>NC_141999.1:23474261-23779261 GCF_049901715.1 Pseudonaja textilis
TAAAATCTTGGCAAAGAAAACCTTTTTTGCACTAGGAAATGTGTGGTTTGCTTTAGTTTGGGGTGCCTTTTGGTGAAATGGAGAGGAAAAAAAGGGGTTGTGTTTCAGGGAGCCTTCTCTTAAAAACTATGAAAAAAGAAAAAGAAAGAAAAAAAGAGTGAGAGATCATTTTTTCTTCTTTCCCCTCCTTTTCTTTCTCTGACCACCCAAACGAGGAATACGTGTCTTCACTTTGCTTCTTGATCTTATAATACATAATGTCGTTTTCCATGGCAACGCGTTGTGATGTCACCTGTATGTTGAAAATACTGTGAGATAGATAGATATATATAGATATGGATAATATTGGGGATTGATATTTCTGGGGGGTGTTTCCCCCTCCCTGGTTCTTTGGAGGAACCCAGCATTTCTGTTCGAATTATTTTTTTTTGAGGATGGCCCAAGTACCTCCGTTCTTATCCCGGCACTGCTGCAAATTTTGGGGGGGCGCACTTGGGGGTTCGTCCCTTTCGTCCAGCAATGTCGATCCGGGTTGGTTTGGGGTTTTTTTTTTTCTTCCTCTCCTCCTCTCGTAGTCTTTTTTTTCCCCTTTGCGCCAGGAAAACATGAAATATGATCAAAAGGCTCAAAGGCAAGAAATGAGGTGAGGAGGTATCACCTCTTCTCCTTCCTCATTTCGGCTTCACCTTTTCCCAAATTTGGGGGTTATTTTTTTTTCTTTTTCTTTTCAAAGGTTGTTTTTGGAGTTCCTTTAAAGATGGCTTGTCTTCAGCCTGGGATTGTGATGAAATTGTTTCTGTAAGCCCCTTCCTTCCTTCCTTCCTTCCTTCCTTCCTTCCTTCCTTCCTTCCTTCCTTCCTTCCTTCTTTCCTTCTTTCTTTCTTTCCTTTCTTTCTAGGAGGTTTGTTTTTCAGGAGACAACAATGCTGTCTTTTTTCCAAGCCTGTGAGCTGATCCTAAAAGCCTTTTTGTAGCCAAGTCCTTGCCTTGGCTATGAAAAACCAGGTTTGGTAGTTAAGAGTTGAGCTCGGTCAGAGTCAAGATCTGCGCAGGTGCTCAAGGCTTTGAATTAATTTTGGGAAGAGACCAAAGACGAATGGCAGCCCCTCACAGTCTCATAAGCCTTGGGACATCTTGGCCAAAACTTCGTAAGCCTCCAAGAAATTCACGCCATTCTTCTCTTGCATTGGAGAAAATCGACGCCAGCTTAAATGGTACCACACCGATACCCCGCATCTGTTTTGTAACGACAACTCAGCCTTAACTCGTCCTTTCGGGGCTGCAGTGCTCAGTCATTATTTGGTTTAGGGAAATCATTAAAAAAAATATTGGAAAAAAAATTCCCCCCCCCAAAATTCCTGTTTTTGTTTTTTTGTTTTGAAGTAAATTTTTCACCTGAAGGGCTTAGTAAAGGCGTGGATAGGTGAAAGCATCCTTCTTTTTCCTCTTCTTCCCTCCCCAAGGCGGAAAACCTCTTCGGAGAAAAGCTGCAGTGGGACGTGCGGGCCTTCGCCCACCCACCCACCCCCAAAAATCAGGAAAACATTTCAAAAGAAAACATGGATTGAATTCCGGAAGTAGATGAACCTCATTGCATAAGTGGATGGCGATGATTTCATTTCGGCTGATCTGTGAAATGGGCATAGCAGCTTTTTCCAGCATGACGCCCTGCCAATAATGTTCCAAATTTTTCCAAATAATTTTCCAATATGACGCCCTGCTCAAATGAGTTTAGCAATATTTGGAATGTGTTCCTGTGGTCCAGTGGAAAGTGTCATCTCAAAGAGGCAGGGTTATCCTTTCAATTTTAAAACGTCCCTTTTCCTTCCTTCCTTCCTTCCTTCCTTCCTTCCTTCCTTCCTTCCTTCCTCTTTTTATACATAATTTTTGAGTCAGCCCAGCATTGAAAAGAATACATAAATGATCCTTTTAATTTTAAAAGATCCCTTCCTTTTTTCCTTTCCTTTCCTTTCCTTTCCTTTCCTTTCCTTTCCTTTCCTTTCCTTTCCTTTCCTTTCCTTTCCTTTCCTTTCCTTCCCTTCCCTTTCAAGAGTGCATAGACGTTCTTGCATTTTTAAATTTTTAGAAAAAATGCTCAGGCAAATCTCAGGAACAAAGCAGATGGTTTTCCACCAATGTTCCAGATCTTCCCATCGTCCCCATCCCGAATGACTACTGGCTGGCTGGGTCACTACCTAGTACATTGCTTCTCAATGCTTGGCTGACTGGGGAATTCTGGAGTTGACAACCACGTCTCTTCAAATTGCAAGCGTTGAGACACGCTGATGTTCTAGCATATTTGGAGGCCCCTTCCTTGAATAAAAGCAAGCTGAGGGATAGAATAGATCATCCATACGGGGCGGGGATGGACGGACGGACAAAAATGCTTTAAAAAAATAATCCATGCCACAATTAGCCACCATTTTGGCCTCGCCATCATGAAAGCGATGAAAAAATCAACCTATGTGACTTGATCGTCCTACACCCACCTTCTGAACTTCCCACACCTTCAGCATCTTTTAATCTCTGCAGTTGATTGTCTCCAAGATCGAAGTCTGTATCCAGGCTGATTGCCCGAGAAGGTCTCCAATCTTGATAGATGGGAAACGGATGTCAAACCTCTTCACCCGTTTGAATTCCTACTTCTGGGACTTCCATTCCCTGGTGCTTAAAAGATCTTGTGGCTGAAGACTCAAGGACAATTTCGTGAAGTCCTAGACATTCTCTGTGCTTGATGGTTTTCTTGCAGACGTTTCTTTATCCAGCTAGGTAACATCATCCGTGCTGGAAAGGAGTGGAGTTTGCAGAATGAAGGAAAAGAGGAGGAGACTGTGGGGTTTTCTTGCAGATGTTTCACGACCCAACTAGGTAACATCATCAGTTCTAGGTGGGAGCAGGGTTCGCTCTCTGTTTATAAACCACACACCCTACAGGCACTGATGAAGTTACCTAGTTGGGTAAAGAAACACCTGCAAAAATATCCCTCACCACTCTCAGGGATCACAATCCTCCTCCTCCCTTTTTCCTTCTTCGTTCTGGAAGCCCCACTTCCCTTCTGACACTGATGATGTTACCCAGTTGGGTCATGAAACGTCTGCAAGAAAACCACCAAGCTCAGAGAGCGACAAGATACCCCACGGTTTGAGCTACAAATATTATCTTGTATCGGCAAGGAAGGCTTCCAAAGTTGGAGCGTCCAAAGAGCGCCAGATGCCCTCATAAGTCACGGGTGGGAAATGGACGCGTATGGAGAAGCAACCATGAACTTTTAAAAGGTCCATCTCGAAAACTCGGGAGAGGGAATGGACTGCAAAGGGGTTTGTGTGTCAATTTCACCCCTCGTTTGATGGGGTGGTTTGGAAGAAGCACCAAGGGGAAATATAATAAAAAAAGAGAAAGTATACGATTTTGCATATACCTACAGCAGCGAGGATCGCATTTGCACAATGCTGGGAAAAAGGATAAGCGTACGGTCAGAAGGTCTAGGAATCCAAAAGATTATAGATTGCACGGAAATGGACAAACTCCCCTTAGAGTTAAAAGGTAAAGAAGAGTCGGAGTATTACGGGAAAATTGGTATGAATGGATGGACAGTAGGAATAAGAATTGTAGAGATAAGAAAAAGATATAGAAATGTATATAAATAACGAGAAATGAATGGAAATACGTATTTGTGACAAAGATGCTTCAGTACTGTTAAAAATGATTGAGGTGAGTAAAGAGAAAATAGTACAATTAAAACATTATATTGAAAAAGAAATGGAAGAAGCAGCAAGGGAAAATGGGGGCGGGCAAGCCTCTTGGAGACCCTGGATTTTCCACCTCAGACCCCACAGGCCGGTGGCGTTGACGTTTGGCTTTCTTCTGTTTGGCGAAAAGGGATGTGAGGCTCAGGCTTTCCACAGCCTCCGGTTGTCCCGGGGTGTTTTGTGGCTCCAGCAAAGCGTGGCAGAAAAGCGGGCTTTCCAACGAACAGCTTGGCAAGGGCCCCAACCAGGAGATTCTTAGGACGGCCGTAACTCAGGTTTATGGATTGCAGGACGGTCCTTTTGACTTGTGAGACTGTACGTCCTTTCCAACATTTTAGGTGGCTGTTTGGTAGCGGGAAGGTGAAGTTTGACTGGGGGGGGGTTAGAGGAAAGGGCCTGGGGTCCACAGAGAGGGATGGATGGAGGTGATTATGGGGTGAACACATTAACCGTTGTCGGCAAAAGGTGGGACTGTGGAGGTTTCACTTCGTGGCATGTGTGTATAACAGGGAGGGCTGCAATTACCACTGCAATTTTGAGCCCAACGTTTCTTGTGTCTAAGTGAAATGCATTGTTGAGGTTATTTGGCCGCATGTTACACGGCCTTTCCTTGTCGCCGTTGTTAAGTTGAATCCCTGCGGTCGGTAAGCGAATCTGGCTTTTCCCCCTTCCGAAGGTCGCAAAAGGGGATCACGTGAAGCCAGGATCCACTGCAACGGTCATAAATAGGAGTCCGTGGCCAAGCATCTGAATTTTGATCACGTCGTGAAATGGTGGGGAGGCTGCAATGGTCGTAAGTGTGGGGAAACGGCCATAAGTCACTTTTTTTGGTGTCACTTCGGTCACGGAGTAAAACATTGTAAGTCGAGGACTACGTGTGTGTGTGTGTGTGTGTGTGTGTGTGTGTGTGTGTGTGATTCTCACCTCAACATAATCTATCTTTTGCATGGGGGGCCCTTCCCACTCACGCAGCACCCTCCCCCCTTGAAGGCGTCAAAGCGGCTGTCAATCATTTATTTACGCTAATTATTTGTCAAATTTATTGGCCACCCTTCTTATCACAGGGCAAGAAACTCGGGGTTTTGTTTTGTTTTTTAGCAGAAAGGAGTGTCATATTTTTTTCCCCAAGAGCCTGTCTCAAAGAGATCTCAAAGCTCTAGAACCTTGTTTAAGAAATAAAAACCAGCAAGGAATAATACCCACTCACACAGACAAGCATCCCTCCAACATCCGGGAGCCCGAGATGCTCAGAATTTAGCCCAGCATGCTGAGTTTTGCTTCAAGAGGCCGTGAATCGGGGTTTCCTGAACCAAAGTTGAATGCCTGGCCCTTTCCTGGTGCAAGTTTGATGCAGTAGCCAACGAGTAGTTAGTTACCTGTGGTTGGTTGGTTTGTTTTACATTTTTGCCATTCGTTTGCATTTTTGTGTCTGTGTGTGTTGTTTTTTCCTCGGTGTGTGAGGTGTGCATTGTGGCCTGTGGGCGTGCGTCCCTTCCCCCTTTGTGCGATTAATCTGTTTGCCATAAACGCAGGGTTGTGTCTCTTTTTTCCTTCCCCCAACGAACTCAAGGCTGTTACATTCATTCCCGCTTAGTGCCCTGTTTGCTGGCGTGTGCTTTTGTGTGTCTGTGTGCGGGTATCGTGCCACTTAGTTCTCAGAACGCACCCTCCTTGTTACATGGGCTGGTTGGAAGCCGAGGGGGGGGGGAAATTGAGGCGGGTGGGGGGACGGGACGGAGTAATTGCCATCGGCCGTCCTGGGCAAGAAAATTAAAATGGCTTAATAAGGTTTTAATGAGCAAAACTCATAAGCTGGAGAAAGGAGGCTGGAAGCACAAAGCATGCATGGAAATGGAATTGGACGTGTTGATGTCCTTACCACAGACTGCCGTGAAAATATTTAAAATCTTAGCAAAAGGGAAAGGAGATAGGAAATAAGAATATTGTTAAAGTAATCTAAAGATTTCACTACGGATTTTATTATTTGGGGTATGAACAGTTCGATGCGGGATAAAAAAACGATGTATGATCAGCTAAAACTAAATTTGATTTAATACTCGGAGAAGTCCTTCCTTCCTTCCTTCCTTTCTTCCTCTTTCTTTCTTTCTTTCTTTCTTTCTTTCTTTCTTTCTTTCTTTCTTTCTTTCTTTCTTTCTTTCTTTCTTTCTTTCTTTCTTTCTTTCTTTCTTTCTTTCTTTCTTTCTCTTTGGATTTTCCTTACTTTTCCATTCCGGCATGTTGCCTTAATAAGGAATTATATTTTTTAAAAAAAAATACATATCATGGATAAGATTGCACAAATGGGAGCTTTTGAAATTATATTTCTTCAGTGGATTTCTTTTGTCGTTTTGTGTTTTTACTCCAAACTTGGGGTAACGTGAGTCTATATTTGATTGAAATAGAAACGATTAATTAATAGATAGCTGATCACTGACAGATTTGTTGAGGGTGTTCATTTCCTGTTTATTTCCTAAATAAGAATACTGATAAAACGATTCGGGGTTACTGAGGAGAGAGGGAAACTGTTCGGCTTGTGGACCCCTGTAAGAAATAAATTGTAGAATTTTTGATGGATGCTGAAACGTTTTCCCAAATACTGCAGGATGCGTCAAAATCCAGCTCAGCCATTATATACCATAAATTTGTTGACCTGTAACCGATTCATGTTTGCTGTCCCAGCCTTTATAAACGTAGGCCCTTCCAGATGTTTGGGCTTCAACTTCCAGAATTCCAGGATGAGGATTCAGAAGGCAAACAACTGGGAAGATTGGGGAAATTGGTATGGATGTATTCTACCTTTCAAAGCAGGCCTTAGCGATGGGTAATTTCCATCTGTTTTATCACACCTTTAGGAGTGGGGAAAAGAAAAAAAGAAAAACAGGTCAGATCTGTTTTAAATTTCCTATTTTCAATTTAAATTTCCTAGGGAAGAAAATTCCGTTTTAAATTTCCTGTTTTAAACTTAAATTCTCTATTTAAAAAAAAAAAAAGGCCTGGATTGAGTTACTCCTCTTAACCTAGACGGTAAAATTAGATGTTTGCTTGCCGAACAAGATGGCGGCCATCTTTAGCTGCTGTTCTGGTGATGCCTTTTGGTAAATCGATGGCGAGTTCAGAAAGCCTCAGCCAACTTTGCTTTTTAATGGACAAGGACCTCAAGGATCTTAAGATGGTCAGAGTGTTTCTGTAACGGAGGCTTAAAAATGAAGGGGAGATGCCGCCTGGAATTAAGGAGAAACTTTCCGGCACTGAAGACAATTAACTGGTGGAATGGCTTCCCTTCGGAAATTGTGGGTGCTTCAACGCTGGAGGTTTTTAAGAAGAGACTGGACAACCCATGGTCTGAAATGGTGTAGGTTGGACTAAACCAAACTCCTGCTCGAGGTCCTTTCCGGCTTTATTCAGATTAATTGATCAGCCAAAAGGACGGTGCTGTTGCTGTTGATTTTTATGGTCGCTCTGCCGAGAGAAACGCTGATGGAGGCACCTTCTCCGGGGTTGGGTGGTGAGCAGTGGTGAGATTCAAATAATTGAACAACCGGTTCTCTGCCCTAATATTTTCATCCAACAACCAGTTCACCAAAACTGCTCGTACCAAACTGGTGCGAACTGGCCGAATCCCACCACTGATAGTGGAGAGGTGATGTCGATCGGCAAAACTGATGCAAAGGTGGAGAATGGCACGGGTTTGTTTGCATTTTTGCAAGGTGGGGCGGGGAGAGAAATGCTCTTTCTGGAGCAGGAGAGGTGTGGATCCTAACCAGATGGATGTTTGATGCTCAATATTTATTTGATAAACTTGTACGATGCCTGCAGTATGAGCAGTGGTGGGATTCAGGTGGTTCGCACCAGTTTGGGAGAACCGGTTGTTAAACTTTCTGAGCAGTTTGGTGAACTGGTTGTCGGAAGAAATCATTAGGGCAGAGAACCTTGTTGTTAAGTTATTTGAATCCCACCACTGAGTACGAGGTAGCTCTGAGCTGGTGGCCTGGGAAAGGAATTTTCTTGTGGGCAGAGAGCCAGGAATTTAGATGATGAGCCAGAGGGGTCCATAGTGAAATGATGCATTAGCTCGGACCTTCTTTTGCTGATAGAAGTTGGCGGTTTGTATCCTTTGAATAACAGAATGACAGATTTGAAGGGACCTCGGAGGTCTTCTAGTCCAACCCTGCTTGAGGACAAATGGCTGTCAAGGAATTTCTCCTTATTTCAAGGTTGGTTCTCCCCTTGTTAAGTTTCCAATCCGATACTTCTTCTCCTGCCTTCAGGTGTTACGGAGAATAGATTGACCCCTTCCCCCTTCTTTGTGACAGCCCTTCAAATATAGATAGTCCTTGACTTACGACCACAATCGAGCCCAAAATTTATGTTGCTAAGGGAGTTTTGCCCCATGTGACGACTTTTCTTGCCACTGTTGTTAAGTGAATCGTTGCGGTTGTTAAGCGAGTAACAAGGTTGTTAAATGAGTGTGGCTTCCCCATTGATTTTGCTTGTCAGAGGGTCGCAGTACCGTTTGAATGTTCACTAAATGAACTGTTGTAAGTCGAGGACTACCGGGTATTGGAAGATGCAATTGGGTTACCCTAGTCTTTCTCTTCTTTAGCCTACACATTCCCAGTTCCTGCAACTGTTTATCATGCAGTTTAGCCTCCAGTCCCGTAAACAAGGAAGCTTCGAATAAATTAAGCCATAAGGCCTTTGAGTTGCCGGTTGGGGGATTCTGGGACTTGAAGTCCAACCCACACAGAAGGTCTCAGTTAGGTCCTCTGCTTCTACACAGCTGTCTGGTGAATTCTTTCCACCAGCTCAAACATCCTTTTGCCTTCCTTTCCTGATTCTACCTTCCATTTCAGGCAGATTAACCATTAACTTGGAGAACAAGACCGTTGAAAAGCATCTGTTTGCTGAAGGATGAGATTACGAGGAGGCCCAGCAGCTGAAGCTACTCTGCAAATGGTGGAAAAAATAGAGAAAGAAAAGCTGGAGAGAAAGAAGAGGGGAAACCATGGGTCTCGACCCCCTTCAAGAGGGGTGGACTTCAAGTCCCAGAATTCCCCAGCCGACATGTTGAAGTCCAGACATCTTAAAGCAAGGATCTTCCAACTTGGCAAATTTAAGACTTGTGGACTTCAACTCCCAGGATTCCTGAGCTAACATGACCAGAGGAGGAATTCTGGGAGTGGAAGTGCACAAGTCTTAAAGCTGCCAAGTTTGAAGGCCCCTGTCTTAAAGGATGCTGGCCGGAGAATTCCGGAGATAAGAAAGGCCAGCCATATTTGGCCAATGAGTTAAAGTTAAGGCTTGAATTTGAGTTTCGGGGTAAATCTCTTTGTTTTCATTTCTTTTTCTTTTTTAATTATAGGCAATCTTTTGTTCAGCACTTTTATGAAGTCTACAGAACAACAGCCCTTGGAGGGAGGCCAGTCTGCGAAAGTATAATTAGGCCAAAGTCCTACAGAGCAGAGGTCGCCAACCTTTTGGACCTCAGGGACCACCAAACTCATTATTTTAAATCCCACGGACAAGAGACCCTGGGAAAATCCCCACAAAAAGTCTGCAGGAAAATTCCCCACCCCGTTTTCCTACCGATCAATCATTCTTTATTTGGGATCACAGGATACCATCTCCAGTTCCGTTCTCAGGGGGAGAGAGAGAGAGAGACTTTTGGCTTCATGCAAGGAAAGCAGCAGAAGCCACAGAAGTCTTTCTTTCTCTCCCCCAAACTCCGCCAGAAATGAGTCTTTGTGAGACTTGTCATGCCACCACAGCCTCTTGGAGCAGGAGGCCTTGCAGGGTCCCAAAGACTCATTTCTGGCAGAGTTTGGGGGAGAGAAAGAAAGACTTCCGCTGCTTTCCTTGCGTGCAGCCAAAAGCAGAAGAAGAAAGAAGCGGAAAGAAGCAGCCCGGTGGCCAGGCCAGGCGTGTGGGGCGCATGGGGCAAGTTCCCCCCTCCTCCCTTTCTCCCCTACCCTCTAGTGTTGTTCACAATGCAAGGTATGCAAGACTTGTGTTCCCCTGGGCCATGTGGTCGGCACAGCCTTGTGTTTCCACACAGTCTGGATTAATTGCTTTGGGAGTGACATTTCTCTGAGGACCACCAAAATTTTCTCATGGACCACCAGTGATCCCCAGCCCACTGGTTGGCGACCACTGCTACAGAGGACTACAATCTTGAGTCCTCCCACAGCTAGTTCAACAGTCAACCTCCCAGAAGCTCCCACCTTCAAGGCTTGATTCTCTGGTTATTCTTGTATCACTAGACACTACACCTGAAACTCAAGAAATGTTGCATTCACCTGTTCTGTACAAGCAAATAAGTTGTGTATTGACTTAACATAGTTTTTCTCAATTGTGGCCACTTTAAGATGGGTGGACTTCAGTTCCCAGAATTCCTCAGCCAGCCATGATGGCTGGGGAATTCTGGGAGTTGAAGTCCTCACATTTTCAAACAGCCAAAGTTGGGAGACAAGTGATTTGATCATCTTCTATGGCAGCTTGGAGGATGTCAGTAGGTGAATCATTCTTCTGTTGTTGTTTTTCAATTTGTCAGGTGAAAAGTTGAATTTGTGAATCTCTTCCATAAATCCCCATTTTCCTATTGAAATTATCTTTGATGACGTAGAGCGGTGTGTTCTCATCCAGGCTGAGGAATTCTGGGAGTTGAAGTCCATACTTCTTCAAGTGGCCATGGCTTAACCTGATAGCCTTGTTCGCACCCATTAACACAATAACTATTTTCCATAAAGATGAATCCTCAAGTACCCATCCTTATTTCGGCTTGTTCTGCTGCGTTTCGCAAAACCATCCTTTTGAGTGAAGGTGAATTTTGTAGGATCAGAGATGTCAGCATAATAATGCTACGTTCAGCCGGTTGCTTGAGAAGACACTTTTGATATGTTTTGCTTATATTCTTGTTTAATTTCCACTGCTCGAAAGGCAGGTTTCTCCAGAGCTTCTAACCAGATTCGGGATTTCAGTCTTTCGGAGTGTGTTTATAATTTTTGTGTCTTTTATTTCTGTAGATAATTTTATAATATGCTGATAATTTTATGATATGATGTCACCATAGTATAAAAAAAGATGTTGAGACCCTGGAAAGAGTGTAGGAAAAAAGGCAACAAAGAGGATTAGGAGCCTGGAGGCTAAAATGTATGAAGAATGGTTGCAGGAATTGGGTCTCTTGAGTTTAATGAAAAGAAAGACGAGGGGCAGGGGTGGGCTGTTGGGGGCTCGGGAGAGCCCCTAGCTAAGATTTTGCAGAGCTCGGAGAGTCCCCAATAACTTCAGAAAGACAAGCAGCAAGGGAAAGCTCTTAATAGGCTTAATTGAACTTCTGGGCATTCAGCCAAGAGCATTTCACACCTAGTAAAAGTGTGGCAAGCTAGATAAACAATCCACTCAGCGCTTGCCAGGGAGAGCCATTGAGAAAATTAGATAACATAGCCACTAGCCTCCAAGGGGATTAATTTCCAAATAATAAGAATCACGTAACTCACCAGAAACTCCACGAAGACTCCAAGATCCCTCTCACAGTCTCTGCTATTAAGCCTGGTTTCCCACAGTCTTTTATTTAAGTATTAAATTAAATGCACAAAATAATAAACAACTTTTTGGTATATTATCTTTTTTCTAGGTTATTAGGGCAAAGAAGCGACGTTGAGTTGGCCACACCCACCCAGTCACATGACCACCCAGCCAGTCATTAGGGCAGAGAGGACTTTGTTAAAAAATTTGAAGCCGACCCCTGACTAGGGGTGACGTGATGGCAGTCTTCCAATATTTGAGGGGCTGCCACAAAGAAGTGGGAGTCAAATCCAAAGCCCCCGAGGGCAGGACAAGAAGCAACAGATGGAAACTAATCAAGGAGAGAACCAACCTTACAACCAAGGAGAAAGTTCCTGACAGTGAGGACAATTAACCAGTGGAACTGCTTGCCACCAGAAGTTGTGAATGCTCCAACACTGGAAGGTTTTTAAGAAGAGATCTGGGCAGCCGTTTGTCTGAAATGGTATAGGATTTCCTGTTTGAACAGGGGGCTGGACTAGAAGACCCCCAGGGTCCCTTCCAACTCCGATATTTTTTTTTTTATTGTTGACTTTATGTAAAATAAATTAATTTAAAAACTCCGCCTGGGGAGCTTCGATGCAAAAGATGGGGTGTAGGTAAACTGCCTTATCTTTGCAGGTAAAATCAACTCCATCCCCATGTGAATATGAGTGGGGAAAATATCTGAACTCCCTTTTCCTATTCTTTGTGTGGGTGGCTTAATAAGTAATGAGAATATTTAATGTCCACGTGGGACCTGTTTTTCTTCTGAAGTCTGCTTTGCATATCATGATCTGTTCTCACATGGAGAGGAGGTGGCTTCCAGGTGAAGGAGGCAGATTCATGGTGGGCCTTAAGCAAGTAGGGCTTTAAGCTTTAGGCCACCTGGCCTTTCTCCATGTGAAGAGATGATGATACCCAGAGCAGCTTTTAGAAAGCAAAGCAAGTGCATTTAATATACTATCTAGTTACCACTAAGTGGAACTTTATTCCACGTGAACCTCATAGAACCTTGAACTAGAAGTATAACAAAATAACCGAGTTGGGAAGGGATCGTGTAAGTCTTCTAGTCCCATCCCCTGTTCAAGCAGTGTTAGGAGTGATAGTCACCTAACAGTTGGGTTGGAAATATATAAACCAGGGTAGTAATTTAATACTGTATCTTTAAGAGAATGCTGTAATTGTGATTGGCTGAGGTTCCTCCAACGGCCATAAGATGGAGCCAGAAACTTGGTTTCTTTCTTCTTGCATTTCCTGTTTTGCCTGATCGTCGTTCTGCTTGGATTGTTGTGAGTCTTGCAACTGTTAGCAAACTCCGTTTACTGAACTTTGTTTATGATACTTGACTTCGTTTTTGGATTATTCCTGGGCTGATACTAACTGCTTTAACCATGTATGATTTGGACTGTTTTGGGGACTTTGTTTACCCGTTTACCAGAAGTAAAACCTACATTTTACTATTCAGTGTATCCGTATACTGGTTGTGTGTTATTCAACATCACTCTCACTACGTTTTCCTGAGTGCACTCATTCTCCTAACGGGAAATACCTCAACAAGCAGTAAACTATATACCATTTCAGGCAAATAGTTGTCCAATCTCGTCTTAAAAACCTCCAGTGCTGGAGCATCCACAACTTCTGGAGATCCTTGAGGTTGTTGGCCCAAAGAGAAGAGAAACCCATTCAATCTCTCACAACCTCACGACTTTTGGTGACCCTTCAAAAGCTAACTTATGAGAAGAAGGGACCATTTTAGAAGTTGGTGGTCCAGGACCCTTCTCGCTGAGTTCAGGGACTTGATCCTACAAGCAAACTTGAGTTTCTGTAGGTGGGAAACCATGTCTAGATCAGCCTTCTCCATTCATAAAAGCCACAATGCCATCTTCCCCAGTTAACACAGCCTTTGGATAGGTTGGCTGCTGAAGAAGAGATGGAGCTGTAAGCTTGGTAGACATCACCTGGGGAAAGCAATGGCCTAAGCTGGTTTGAGGGGTGGCATTGCTTTGCTCTGATCCTTCCTCTCTGCTGTTTCCTTCCAGTTACATGGTTCGGGTGCGGGCTGTGGTAATGACCCGAGACGACTCAAGCGGCGGTTGGGTGCCCATGGGTGGTGGTGGCCTGAGCCATGTATCCATCTGTAAAGTCCGGCACCCTGATGAAGGGCAGCGCCGTCAGTACCTGATAAATGGAGAGCGCCTCCGGGACCAGACGGTGAGACGGATAGCATGGGGAGATGGTTGCAAACCAAAGAGATTAAGAGTACATTAGAAGACCCTTCCTCTCCTTCCATGGCAGGAGATGATAGACCGTAGGGGATGTTACTGTCAACTCATAAAATATTTATCTGGTCTTTTTAAGTTGCCAACAGAAAGGGAGGGGGGAGCAGTGTAGCAGCTTGCAAAACCGAAACTGCATTCCATAAATGTTTACAAAAATAGTAACTAGGTGACTGAAGTTTCTGCCATGCAAATATCTAACCAGAGAGCATGATTGATGACTCTTGGCTATGGATGTGTCCCATTGGAGAATATGAATTATGATACACCCAGGGGGTGGGGGAAAACTGGGTCAAGGGTGACAATGAATTATGTGTCTCAGAGTCGGCTACACCCAGGCAGCGCTGAGCATGTTAACTCCCAATAAATCTTCTTTAAGCTTTGAAAATCCAGCTAGAGACTCGTGATTTAAATGGGGGTAACTGTTGGAATCCTGACAGTTATCTTTAAACCAGTAAGACTGCAACAATCCTTAGTTCAGGATGTTAATTTTTGCTCAGGTGACTTCCCCGTCAGCCCCAGCCTTAATCTTAGGGACAAAAGTCAGCCTTTCTCCACATTTAGGTCAATGGGATTTGGGGTGGGGGGAAGGTATCATCCAATCGTTCTTCCCATCATCCACTCTTCCTCCTCGTCCTCGTCCTCTTCCCTGTCCTGCAGACCATCTTGGAGTGTACCTTGAAAAGGGACCTGGTCTACAACAAGGTGAACCCCATTTTCCACCACTGGAAAGTCGGAGATAACAAGTTTGGCCTCACTTTTCAGAGCCCTGCAGATGCAGTGACTTTTGAGAAGGGCGTGCAAGCCGCTCTGAAGGAGATCACAGAAGGTGAGGGGACCGTTGGGGAAAACTGGGATGAGGTTTGAGGGTTGGGTGGGGATGTGTGCTACCAGGCCATGCATCTTAATCATTGTAACCACGGCAACTTCCTGTAAGCCCGTTAACAGTGGGAAAATTTTGGTTTCAAAGTTGACAGCATTCATCAACTTCTAGGTGTTGTTTTCTGAGTTCCATCAATTCCTGAAATAGGAGTAATGTAAAGAAGTTGTAGGGTCACAGTGATTACTACAGAGAGTTATTGAAATGCTGAGTAACAGCACTGTCTTCCACCAGGTTTTGCCTTATTCAAAATGAACACAGAAAACACTGGAGAATTTCTTGAAGTAACTTAAACAAATTTAGGAGTTCATTCTGGAATTATTATTATATTATGCTTTATCGCACAGTCAGCCAGATGTTCAGACTGGATTTGGCATATTTTTCCATTTATGAAGCCCTTCTGAAAGACCCGGGATAGGCAGATGTGGATGTTTGATGGCATTAGAGGTGTCATCCCAGGATGTATTATGTTCTGAGTAAAGCTGCCTTTTGCAATTGACCAATGGTGAATTTGTCAATGCCGATGGTGTTCAAGTGGGACTCCAGTTCCCTTGGGATTGCACCCTAGGCACCTATCGCTACTGATATTATTATTATTATTATTATTACTATTTGAAATGTATAAAAGCAGGCAGCTCCCATAGATTCACAGCAGCATGCCAATCTAAATCCAAAACGCACCACAAAAAACTAATAATTACAAACCAAACCAAACCAGAGGCTCTTCTCCTAAATTTTCTCATAAGCTGGCCAAGCCCTGTCTTCATCTTTGCATATTTCATTCAGAATAAAGGCCTATCGTATTTTTTTTTAAAAAAAGGGCTTTGGTATAATTTTGTGTATATATTTAGATGTTTACTTTCATCTTCCAGGTTCTTTTTCACCTTGCTCCAGTGCCACCGGCTCCTCTTCTTCCTCTGAGGATGAAACAGCTGGTCAGGATGAAGCCCTTACCGTGAGTCTGTTTTCTGCTTTGAATTGGATGTTTTCTGATTTATTGTAAAGCTATTTTTCTCATGCTTTGTTAGCCAGGGAAGACTTCAGTTGAAAAACATCTTTTTTTTAAAAAAAGCAAATTTTTGTCCTTAGGATGGCCAGAGTAAGGCTCAAATCATTCTTCAGTGTCTGGTAATACAGGTAGTCCTCAACTTATTTAGCAATCATTCGAAGTTATAAGGGCACTGGAAAAAAATGACCCGCCACTGATCCTCGTCGTCAGGGAATTGCAGGTGTCCAAATGGGGTCAGAGACGCCGACACAAACTTAATAAAGAAATATATTTTACATCGATATATACAGCAAACTAAATAATCTGGCAAATGGGATAATCATGAGGTAAATCACACAGCAAACAAGGGCCCACAGAAGAAAAAGGCGGGAAAAAAAGGAACCTCCCCCTTTATATCCACAGCAACCAATCACAGCACAGATTGCCTCACACAGGAGTCAGCCCTCTTCAACCAATCAACCAGAACTGTGTGTTCTGGCTCATTGCACAACCCCACTGCTCCTGCTGCTAAATTTAAATACATTATCACTCATATATAACGGTACTTACAACCATTGTACTACCACCACCCTGGTCACGTGATCACAATTCAGGCACTTGACAACCAAATTTGCCTTTACAACCAGTTGAGGTATCTTGTGGTCGAGGGCTACCTGTAAAAGTTGGTTCCTCGCTTGGTCTCAAGTCTACCTTGTGCTAGGGGCAATTGAAAAGCCATGGGGACCCGCTCTGGGACTCAGCCTAACCTCTGCATTGTGGCTTCTCTCTCTCTCTAGGTGCGCACAGATAGCGAGTCTTCCTCAAATAGCCAGAAGGAGATGCTCCCCAAACCCATCACCATTGTGACCAGCGAGTCCTCTTCCACCTGCTTCATTCGCACCCCCATTTCGGAAGAGTTCCCCTTCAGTTCAACACAAGGGGCAAGCTCAGCTGGACCGGTGCGCAGTCACAATAATCTCCCCTCCCCTCTCCTCTCCTTTCTTTCTCTTTCTCCTCCTTCTCCTCTTTCTTCCCCTCTCTCTTCTCCTCCTTCTCCTCTTTCCTCCTTTTTCCTCTCCCCTCCCCTCTTTTTCCTCCTCCTCCTCCTCCTCCTCCTCCTCCTCCTCCTCCTCCTCCTCCTCCTCCTCCCCCCTCCAGTTCCCAGGGCTTGACTTCCATCCTTTTCTTCTCCAACGCCCACAGGTGCAAGCCGAGCCCTTGCAGCAGCTGACTCTCCCAGATGAGGAGGAGCTGGAGAGCATCACCCCTTGTCCCTGGGTCACCAAAGGCTACGAGGACTACCGGCGGGCCGTGGTTCAGAAGCACCAGCCAGACCCCGAGAAGATTGACCTATGCGTACACTTTGAGAAGGGCGGCCGGGGCAGCCGATCTCCCCGGGAGAAGGAGTACAGCTTTCCCCCTGGGGCCGAAGGGCGGCTCAAGGACCCCAAGGCTTCGCCCTCCTGCCGGATCCATGGGGCCTCCTCCCCCACGAAACATAAGCCAATGAAGGAGCAACAGCAGTCTCCGCAGCCGCCCCCTGGAGCCATCATGGGCGTGGAAGAGGACACGGTGCCCTCGCGGTGCGTTTACTGCCGGGATGTCTTTAACAATGAAGAAAACGGGCGGGGACAGTGCCAGGATGCGCCGGACCCCATCGGCCACTGTGTCTACCAGTTCACTTGTATGTGGTGCGCCGAGAGCATGCTCTACCACTGCATGTCAGACTCGGAAGGGGAGTACTCGGACCCTTGTTCCTGCGACACTGGCCACCCACACTTCTGCATCCGCTGGCTGGCTCTGGCCACCCTCTCCTTGGTGGTCCCGTGCATGTGCTGCTACCTACCCCTTCACGCCTGCTACTCCTGCGGTGAGCGCTGCGGTTGTTGCGGCGGCAAGCACAAAGCCGTCCGGTGAAACTGAGCAATTCCCAGGCGCACCGTTTGGGTTTTCTTTGCCACCAAGGCCACGACGGGCGTAAGCCAGGCAGCTTTCCTCCGACACGGAGGCTTGCTGGGGTTCCAGTCCTTCCCCAGGCTGGCTCTCCCCCCTCCCACACTCCCTTTCACCCCTTTGGGGAAAAGGACCCCTGGTGAAGATGGTTGGCAGCACTCCTGGGAGACCTCACGGGACGATTTTCTGTCCCAAAATTGGGACTTTCTTTATTGCAGCGGAAAGGGAAAGCAAGACGCGCAGGTGACCCTTTTTCTTGTAAGCTCTGTGGTCAGATGTTGTAATGGGTCTGCGCTAGGCACGTAATTTTCCCCCTCCCTGCGATGTTCTCTCTAGGGGTGGTTTTTTTGGGGAGGGTTTATTTTAAGGAAAGGGAGGATAAACTCGGGAAAACAAAACGAGAGGACTACGCCGTAACTTCGACCAAAGTTTACTATGAACTCCAAAAGCATCCCACGTTTTACCGATGTTGGTAACATCCATCAGCTCCGCCCATCCTTTCTGTATATGTTTGGATGAATCCAAGGCAGGCTTGGGCAACCTCCACCGAGCTGGACCTCCCCGACCAGCCAAGTATTTTGGCAAAGCAATCAGGCAGGTAAAGCGTTCGTTGGCTCCCCGCTTCCCTGTGACACACCTAATGTCTTCTTAAGACAGGTGTAATAGCCTGTAAGACGTGGGCTCAGCAGGGGTGACGAGAAGATGTCTCTCTCTTTTTTTTTGGATCTCATTCTGTTCTCCTTTACTTTTCCCCGACCCATCGCAGTCCGGAATTTTTAAGTCCTGGGTACCGGTAGTCCTTGACTTATGACCCCAATTGTGCTCAACATTTCAATTGCAAAACGAGACACTTGTTAAGTGAGCCTTGCCCTATTTTATGACCTCTTTTGCCAGATAAGCGAATCATTTACACTTCTTCCCAACAATAAGATTGTTAAGTGAATCTGGCTTCTCCATTGCTTGTCCGAAGGTCGCAAAAAAAAAAAAAGGGAAATCAAATGACCCCGGGATGGTGCAACCGTCATAAATCTGGTTCAGTTGCCAAGCGCCTAAAATTTGATCGCGTGAACGTGGAGGCGCTGTGACATCGTAAGTGTGAAAAACAGCCCGAAGTCGCTTATTTCAGGGCCATTGTAACTTTGGCCACTCAACAAATCGTTGTGAGTCGAGGACTACCTGTATTTTTATTATTATTATTTTTTTTGCATGATATTTGATGATGTGTTGAATACTTGTCTCTGTCTTCAAAGGCTCTTTCCACGAGTGAACAAGGACCCTTTGCTGGTAGGGTGAGGGTCGGGAAGACCAGAAGGATGAGGTTGTCCTTAAGTCAGTTGTCCTGAACCTTCCCAGCCTGGTGGGGCATCAATCTCTCTCAGTGGTGGGATTCAAACATTTTTACTACTACTGGTTCTGTGGGCGTGGCTTAGTAGGCGTGGTACGGCTTGGTGGACATGGCAGGGGAAGGATATACTGCAAAATCCCCCTTCCCTCCCCACTCCACTGACCTGCTTTCCAGCTCCGTTCTCCTGTGCAGGGCCACCAAAGGAGACCCAGCCAATCAGCTGAGACTCGGGAGGCGGAGAATAGATGGGGTTAGTGGGGCCAGACAGAGGCTGGGTTTGCTGGTTCTCCGAGCTATTCAAAATTTCCGCTACCGGTTCTCCAGAACTGGTCTGAAACGGTTGAATACCACCTCTGGTCTCCCTCTCCTTTTCTTTCACCATTCCAGCTGGGCCTGCTGGAAATTGTAGTCCAAAGACACAGGTGGTTAAAAAAAAAATCATATTGAAACCATCCTGTTTGCTCGGCCTTCTAGTTTTCTGCTCAGGCTGTGTTTAGTTTGGAAGGTTGGTGCCCACCGGAGAAGGATGTGTGCGTGTTGCGGATTGGCGTCAATTCGCCTGCCCTGAAGACGGGATAGAAACCCCCACGATTATCTTTGCATGTCTAGCGGTTACCCGGGACTCCCAATTTTTGCCATCGGCCTGCTCTTTCTGAGATTTCACCACCACCCCTCCCCCCAGTTGCCGTTGCTGGTAGCCCTCGACTTATAACCGTATCAGAGAGAGGAATTTCCATTCGTAAAATCGGTACGGTTGTAATGTGAGTCATTGTGACCGGACCGCAATTGTTAGGTGACTTTACTTGTTGGAAGGTTGCAAATTGTGATCGCATGACCGCAAGAGTGGTGCAGTAGTTGTAATTTCAGGGAACAGGTCGTAAGTCACTTTTTTCTCCCTGAGGTCAACTAGCTTCGAACTGTGGTTAAATGATTGTAAATCGCGAACTACCTGTACTATTAACTCTTAGCATCCCAGACTTACTACGGAAGTCTCTCGGGCGCTTCCAGGCTAAAAATCAAACACGGCCATTAAAAACGTATTGAAACAGGGAGAGGCCCCTCTTTCTCCTGGCTGTTTTTCCCTCGTGTCAGGGCTCCCAACAAATCCACTCTCATTCAAATCGTAAGTCTCTAACCGCATCTCTCAGAGTTAAAAAAAAAATTGATTTATTAGGAGTGGCCATGTTGGCTTTAGCTGGGTGCAGCCGACACTAAAATACATCATTCCTTTCCCCCCTTGACCCTGCTCTTCCCCCCCCACCCCCTGGATGTATATTCTCCAATGGGACACCTCCATAGCCAAGAGTCCTCCATCATGTTCTCCGGTAATATTCTTGTGCGCCGACAACTTTGAGCTGCCAAGGTGATTATCTGAGGCACTTAAAGAATGCGCTGCTTTTCCCTCGCTCCCTTTCCGATGGCAACTCAAAGGCCAAAGGAGTATTTTTTAGTTGACACCTCGTCCATTTAATCCCGGGGCGGATACGGGGGGACGACTGCATTACTATGGTTACAACAGGCGCCACAATTTCTGCAGCTCGCCAAGCTGCTCCTTAAATGAATTGTGTCTGATTTTATGACCCTTTTTTTGTCATAGTTGAATCCCTGCAGTTGTTAAGTGAATGATGCAGTCGTTAAGTAAGTATCGTTCCCCCTGCCCGCCCCCGCCCCCCACCTCCAATGATTTTGCTCGGAAAGTCTCATCATCAGAAATATATGTTGGTTGCCAAGTGCTCAAATGTCGATCATGTGACTGTGAGGACGCTGAACAGTTGTAAGTGCGAGGACTGGGTTGTAAGTCATCTTTTTCAGTGCCGTTGTCCCGTTGAACAGTCGCTTGACAAATGGTTCTAAGTCGAGGCCTGCCTGTATACGATAACCTGGTTGAGCGGCGGGGGGGGTTGGACTAGAAGTCCTCCAGTGACCCCCCCCCTTCCAACTCTGTTAGTCTCTTAATCTTCCTTTCTCTCTATGCTTTACCAGTTAGAATGGGCCACAACCTTTTTCTGCCCGTGTCCAGGTGGCACATCAACGCACAACAGGCAATCCCTGACGCGAACGCACAAAATATTTTAACCAGGTTATATTTTTCTTAAACGTTTCAAGGAAGATGTGGAAGTGGGTAAACTTCGGTGCATAAAAAGATGTGTCGAGATGCGGCTTGGCTTACCTGGAAAAATAAGATCTGGTTTGCAGGCAACAGATCTTAGGTCTTCAGGTGGGCAGAGACAATATTTTCCTAAATCTTAAAAAAGAGACCTCTTCCTTGTTTGTCAACAATATTCAGGTCCAGCCACCAGTGGAATTAGAGCACTTAAAAATCCTGAAAGTTCAATTTTTCAGAAATCCTCATTTAGCTCCATTTAGGTTTACTGTTTCCTGCTTAGCAGTTCTCAACCCTTTTCCTCCCTTGCCTCCAAAGCAAAAAACCGATTTTTTTTTCTTTCATAACCCCAAGCTTCCAAACTGTAAGAATTATGCAAAATAATCTGATAGGCAGACGGTACAGTTTGCATAATACATTTAAAGCAGATGTGCTGATTTCCTCTAGCAAAGGGCCGGATGGAAGGAGTGGTTTAAAAAAAAAAGAATAAAATAAAATAGCCCAGGCTGTGTTTTAAAATCTGAGCATCAGGGTTTTTTTGTGTGTGAGTTTTCGACATCTAGAAGTGTTAAAATTGTAGGCTGGTTAAGAGCTAGCCGAGGGGGGTGGTATCCAACCTTGGATACTTTAAGACTTGTGGATTTCAACTCCCAGAATTTCCTAGCCAAGCGTGCAAGGCTGAGAAACTCTGGGAGTTGAAGTCCACAAGTCTTAAAAAACGGCCAAGGTCCTTGATCTAGAGGATTGGCTCGTTCCTCAATGTGGTCATTTTTAAAGTCTGGTGGAAAATGTTTTGAGTTGGTAGTTTTTAACTAAAATGTAAAAAGGGCCATTTTTATTCTTAAATGTTTTAGTTTTCTGCCTTGCCGTTTCTGCTCAGAACCCAGCGGAAGATGCATGATGGGTTAAGGAACTGGGGCTGCCTGTGAGAACGCATGAAATCTTTTAAGCAAAGAAGAGCACATTAAAAGCAGATTTCCTTTTCCTGTTTTGCCCATCCCATCCCAAGCAACAGCAAAATATGGGTAGTCTTTTGATGACCACAGTTGAGTCCAGAAGGTCTGTTGCTAAGCTAGGCAGTTGTTCGAAGTGAGTTTTGCAACTCTCCTCGCCGCCGTTCTTAAGTGAATCACCGCAGTGACTTTGCTTGTCAGAAGGCTGCAAAAAGAGACACTGCCACCGTCGTTAAGTCCATGCCAGTTGCCAAGTGTTTGAATTTTGATCGTGTGACCACAGCGATGCTCATAAGTCGCTTTTGACGGTACCGTTGTAACTTCAGACACTAAATGATGTATGTTTAAGTCAAGGACTTAGCTCTAGACTGGCTTAGGGAGTCTCCAGAATTTTTATGACTTGTATTTGTGGGATACGTCGAGCTTGAAGGATGACAAAGAGAACACAACAGGGGTGGGGTGCATTTCCTCATTTAGGTCAAAACCTATTATGGGATAATAAGATGCATATCCCAGTTTGGGGGAAAGAAACATCTTTAGGACGACTTAAGATGACACCTGCATCCTGCCCTTAATATATACAATTCTATGTTTTTTTGTGATTTTTTTGTGATTTGCCTGAAAGCCAAGCCCGGATCAACATGGTTTGCTTCTGAGATTTTGTACGGCTTGTTTCAAAAGGCTTCTCCTTTGCTGCCTGCAAAAAATATCAGAAAAATAGGTGACTTGGAAGCCCCAATTATTATTATTTTTTTTTTGAACCCAAATGCAAAAAAAAAAACCACGGGCGCCGCGACGAATTTCGGGGTGGAATTTCATGCTTAAACATGGTCTTTCTTGCTGTTTTTAAACATAGAGCGCGGACAGGGTTCGGTTTACAGGGTATACCCAAAAACACAAAAACGCACACCTTGTTGTTATCTTCCTGTTTGTAATGTTAGACTGATTGGAGAGGATCGCATACTTCTTGCTGTAAAGTCCAGGGCTATTGAGAAGCACCCGAAGAATTTTGTTTTGGGGTGGGTTGTTTTTTTTGGGGTCCCGTGAATTCCAAACGGCCTTACAAAGGTTTTTTCAATTGCAGAATTGAACTGCAGAAAATGACACTGGAGGTGGGGAGATCCCCCCTTTTGCCATCAATAATGCATCCTTTCCTAAGCCACAACACTTTCTCCTGTGTTCCGTTCCAGTGAAAATTTCTAAAGCACAAAAATCCATCCAACCATATAACATGCCGTCGTTTCGTTAGGAAGTTTATCGACGCAACCCCAGTATCGGATCCTTTGGATGTAAATTATGCCTGTTTACTCACCGTTTAAGCACTTCAAAGCATCTGAGAACTGTGTGGTCTTAAGGCAGAGGTCTCCAAACTTGGCAACTTCTAAGACTTGTGGACTTCAACTCCCAGAATTCCCCAGCTAGCATAGCCCTGTTGCTAACTTGAAAAAACCCAAAATGGCTGCCTGGGGAATTCTGGGAGTTGAAGTCTTAAAAATTGTCAAGTTTGGGGACCCCTGTCTTAAGGAGCTATTTGGGGGAGTGAGGTGTGTGTCCAACCTTGGCAACTTGAAAACCTGTGGACTTCAACTCCCAGAATTCCCCAGGTTGTCATTCTGGGAGTTTTAAGTTAGCAACACGGATACGGAAGTGAATCTGACTTCCCTATTGACTTGAAGGCTGCCAAATCACATGGCCCTGGGTTCCTACAACCGTCTTAACTACATGCCAGTTGCCAAGTATCTGAATTTTTGAGCACACGGCCGTAGGGATGCTACAATGGTTTTTAAGCGTGAAAAATGGTCGTGAGTCACTTTTCCCCTGGCCCAGTTGTAGATTCAAGTCACTAAATTAAAGATTGAAGTTGAGGAAGTTTAAAAGTTCCTTGACTCTTCTCAGCCTAAAATTTTGCATAAATGAAAGGGATTGCCTTCCCTTTCTTTCTTTTCCTTGGGGCCCCAATCTCTGATGAGCAACACAGATTTATTCCAACTCCCATCTCATTCAGAGAATTCAACCGATCGAATCCGGCTGGGGCGTGTCCGTTTTTTTCCAGCTCCGACTCCTTATTTATTTATGTTAATTCTAATTTCTTGCTTGGATCCAGAACTGGACAGGTAAAATCCTGAATTTCAGAGGCCGCTTTTCATTCGCGGGGCAACTGCTTCAGCCACCCATCCTTGGGATTGCACGGAATCGTTTAGGATTGCAACTCTCTGAATGCCTCGATAACATGGCAGCTCTCAACAAGGGGAAAGCTGTGCTAAGAACAATGGCCAGGAATGGGGAAGGCTGGCGGGTGGGGCGAAGGGAAGGTGGCATCCATCCTTACCTGTGGGCAGGTGCTTTCTTTCTGTTTTAGGCCTTTGCGAAGGAGGCAACGGAAACCAAGCTACAAGTTTATGTTCCTTCTTCTTTTCTTTTCTTTCTTTCTTTCTTTCTTTCTTTCTTTCTTTCTTTCTTTCTTTCTTTCTTTCTTTCTTCCTTCCTTCCTTCCTTCCTTCCTTCCTTCCTTCCTTCCTTCCTTTCTTCTTCTTCTTCTTCTTCTTCTTCTTCTTCTTCTTCTTCTTCTTCTTCTTCT
Organism: Pseudonaja textilis; assembly: GCF_049901715.1. Taxonomy (NCBI): domain Eukaryota; kingdom Metazoa; phylum Chordata; class Lepidosauria; order Squamata; family Elapidae; genus Pseudonaja; species Pseudonaja textilis. The sequence continues at coordinate 23,498,633 of NC_141999.1, forward strand.
TCTTTCCCCTAATGTGGTTGCCAAGCTAATTTTCTTTCCTGTTTTAAGTAATTTTATCAGATTTGTATATTCGGTATTGGAATTTCTGTGTATTTAAAAAAAAAAATATTTTTAAAAGAATGGCACAGAGGGCACTGGAAAGGAATGCTCTATTATTTAAAACTGTACGATTGTAAATTAAAAAGGAAAAAAAAAACACCATTACACTTAATGGAAGCAGCCTGGCGTTTGCATTCTTATCCTCGCCGCGTACTGAAATGGTTTCTTTTCCAGCAACAACATAAAGCGTTTCCTCACCTTTTTATTTTTTTTAAATTCTATCTTCACCAATTTTAAAACTTTCATGGTGTAATCCTTTTCTGCTGCTCCTCTCTAAAATCTTGGGCAGAGAGTAAACATCCGTTTCCTTGGATTGGAAAAGCCATCATCATCTAAAGCTTAATAAACTACAGTCACGGTCATAAACAAGACTGATCCAAGTTACTAGTCCACAAGAGTCTGTTTCACTCTCAGTTGCAATCTTAAAACTCCATACTGACAAGCACTGTAGAATTCTGTTTTGGTAGGTTGGTTTCACCTAATTATTTAAAAGCTGAATTCGGTTTCCATCCTCTACATCATACATCACACTTCTTGAATTCCTTCGGTGAATAGACTTAGAATAACTTTATTGTCACGTTGAATGTATACTAATCGGCATATATTAAAATGAAATTCCCTTGCATTCAGCTCTCAAGAGGGTCTCCACCTCCAATTGGCGAAAGGAAAAAAATAATCATTTTATGTATTAAGTTTATATTGCCTCCGCTATCTCGAGTGACTCTGGGCGGCTTACCATAATGTTAAAACATAATATAAAGGCATTAGCTCAATACCCGTGCTTTGTTACAAAACTGTGTGGTCGGGCTTAATTTTTTGGGAGGAAAATAAGCGGGGGGCGGGGATTGTGCCTCTGCCTACCAGCATCCATTAATATTCACCTGGCTAGTGTCCTGTCAGTGTGTGAGAGTTGTGGGCTGTTTGGAAACTGAAACAGTATTTGCTGTGTGAGCAGGAAGGAGACAGCAAGGAGCCTGGGCGTGGCTTAGCTCAACTGTTCTGTACTAAACCTACTTGGTGCTCTGAAATTGAAGCTGAAACCCCTCCCCCCTGCTTGTGTTTTGCATTTGCAACAGATTTCTTTCCAGGTGGGGAGGGGGAGTAGAACTCCTTAGCATCAGAGCGTGTTAATAATAATAATAATAATATAGAAAATACTCTAAATGCTCTGATGATCATTCAAAAAATCCCTTCTTAGTGAGCCCCTAGAAGCCAAGAGGAAGATATGTGCCAAATTACAGTTCTGGAGATTTGGTGATGATGCATGAGTGGTATTTCGCTTTTATATATAGATATAGATTCAAATTAAGATTAACAATCACAGAGAAAAAAACGTTCTTATTAATAAGGAAAAAATATTATTAAATTTATATTCTCGCCACTCTTGAGGGCCTCTGGGCAGCATTAAGATTGGCAACGATTAGAGGAATATACAGTGTGTGTGTGTGTGTGTGTATATATATATATATATATATATACACACACACATACACACACACACACATACTGTATACACAATACAGAAGCCTGATGATGGCAGATGAGATTCTGCCGAAACATCGCTACAACTTTAAAAGCACAACTATAATGACGTGGGAAAATACCGAACAAAGCTGAATACTATATATATATATATATATATATATATATATATATATATATGGATCTTTGGTTGTTCGGGTTTTTCCGCGTAAGATTCAAAGTGTCTAGGCAACGTTTCGATGAAGTCTCATTCATCATCATCAGGCCTCTGTCTTTGGCTCTTGCTTTTCAGAGTGATGTGAAAACATATATATATATATATATATATATATATATATATATATATATATATATATATGTATGTATGTATGTATGTATATGTATATGTATATGTATACGTATATGTATACACACACACATCTCTGTCTATCTCTATTTCTATATATCTCTATCTCTATCTATTAATCTATCTCTATATTATATCTATATTTATCTATTCCTCTCTCTATCCATATCTATCTCTATAACTATCTACCAATATATCTACCTATCTATCTCTTTGGCTTCTTAATGCACTCGGACCAATTGCCACTTAGGCACAGAACACCCTCTATGTGTATATACACGCGTGTTTGTGCATGCACACGTAAAACCTACGCCTCCCCTGAGACGAAAGCTCGGCGTCCAAGGAAGAACTCTGCACCCGCTCAGAAGCAGGCGGCCCCGCGTTAGAAGCGCCTCTTCCCGGGATGCTCTTCAAGGAAGCCGGCGGCCAGCTGTTCCTGCAAAGGCCGCCCCCGCAGCAGTCCGCGCGCTCCGATTGGTCGACGATTGATACTTCTTTCCCCCCACGATACTCTCCTGTGTCTGGCACGTTGCCATAGTGAAGAGGGTGGTGGGGGGGAGAGCGTCATCGAGGGCGCCTTCCCATTGGCCGAAGGGTGTTGCGGGCGTTCTGAGATGCGATGCTTTTTTTTTTTTTCCCCCTTTTAATCCCTCACTCCCGATTGGCCGGGAAGAAAAGAAAAACAAAAAATCCAACCAACGGTTGGGAGGAGGCCCTTTGGTTGCTAGGATAAGCCGTCGGCCAATCCCAGGCGTCTCGCAAGGGTTTAAGGGCCGCCTCGGATTGGCGGCTCGCGGGGAGGGGAAGGATCAAGCCCGTGCTTGCATTGGCGGGGGGCGTTTGACGTCAGTAGGAAGCGCGCGGACGGTGTAGCCAATGGGAGGAAAAAAAGCTTGCAGGGCGGGACTGTAGGGCTTGCGCGAGCGGCGCTCGGTTCGAGGGCAAGGGCGGGGTGGCATTCCTGCGGAGACATGGAGGCGGAAGACGTCCAGGGGTGAGCGGGGGCGGGGCCGGGGGCGGGGCCTAAGGACAGCCAACGGGGTGGGGGTGGGGGTGTAAATGGGGGTCCCCGCGCTCTCCCCCCCATTTGTCAGCCTGTCCTACCTCGCAGGGTTGTTGTAGAGCAGAGGTCCCCAAACTTGGCCAACTTTAAGACTTGGGGACTTCAACTCCCAGAATTCCTGAGCTGACATGACTGGAGGGGGAACTCTGGGAGTTGAAGTCCCCAAGTCTTAAAGCTGTCCAGTTTGAAGACCCCCTGGAATAGAATATAGAATAGGAATAGAATTTGGAATAGGAATAGAGTTTAGAATAGAATAGAATGCAGAATAGAATAGAATGCAGAATAGAATAGAACAAGGGTCTTCAACCTTGACAAGTCTAAGACTTGTAGACTTCAACTCCCAGAATTCCTGAGCTGACATGACCAGAGGAGGAATTCTGGGGGTTGAAGTCCAGAAGTCTTAAAGCTGTCAAGTCTGAGACCCCTGGTCTACAGTATCTATCTTCTATCTCCATTTCTGTCTCTCTCTGTCTGTCTGTCTGTCTATCTAATCTAAGGGCCTTCAACCTTGGCAAGTCTAAGACTTGTGGACTTCAACTCCCAGAATTCCTGAGCCTAACATGACCAGAGGAGGAATTCTGGGAGTTGAAGTCCACCAGTCTTAAAATGGCCAAGTTTGAAGACTCCTGTTTGTAGGGGAGTTTGCAGAAGGAGCCCCATAGGGGCAGGAGGCTGGCGATGGAGCGCTTAGACCCATGATGGCAAACCTATGGCACACGTGCCAGAGGTGGCACGCAGAGCCCTCTCAACGGGCATGGCACCATCACCAGCTGCTCTTCTGTTTCTGGCTGGTCTTCGTGGGTGCGGGAGTGCTGGAAAACGGTCTGAAAAATGACCCAAACCAGGCCATTTGGGGGCTGTTTTCAGGCCAAAACAGCCCAAAACATCCTAAAAATGGCCCGAAATCAGCCCGAAAATTGGTCCAAAAAACAGCCTGAAAATGGCCAAGGAAAAATGCATTTTCCAGGCTGTTTCTTGGGCTGTTTTCGGGTTGTTTTTCTTGCCAAAATTGGCCCCCAAAATGGCCTGAAAACGGCCAAAAAAGAGAGGCCATTTTCCAGGCTGTTTCTTGGGCTGTTTTCGGGTTGTTTTTCTTGCCAAAATTGGCCCCCAAAATGGCCTGAAAACAGCCCCCAAACGGCCCAAAAACAGGCATGCATGCACCGCCAGCTCACCCTTCGGTTTTCCAGTGCTCTGGTACACACACACATGCACATGCCTGCACGCACGTTCCGGTTTTGGTACTCGGTGCCGAAAAGGTTCGCCATCACTGGCTTAGACTCTCCTCCCCTGCAAGGCCACAGAAGCCTCTGGACAGGTTGCCCCACTCAACCAGGTGGAGGTCACCCTATTCTCCTCTGAAGGCAGGACAAGAAACAATGCTTGGAGAATTCTGGGAGTTGAAGTCCACCAGCCTTAAAGTGGCCAAGTTTGGGGACCGCCGATGGATACTATCTTGGCTTTATTGATTATCGTCCTTTGTAGGTTTCCGTCCATGAAAACCTTCGCCGAGGTGGCCGAAGCTGGTGTCTCCAGTCCTCGATTCATGACGCTTTGCTCGTGGCTGGTTTCAGAGCTCCGAACTCTGTGTCGGCTGGAAGAGGACGTAAGCCCGGTGCAGGGTAGGTGGGCTCTTCTGCCTTTGCAGCAGGGAAAGGAGGTTTCCACATTCAGGGCTCTGCAGAGATGGGACTTCGGACTGCGAACCGAGGCTAGAGAGCAGGAGAGAACAAATAGAGAATACAAAGAATGTGAGAAGGGAGGAAGGGGGAGGAGGGAAGAGAAGAGAAAAGTCAGGCAGGAAGGAAGAGGAAGGGAGGAGAAAGGAAGAAGGGAAGGGAAGGAAAGAAGAGGGGAAGGAAATAAGGAAGGTGGCAAGGAAGGGAAGAGAAGAACGGAAGGAAGGAAGGGGAAGGAAAAGGGATGGAAGGGAAGGAAGGAGAAAGGAAGAAGGGAAGGAAAGAAAGGAAGATGGCAAGGAAGGGAAGGGAAGAGGAAGGAAGGGAAGGGATGGAAGGGGAAGGGAAGGAAGAAGGGAAGGGAAATGGAAGGAAGGAAAGGGATGGAAGGGGAAGGGAAGAAAAGGAAGGAAGGTAGGAAGGAGGAAAGGAAGGGAAGGAAGGAAGGAAGGAAGGTAAGGAAGGAAAGGGAAGAAGGAAGGAAAGGAAGGAAGGAAGGAAGGAAGGAAGGAAGGAGAAGGAAGGAAAGGGAAGGAAGGGAAGGAAGAAAGGAAGGAAGGGAAGGAAGGAAGAAGGAAGGAAGAAGGGAAGGGAAAGGGAAGGAAGGGGAATGGAATGGAAGACAAGGAGCTAGAAACGAGCAACTCAGAAAGGTTAAACGTGAGCAGAGGCTAAAGGGAGATGATAGAAACCTCTTTTTCTTTTTTTCAATTAAATCATTCTGATCCTAAACAACTCTAAGCCATTTCATCCTATCAGGACCTGAGGATGCCGAGACATTTCAGATTGAAATAAGTGGCCTCCTGAGTGAGCTGCATTGCCCGTATCCTTCACTGACCACAGGGGACATCATGGCTAGACTCAGCACCCAAGACCGCTGCCTGCAGCTTCTCTGTAAGTAGAGAGAGAATTGGAGCATCACACTAACACCATAGCTAGCTTAATCGTGGCTTGTGAACAGCAACCCTTCTCCTTCTCCTCAGACCCCACATTCTTCTAGCAATGATAATGTTACCCAGTTGGATAATGAAATATTATTATTATTATTATTATTATTATCCTCCTCCTCCTCCTCCTCCTCCTCCTCCTCCTCCTCCTCCTCCTCCTCCTCCTCCTCCTCCTCCTGTCTTCCTCCTCCTTCCTCCTCTTCCTCCTTCCTCTTCCTTCTGATTAGGTGGCCAAAGTCTTTGAGTTTCAGGATCTGGCCTTCTAAAGAGCAGCCAGGGTTGATCTCCTCTAGGACTGACCGGTTGGATGGCCTTGCAGTCCAAGGGTCTCACAGGAATCTCCTTCTCCAGCCCCAGAGTTCAAAGGCCTCCATTCTTTGGCGCTCGGCCTTCCTTATGATCCAGCTTTCACAGCCATACATTGCAAGTGGGGGAAAAAAACATAGCCTCGAACATATTTAAACATGCAACGGGGGTGTGGGGAACATACTAAGAAGCAGCAAAATGTTCCTTTTTTTCCCCCCTCCATCTCTCCCTTCCTTCCTTCCTTCCTTCCTTCCATCCATCCCAGATTTTTTGAGCTCGGAGCTGATGGCTGCCCGGCTCCAGGCCAGGAAAACGCTCCAATCAGCAAAGCAAGACGACAAAAATAATGAAGCAGTGCGAGAACTTCATCAGATCTGCCAAGCCCTGGGGATGCCTGAGCCAGACCCGGCTTCCCCTGTGGCTCAGGTTATGGATGACATTGGATCCCAGGTGAGACCCGAAGGGCAGGCAAACCTGGGCTGGGCAGGTAGGCTACTGGGAGGAATATTTCAGCCTCCTTTTTCAGTGTGGAAAAGCTTAAAGAGGCCCAGCTGCTTGCCAGGACGAGAGAGGGTGGGAGGGGACATAACTCCCGAATTGCAAACATTCGTTTAGCGACTGAAGTTACAATGGCACGGAAAACCGATGGAACGACTTGCCTCCAGGAGTTGTGGATGCTCTACCCCTGGAGGTTTTGAAGAAGAGGGTGTGTCTTTATCCTGCCTTCAGGTGCTGTTCTGACCCACGCCCTTTTCCGACAAATCAAACACAATTCAAAAGGAACAGAAACCTTGTTATGCTTTTACAAAATAATTAGCTGTGATAAGCACAAGCCTTGCCAAACTGTGAGAGACTTGCCAGAAGATAACAGACTAGAAATAAATTGCAATACAAGAATCTTCAAATACAAATTCAGGATACTGGAATGTCCACGAGGCTGGAGTTTCGAAACGTTTTTGCTTTCTGCAAAGTGCGTTCCTTTCACAGCTGGCTTTTATCTCCTTGAAGGAGGGGCCATTACCTTGCAGCCTTACTCCTGAGTCGCCCCTGCTGTTGTAGCTGCTCTTTCCTACGAGCAATTCTGCACGCACGCACACTTGGCACAGGCTCCTCGGGAACCTCCTCATCATTGCTGCCAGGCCCCACAATCTCTGAAGGCAGCAGTCCATTCCCTGACGGTCCTGGCCCCTCACCTGAGTCCTCGCTCTCCTCAGCCGTCTGCACCTGCTGCAGGCTAACCACAACAGGTGTTTTGGAGAATAGCTTGACCCCCTCCTCTTCTTTGGGGCAGCCCCTCAAATATTGGGGCACTGCTAGCATGTCACCCCTACTCCTCCTTTTCATAAGATTAGACGTATCCAGTTCCAGCAACCGTTATTTTGTTTGCAATAATTTCTGTTGTTCTTTTTCACCTTTTACACATATTGATCTTAATATTAACAGTACTGTGTCATTATTATTATAAAAACCAACCTCATGTAAATATCTACATTTATATACCTTTATGTACAGTACATTCATATACATTTATAATTTTTTATCTCCTTTATCCTTATTTCTATTGTTCAACCATTTATACCAATTATCTCAAATTTTGTAATACTCCAACTCTTCTTTATCTTTTAATTTTAACATCAGTTTATCCATTTTAGCACAATATAGAATTTTTTGAATTACTAATTCCTCCAAGGACTCTAGATCCGTGATGGTGAACCGATGGCACAGGTGGCATACAGAGCCATTTGTGTGGACACGCAAGCCCCAGCCAGACTTACCCGCACTACGCATACATGCACCTCCCAGCTGATTTTCATCCGGTTTGAGGCCTTTTTCGCCCTCCTGGAGGCTCGAGGGGGAGGCCAAGAAACGGGCCTTCCGGAAGTGCCGAAACGGGCCTGTTTTCAACCTCCGGAGGGCCTCTGGAGCTCGGGGGAGGTTGTTTTCACCCTCCCAGAGGCTCAAGTGAAGCCTCGGGAGCCTCAGGAGGCTGAAAACGGGCACTTCCGGTATTTCCAGAAGGCCCACTTTTCGGCCTCCCGAGGCTGCAGAGGCTTCCCTCGAGCCTCCGGGAGGGCGAACAGGTCTCAAACAGGCCGAAAATCAGCGGGGAGGCAGTGCAGGTAAGGGGGTGGGAGGGGTTGCGTGCACATGCGTGGGGGGGGGCAGGCTGCAGCGCATTGTGGGTGCCGGCACTCGCATGCTTTTGGCGCACCACAACAAAAAGGATCACCATCACTGCTCTAGATCTTCTCAGGCCAGGCAAGGGAGGGCGAGGGAGCTGCAGCACAGGGCCCAAAGAGCTGCATGCGGCTCCGGAGCCGCTGGTTGCCGACACCCCGATCTAGAGTCTTTTACCTCGTGGCGACCACAGCTGGATGCAGTATTCCAAGTGTGGTCTTAACCAAGGCTTTATCAAGCGGTACTATTGGGTTAATAACGGTGGTATTATCTGCCTCTTTCTCTTCGCCAAGCTACGAAAGCTAACTCCTTGCTTCCTTCAGGTTTCGGAGGCTCTCGCCGCCGCACAGGGGCTTGAGCCCCAGTGGACAGCACCGCTCCTGAAGGCCCCGCTGACCTCCGAGCAATGGGTAGGAGGGCCACTAGAGATGGCAGGAGAGGAGAAGGCGGGTGGGCTTTCTGGTTTGGCGCTGATGGACCTTAAACATCTCTGCTTCCCCTTTTCGCTCTCCTTAAAAATACCAGAAAGCCCTGGACCAGATCAAGCAAGTCCTGGGGGCCGAATACCAGTGCCGAAGACACATGATGCTGACCCGTTTCGACGTCACCGTTGCATCCTTCCATTGGTCTGAGAGAGCCAAGGTACATTCCGGGAGCTGTTGAACTAGCAGCATTGATTTCATTCTGAAACTAACGAATAAATAACTAAATAACAAAGTAAATAACTAAATAAGAAATGAACTAAGTAAATAACTAAACAAAGTAAATAACTAACTAAATAACTAAATAAACTAAGTAAATAACTAACAAAGTAAATAACTAAATTAAATAACTAAATAACAAACTAAGTAAGTAATTAACTAACGAAATAACAAAGTAAATAACTAACTAACTCAATTCATTAATTCATATCCCATGTTTATTACTTTTTAATAACTTGGGCCGGCGAATGAATCCAGCAAACTTTCCTCCTATTTTCCCCACAACAACCACCCTGTGAAGCGGACTTGGGCTGAGAATGAGTGGCCCAATGTCACCCAGCTGGCTTGCTTGCTTAAGGCAGGACTGAAACTCCCAGTCTCCTGGTGATTGGCCCAAAGTTGCCCACCTGGTTTTCATAGCTAAGACCAAACTAGAACTCACCGTCTCCTGGTGATTGGCCCAAAGTCACCCATCCAGTTTTCATCTCTAAGACTGAACTAGAACTCACCATCTCCTGGTGATTGGCCCAAAGTCACCCAGCTAGCTTTCATACCTAAGGTGGGACTAGAACTCCCAGTCTCCTGGTGATTGGCCCAAAGTCACCCATCCAGCTTTCATCTCTAAGACCAAACTAGAACTCACTCTCTCCTGGTGATTGGCCCAAAGTCACCCAGCCGGCTTTCATACCTAAGGTGGGACTAGAACTCCCAATCTCCTAGTGATTGGCTCAAAGTCACCCATCCAGCTTTCATCTCTAAGACCAAACTAGAACTCACCATCTCCTGGTGACTGGCCCAAAGTCACCCAGCTGGCTTTCATACCTAAGGTGGGACTAGAACTCCCAGTCTCGTGGTGATTGGCCCAAAGTCACCCATCCAGCTTTCATCTCTAAGACCAAACTAGAACTCACTCTCTCCTGGTGATTGGCCCAAAGCCACCCAGTCAGCTTCCGCGCCTAAGACCAAACTAGAACTCACCAGCTCCCTCCTCTTTCTAGTCTAGCGCCTTAACCATTAGACCAAGCTGGAGTCGGGGGAGGGAGAGCGCAGCTGTCTCAGAAGCCTTGCCCGTTTGTCTCCTCTCTCGTCCCCCGCCAGAACCGAAGCACCGCCATGTCCGAAGCCTTCCAACCTTTACGGCAGTCTTTGCCGGAGGATTCCCAGGTCTGCCTTTCCCACCTGCTGGCTGCCCGGGAGGACTTTTCTCGGATCGTGAAGACCAGCAGCGAGGCCTTGCGGAAGAAGACCAGTTGTGCTATCAACAAGGTGTGAGCTGGAGGGGACATCCAGGCCACCAAACAGCTGGAGGTGGAAGGAGGGAGGGAGGGAGGGAGGGAGGGAGAGCCCCCAGCGGGGTTCACGGCTTGGCCCAATGGCAGGTCACGCGGTTCACTCAACAGACCGTCGTTTGGCCAAGCAAAACCCGGATTTCACACCTACAGCTTTGCCTCCTGAAAGGAGTTGATTCTTGGGATGGAGAGGCTGAGGAGGGAGGATGCTGGTGTCTTCTCCTTTCAGCCTTCCTTCCTTCCTTCCTTCCTTCCTTCCTTCCTTCCTTCCTTCCTTCCTTCCTTCCCCTTCCTCCCTCCCTCTTCTTTTCCCTTCCCTTCCCCTTCCCTTTCTTTTCTTTTCCCTTCTCTCTCCTCCCTCCCTTTTTCTCCCTCTCTCCATCCTCCCCTCCATCTTTCCTTCTTTTCCTTCTCTCTCCCCTCTACACCCTTTCCCTTTTCCCTCTGTCTGCTTCCCCTTCCTTTTTCCTCTCCTGTCTTCCCTTCCTCTTTACTTCCTCCTTCTGTCTGCTTCCTTCCTTTTTCCTCTCCTGTCTTCCCTTCCTCTTTACTTCCTCCCTTCTGTTACCTCTCTCCTGTCTTCCCTTCCCCTTCCTCCCTCCCTCCCTTCCTCCTCTCTTCCCTTCCCTTTCTTTTCTCTTTCCCTTCCTCTCCCTTTCCTTTCCCTTCTGTCTCCTTCCTCCCTCCCTCCCTCCCTCCCTCCCTCCCTCCCTTCCTCCTCTCTTCCCTTCCCTTTCTTTCCCTTCCTCTCCTTTCCCTTCTCCCTTCTGTCTTCTTCCTCCCTCCCTCCCTCCCTCCCTCCTCTCTTCCCTTCCTTTCTCCTTCCTCTCCCTTTCCCTTCTCCTTCTGTCTCCTTCCTCTCCCTCCCTCCCTCCCTCCCTCCCTCTCTCTTCCCTTCCCTTTCTTTTCTCTTTCCCTTCCTCTCCCTTCCCTTCTCCCTTCTGTCTTCTTCCTCCCTCCTCCCTCCCTCCCTCCTTCCTCCTCTCTTCCCTTCCCTTTCTTTTCTTTCCTTCCTCTCCCTTTCCCTTCTCCCTTCTGTCTCCTCCTCCCTCCCTTCCCTTCCCTCCCTCTTCCCTTCCCTTTCTTTTCTCTTTCCTTCCTCTCCCTTTCCCTTCTCCCTTCTGTCTCCTTCCTCCCTCCCTCCTTCCTTCCCACAGGTCTTGATGAAGGGCAGCGTGCCAGACCGGGGAGGACGCCCGAGCGAAATCGAGGCCCCCATGCCCACCTGGGAGAAGAGGAGAGAAGGAGGCGGTGGAGGTGACCAGCGCTGGGCGAAACGGGGCAAGAAAAAGAAGAAATAAGGGAAGAGGGGCTGAAACCAGCTGCCGTTGGGGTTGGCGTGGCCAGAAAGTGTGACACGAAGGAAGTGCCACGGATTCTTACCCAACGTGTCCAAGTCTCCATCTTGCCTTTCTCCAGGCAAGCCAGCTTTAAATAAGGATGCGGTTCTTCGGCACTCCAGATGTGCCCGTAAGGCCAACTCCCATAATCCAAAGATCACGTTGACCTTAGGGGAAGCATAACCCTCCTGAGACTACAGGGAAGGTTGGGGAAGGTGCCACAAGCAGCTTTGAAAGCCGCGAAGCATTTCTCGGCTGTCTGAAATCCACAATAAGTATTTTATATTTGGACTTTTTTATTTTCGCCCTGAAAATCGTCATGGAAGGGGGGTGCCTAAGCCGTGGAAAGAGGATAAGATCAGTGGGTTTTGATCTCTAGATTTCTACTCTGAAGGAAGATTCCAGATTTGGTATCTTGTTCATTCAAAAAGCAGAAATGCATAAGGTGGCTGTTTTGTTTTGGGTTTTTTGGTGGTGGGTGGTTATTATTGGAGGTGCCTCTTTTCCCCCTGTTGATAATCTTGTGGTGGTGGTGCTGGTGGAGTTGCTTGAACCTGATGCTGTATTTTTTAAGAGGAGGAGGAGGACTAGAACATTCTTAACCTCCAGTCAACATACCTGCTTAGCTTCCCTGGCTTGGGAATAAGGGAATTGTGGCTTATGTATCTGGGAGGCCCAGGATGTTCATCCAGTATTGATGGCCCAGGAGCCTTTGGTATTTTTTTTTTTAAAGGGGGGGGGAGGTTGTTTGGGGATGGGACAAATAGACGTGGTTGAAATTTAATATTCTGGGATCGCTAGCGCAGCTCAGATTTCTGGTATTGTTCTCACTCAAGCCAAACTCTGGCTGTGTAAAAAGATTCAAAATAAAACGTTTATTTTTTTCTGCTTCTGGTTGGTTGTGTAGAGTTTCAGGTTGGGGAATTCTGGGAGTTGAAGTCCATCTTAAAAGCATGCCTGCTGGGGAATTCTGGGAATTGAAGTCCACCAATCTTAAAAGATGATGACTGGGGAATTCTGGGAGTTGAAGTCATCTTAGAAGCTTGCTGGCTAGGGAATTCTGGGAGTTGAAGTCCATCTTAAAAGCATGCCTGCTAGGGAATTCTGGGAATTGAAGTCCAGCTATCTTAAAAGATGATGACTGGGGAATTCTGGGAGTTGAAGTCATCTTAGAAGCTTGCTGGCTAGGGAATTCTGGGAATTGAAGTCCACCTATCTTAAAAGATGATAGCTGGGGAATTCTGGGAGTTGGTCCATCTTAGAAGCTTGCTGGCTAGGGAATTCTGGGAGTTGAAGTCCATCTTAAAAGCATGCCTGCTGGGGAATTCTGGGAATTGAAGTCCACCTATCTTAAAAGATGATGACTGGGGAATTCTGGGAGTTGAAGTCATCTTAGAAGCTTGCTGGCTGGGGAATTCTGGGAGTTGAAGTCCACCCATCTTAAAGCTGCAGGTGAACTTCTCGTGGCGAGCTCTATTTCACCATAGATTTCTCTGTATTTTGTAGCCAGCCTGCGTGATTTGAGTAACTGGTCATTGGACTTGAAGTTCTCTCCCTTTCTGGTCTCTTTTCTCATGGATACTCAAACGGGCTACTTTTCGGTTAGGGATCATTAAAGCCGCTGCTATGAATTCTCGGAGTTGTGCTCTTTATTTACAAATCCCTCCAAAGCTGCCAGAGCCATAAAACGAGGCAGCTCATACATTAAACAAAACAAAACAAAAAACATAATAAATAAATTACAAATCCGAAGGTGCGTGATAAAGGACTCGGATTTGGCCTGTTCCTTCTCGGACTGCCAAGATGGCTGAACCAGAGAGCTGCTTAGCCGGACATGAACAAAACCCCTCCCCTAGGACAGCATCTTCTTCTCTGCTCCCCAATTTTTTTCTTCGTTGCCCGTCGGGGTTTTTCAGCGGATGGCTTCCTCCGCCAGCCCTTTCTCTCGGCCCGCCCGAGGCCCGATGCTCGCCCCGTTCAGGAAAGCTTCCTTCCTTAAGTTCCCAGAGTTTGTTGGCAGAGAACAGCAACCGACCAGCTGGGCTCAGATGAACCGAGGCGTGATTTCGTAGAGGGATGCTGGGCTGCCCGTTTTCAAGAGCCTCCTGTTCTCGGCTTCTAGCTGCGTGTAGCGGTTCTGAAGAGACTGGTTGGCGGTCAGCAGCCCGTCCCGTTCCTGCAGGTCAGAGCAAGGGGTTTAGAGACGGAATGAGGGGAGGGGGACGTGCAGAAGCCCCCCCACTCCCGGCCCACCCCCCGGTTCTCTCTGAGCTGGGTTGTCCCAAAGCTGCTTCCCCGCACCAAGAGGCAAGCACCTTTGGGACAATCATGAGCTGGATGACTTAGAATCTCCATAGACCCTCTGAGCTTGGCGGCTTTCTTGCAGACGTTTCATTACCAAACTAGGTGACATCATCAGTGCTAGAAGGGAAGTGGGGTTTGCGGGGAGAAGGAGGAGGAGGAGAACTATGGGGTCCTTGGTGCTCTCTGGGCTTGCTTGCCCAGACCATAGACCCTCTGAGCTTGCTTGTTTTCTTGTAGACATTTTATGACCCAACTAGGTAACATCATCAGTGTTAGAAGGGAGTCGCATTTGCGGAGAGGAAGAGGAGGAGGAGAACTGTGAGGTCCTTGGTGCTATCTGGGCTTGGTTGTTTTCTTGTAGACATTTCATTACCAAAGTAGGTAACTTCATCAGTGCTAGGAGGGAGGAAGAGGAGAACTGTGGGGTCCTTAGCGCTCTCTGGGCTTGGTTGTTTTCTTGCAGAGCTAGACGGGAAGTGGGGCTTGCACTTATTTTTAATATACTACTTTTCGTATACTATTTTATATATTTATATTCCTGTCGCTTGCCCTGTCAGTGTTAGTGGGAGTGTTCTTGGGGATTAGGCTGTTGATGACTGTCAGCTTGTTTGGCGGTTCCTTGATTGGGGGTATTGTTTACTCCTTATAAACAAGTGGTAAACGATATTTCTTAATACCCCAATCGAGGACATGCCAAATAAGCAAACAGCAGACAGCCCAAACCAAAGACCCTCCAAGATCACTCCCACCAACACCGAACAGGGCATGCCACGAGTACATAAAACATAAGAGCCAAACCCCACTCTCTTCTAGCACTGATGATGTTACCTAGTTGGGTCATGAAATGTCTGCAAGGAAACCGCCAGGCTCGGAGAGCACCTAGGATCTGTCTTCAGCCTATTATTTCCAGGTTGACTCTTCTCCTTGTTCAGTTTCCATCCATTATTCCTTGTCTGGCCTTCGGGGTGCTTTAGAAAACAGCTTGACCCCCTTCTTTTTCTCTGGGGCAGCCCCTCAAATATTGGAAGGCTGCTCTCCTGTCTCCCCTGGTCCTTCTCTTCACTAGACTAGCCAGGCCCAGTTCCTGCAACCGTTCATCGTATATTTTAGCCTCCAATCCCCTCATCATCGGTACTTTTGCTAGAGTATCAACGTCTATTTTTATAGTGTGCTGACCAAAACTAAATGCAATATATGCCACCGTTGTTTAAACAAGCCAGTGGTTCTCTGCGGGGCCAGTTTGGCCAGTAAATGCCTATTTTCTACAAAGCTGTTGTTAAAAAAAAAATGTGTTCGTGGTACTGTTAAGATGCCACAAATCTGGCCGGTGAACTCCACACACCTTCACGTGCCCGGGGTCGAGAAAAACATTGATTCTTATTATTTCCCCTGTCAATTATCCTCACCTTCTCCAGCTCCTTCACCAGCGCCACGAGTTGCTTCTGAGTTTTATTGCAACCCTCCGCCGGCTGTTCTCGGTCCTCAGTTGCCGGGCTAGCCTGCTCGGTCTGGGTGCTGGCATGTTTGACCATCCGGCTGCCCGGGCTGCTTGACAAGGAGACCACGGGGCTCTTGCCCTGTTCCCAGCCTGGTGGGAAAAGGAACATTTCTTCCTCAGAGCCTGCAAGGTGAAAAAGGCTCAGTTAGACGGAGAATCGCCGTGACAACTGCTAAAACTATGGCTATAGCCTTTTTAGAGTGGCTAACGGAAAGGGAGGGGGGAAAAGGGGTTCGAAAGAGCAGTGCGGCAGCTTGCAAACCAAAAGCGCGTTCCATACATGTTTTCGAAGATAGTAACTAGGGGACTGAAGTTTCTGCAGCACAAAATTCTAATGGGAAGAGAGCACGATGGCTGACTCTGGGCTATGGATGAGTCTCGTTGGAGGATACAATTTATGGGCGTGGCCAACTGGGTGGGTGTGGCCAGCTTGATGCCACTCACTGGATATGGCCAACTGGTTAAGCGTGATTGACTGCGTGGGTGTGGCGAGCTTGACGCCACTCAGTGGATATGGCCAACTGTGGGCGTGGCCAACTGGGTGGGCGTGGCCAGTTTGACGCCACTAACTGGATATGGCCAACTGGTTAGGCATGACTGACTGTGTGGGTGTGGCCAGCTTGACACCACTCACTGGATATGGCCAACTGTGTGGGTGTGGCCAGCTTGACACCACTCACTGGATATGGCCAACTGGGTGGGCATGGCCAACTGTGTGGGTGTGGCCAGCTTGACGCCACTCACTGGATATGGCCAACTGTGTGGGCGTGGCCAACTGTGTGGGTGTGGCCAGCTTGATGCCACTCACTGGATATGGCCAACTGGGTGGGCGTGGCTAGCTTGATGCCACTCCCCAAATTGCTGGCCAGGTGTTTCCTCTTCGCATTGGCTAGCCCGGGCCGAAGCGACGCAGGCCGGCCCTTTGCATTTTCCAGGATGGCCTTGCAGGCCGGATCTGACCACAGGACAGGCCGGGTTTGGCCCGCAGGCCTCCTGTTTGACTCCCCCTAGCTTATGGTCACAAATTGGGATCAGAATCTCCATCACTAAGCAATGTGGTTGTTAAGCGAGACGTGCATGTTTAGTTTATGTGTTTTTCACTTTTTACTGTTTTACCCCAACGGCCACATACCGGAGCTGGGATGGTGACTCATAGCCAGCGTGGCTGTGGAGGCGCGCGGTGTGCTGTCGGAGGAGGAGGAGGAGGAAGGGAAGCGGCGAGCGTGGCACTCCACCTCCACCTGGTTCTTGCAGTGTTTGTGACAGATCATGGCACAATCTAGAGAGAATCACAACAACAACAACCACCACAAAAGGGGGCTTCAAATCAAAGCAGTGAGAAGATGAATTGTTACCCGCCCCCAATGGCTCCTGCTCCCAGTCTTCTCCAACCTGGTACTACAACACCCATGGGGCTGGGTCAAGGCACTTTTACTGCTTCAGTACTAAGGATACACATACACAAATCCACTTTAAGGGGCTGCTCAAATACACAATTTTCCTCCCGATGCAGGAACGTCACTTAAGGAGGGGGTCAAACTCCAAATAAGGATGAGATGAGATCAGGAGAACATTCAACTATGATTTCCATTAAGATTTTTTAAAAACTTAATAGCTGGAGCAGCAGAGTTGTAAAGTGAGACAGAACACACAGTTGTGGTTCATTGGTACCCGAGTGTACAAGGGGAGTATTGTTTTTATACTCTGCCTTTTTTTTCTCTGTGTATGTGTAATTTACCTCACGATGTTCCTGCGGTGTTGATTTACCTCAGGATGCGCCCGTTTGCCTGATTATCTAGTTCGGTGTACATGCAGATTGCAAATATATTTATTTATATTTAAAACTACAAGCGGGTGTCGGCATCTATGGCTTTTATTTGGACACCGGATGACAAAAAAGATGAATTTTCAGTTATCCTTAGCATTGTTCTCAGTTATATATTCGGTTATTGTTAGCGTTATTCTCCAGCTCACGATAGACTCCTGGCTGCTCTAGTTGGTAGGTTTCTTGCAGATGTTTCATTACCAAACTAGGTAACGTCATCAGTGCCAGAAGAAGGTGGGGATTGTGGAGAGGAGGAGGAGGAGAGGAGGAGGGGGAGGAAGAGGAGGAGGAAGAAGAGGACAACGACTGTGGGGGTCCTTGGTGCTCTTGGAGACGTTTCATTACCGAACTAGGTAACATCATCAGTGCTAAAAGGGAGTGGTGTTTGTGGGGAGGGGGAGGAGGAAGAGGAGGAGGAAGAGGACTGTGTGCTCCTTGGCGCTCTCTGAGCTTGGTTGCTTTCTTGCGGACGTTTCATTACCGAACTAGGTAACATCATCAGTGCTAAAAGGGAGTGGTGTTTGTGGGGAGGGGAGGAGGAAGAGGAGGAGGAAGAGGACTGTGTGCTCCTTGGCGCTCTCTGAGCTTGGTTGCTTTCTTGCGGACGTTTCATTACCGAACTAGGTAACATCATCAGTGCTAAAAGGGAGTGGTGTTTGTGGGGAGGGGGAGGAGGAAGAGGAGGAGGAAGAGGACTGTGTGCTCCTTGGTGCTCTCTGAGCTTGGTTGCTTTCTTGCGGACGTTTCATTACCGAACTAGGTAACATCATCAGTGCCAGAAGAAGGTGGGGTTTGCTACAAACCCTAACCCCATTTAAGACCCAATGGCAGCTGTCCCAATTCGTGTCCCCCCAAAACCTCCTCGAAAATCAATTGTGCTGGCCCACAGAGCCCAGCAGAGGGCGCACTCACCCCTGCAGCGGTATCCCTGCTTGGAGACTCCCCACAGCTACATCAGGAAAGGAAGAAGACAAATTAGGTCATTTTAGGTGGCAGCAAACACATCTGGAGGATGCAAACAGATCCGTGAGCATCCTCAGCCATTTCTTGCACCAACAGATACTTAGTTTTCATTTCATCTCCTTGTCGCTTCCTTTCTCGGGTTTTATAGAGTCGGCCGCCTCAAATGTTTTATTAGAGAGGTTTCTTTGTCTGGTTGTCTGAAGTCCTCAGAGTTGGCTTTCCAGCAGCAGGAAGGTGATGGCTGGGGAATTCTGGGAGTTGAAGTCCCCATCTTTTAATTTGCTAAGCGTGAGGAGCAACGTTGTAGAACAATGTTTGTGCACATGCAAAGCAGCTAGATAACGGGACTAAAGCATCCTTGGTCATATACTCTGGCCTCCAATCACTCTTCTTCTTAAAAAAAAAAATAGCATGTTCCTAGTCCTGATGGAGGACCTAGAAGGCTGAGAGATTAGCAGGTCGGATAATTCTGGAGAGAACTACTTAAATAGGCAGACTAAAACATGTGAAGAACCGTTGCAGGAATTGGGTACGTCTAGTTTAATGAAAAGAAGGACTAGGGGTGACATGATGGAGTGTCCCAATATCCATGGGGCTGCCCCAAAGAAGCGGGAGTCAAGCTATTCTCAAAAGCACCTGAACTCAGGACAAGAAGCAACGGGTGGAAACGAATCAAGGAGAGAAGCAACTTAGAACTAAGGAGGAATTTCCTGACAAGGAGAACAACGAATCAGTGAAACTGTCAACTTAGAAAGCATTTCTACAGCCGTTTTATAGTTGCCAACAGAAAGGGTGGGGGGAAAGGGGTTTGAAAGAGCAGTGCGGCAGCTTGGAAATCAAAAGTGCATTCCATGCATAGTTTTTCAAAGATAGTAACTAGGGGACTGGAGTTTCTGCCATGCAAAATTCTAACTGGAGAGCATGATTGATGACTCTGGGCTATGGATGACTCTCGCTGGAGAATATGAATTATAATATACCCAGGGGGTGGGGTGGGGTGGGGAAAACCAGGGTCACAGATGTCTCAGAGTCAGCTACACCCAGGCAGTGCCGACATGTTAACTCCCAATAAATCTTATTTAGTTTTGGGCGTTTGGCTCAAAAATCATGATTTAATTGGGGTAACTGCCGGAAGTTGTAGGTGCTCCAACACTGGAGGTTTTTAAGAAGAGATTGGACATCCACGGAGGCTCTGTGGCTCAGTGGTTAGAGTGCAGTACTGCAAGCTACTTCTCCTGGCTGCAGTTTGGCAGTTCAAATCCCACCAGGCTCCAGGTTGACTCAGCTTTCCATCCTTCCGAGGCGGGTAAAATGAGGAGCCAGATTGTTGAGGGCAAGAGGCTGACTCTGTAAACCGCTTAGAGAGGTCTGGAAAGCACTATAAAAAGGTATATAAGTCGAAGGGCTACTGCTATTTGTCTGAAATTGTACAGGGTGTCCTTCCTGAGCAGTGGGTTGGACTAGAAGACCTCCAAGGTCCCTTCCAACTTGGAGGAGGAGGAAGACGAGCAGGAGGATAAAAGTCTAGCTGCACAATTTCCCTTCAATTTCCCTTCCCACAATTCTGGGCAACCCCTTCAGTTTTTATTTCTTAAACATCTCTTGATATTATATTTCCAGTGGTCATTTCTGCCAATGGGATGTGTGTGCGTGTATGTGTGTGTGTGTGTGTGAATGTCACAGAAAAGGTGTGTAAACTTACAAAGCCACTGCAGTGGTCGCAGAAAGTGGGTTTCTTAAAGGTGACCTCTTGGAAATCGTGCAAAACCACCAGGCCCAGCTTGGAGAAGATGGCGCAGGCCCTCATGAAGTACTCCGAGAGGTCGTCTCGGTTCCAGGTTCCTTCCCTGAGATAAAGAGAGGCAGTTTGATCTAGTGGTTAAGGCTAGAAACTGGGAGCTGGTGAGTTCTAGTTCCACCGTGGCCATGAAAGCCAGTTATCCGATCACCCAGGTCAAGGTGAGCTCCAGCCCTGCCTTAGATATGAAAGCATTTCAACAAGACGCTCTAGGTCAGTGATGACTAACCTTTTGGGGCTCCTGTGCTAAAAATTGTGCACGCGCCAGCGCACATGCAGTTACATGCCAGCACCCAGAATGTAATGCACGCCCCACACCTGCGCATGCACGCGCAATCCCCCATGCCCCCCCTTACCTGCACTGCGCCTCACAGCTGATTTTTCAGCTGTTTGAGACCTTTTTCAGCCTCCCAGAGGCTTGGAGAAAACCTCTGCAAGGCTTTTCAGGGGGAATAATAGGCTTGTTTCATCACTTCCGGTATTACAGGAAGTGATAAAACGGGCCTATGATTAGACCTGAAAAGCCTTGCAGAGGCTTTTTCCAAGCCTCTGGGAGGCCGAAAAAGGCCTCAAACCAGCCAAAAAATCAGTTGTGAGGTGCGCGCATGTGCAGTGCAGGTAAGTTTGCCTGCGGCTCGTGTGCCGGCGCAAATGGCTCTGCATGCCACTTGTGGCACGCATGCCATAGGTTTGCCATCACGGCCCTAGGTTTTCCACTTTACGGCAACCTAGCTGGATCTCCTTTCCATGCAGCCAAAGGTAGGCCTCAAAACTTTTAGCAATGGGTTGCTCTGCCTGGTTGCTAGGTGGGTGTGGCCATGGTGGGTGTGGCCTAGTTGGCCTTCTGCACCACTGCGGGAGGGGGGCGTTTTTGCCCTCCCGGGCTCTGGAGGCTTTTCTCCGGAGGCTCTCTGGAAGCCAGAAATGGGCCCATTTCCGGCCTTCCTGAATTTCCAGGAGGCCAGTTTTTCACCCCTCTCTGAGCTTCTGCGTGCGTCCTCTGCTTACCTGCGCCTGGAACAGGCCGCATGGAAACTCCTGGGAGGGGAGGGGAGGGGAGGGGCGGGATGGGCAGGGCCAGCCAGGAGTGGGATTTGTGGGTTCTCCAAATTGCACAGAATCTTAGCGAGGGGCGAACCCCCAGCAGAACCACCCTTGCCGGCAACCCCGGTGCTTACCGTTCTCTTTCCAGGCCGTAGAAGGAGAACGGGAAACTCATAGATATGGTCTCAAAATCTTCCTGAGAGATGCAACCCCGTTGGTCAGGGTCGTAATTCTTGAACACGGACTGTTGGAAAAGAGAAGGGTAGAAACGCAGCCATGGAGACACAAACGTCTACAGAGGAATTTATTGACTTAATTAGCTCTATACCTGTATGCTTCGCTACGAAACTATGTGGTGGGGCTTAGTTTTGGGGGAGGAAAATAAGGGGAAGGGGAAATTCTGCCTCTGCGTACCAGCATCCATTGGTATTCATCTGGCTAGCGTCCTGTCAGTGTGTGAGAGAGCTGAGGGCTGTTTGGAAACTGAAATAGCATTTTCTGTGTGAGCAAGAAGGAGACAGCGAGGAGCCTGGGCGTGGCTTAGCTCAACGGTTCAGTACTCAAGCTGCTTGGTGCTGTGAAACTGAAACTAAAACTCCTCTTCTTTGCATTTGGAACAGATTTCTTTCCAGGTGGGGAGGGAGAGTAGAACTCCTTAGCATCAGAGCGTGTTAATAATAATAATACAGGAAATACTAATGTTCTGATGGTCATTTTGAAGAATCCTTTTGTAGTGAGCACCTAGAAGCCAAGAGGAAGATACGTGCCAAATTTCAAGTTTGTAGGCTTTACGGTTTTGGAGATTTTGTGATGATGTGTGAGTGGTATTTTGATTTTAGATAGATAGATAGGATGGATGGATGGATGGATGATATGGATGGTGAGATAGAAGAAGAAGATAGAGAGATAGATAGATAGATAGATAGATAGATAGATAGATAGATAGATAGACAGACAGACAGACACATAGACAGACAGACAGACAGACAGACATAGATAGAAGAGGTACATAGATAGAAGTGGCCCCCGGTCCACTCTCAGCATGGTTTTCTTGGAGACATTTCATGACCCAACTAAGTAACATCATCAGTATTACAAAGGAGTGGGGTTTATTCTCTGTTTGTCGGAAATTAGCTGGGAAGGTTACAAATGGTGATCGCATGAACCCAGGGCTGTGCCACTGTCATAACTACAGGTAGTCCTCTGGTTATAACCACAGTTGAGCCCAAGGATTCTGTTGCTAAGCGAAACGTTTGTTAAAAGTGAGTTTGGCTCCATTTTTACGCCTTGTCTTGCTGGAGTCGTTAAGTGAATCATTGCATTTGTTCAGATTGTGAAGTGAATCTGGACTCCCCGTTGACAGGTTGCAAAAGGGGACCACGTGACCCCCCTGGGGACACAGCGACCGTCATAAACATGAACCCCTTGCCAAGCCTCTGAATTTTGATCGGTTACCGCAACAGTCATAAACGTGAAAAATGGTCGTAAGTCGCTTTTTTCCCCCCAGCGCAGCTTTCCTTCCAACGGTCACTAAACGAGTAATTGTAAGCTGAGCTCCTGCCTATAATTTTCACTCAGGGGAGATGGCTCCATTTCCTAGAAGTTGAATGTTCTTTATGCGTGCAAAATCGCTCTTCAGCTACCACCAATTTCTGCTTAAGCACTTTAAAAGTCTATAAGGGTGATTGAAATAAATCTTTGACTCTCAGCCCTGCGCTGTTTCTTCACCACATCCTCTTTTTTCCCAAACCTGTAACCCACACACTGCTCTCAATTCCCTCCCTATGCCAAGATTGGGGTGCAGTCCTGCATAGATTCTCCACAACACCCCCCAAATGATCCCCTACGCAAACTTGGCACGGGCCTGGCCAGAGAAGTCCTTTATTTCTCCTGCCTTGATTTTCAAAAGAGTTGCAGGTCTTGAGACGCAAAAAAACAAAACTAAACTGTAATAGATCGGAGAGAGAAAGGATTAAATTCTTCCCTCTTTGGCAATGCGGCGGTTACTTGATGACAGTAACCGCAAACTTCTTTGCAATTGGTAACGGTGTTCGTGGAGACCTCTTGGGTTTTTATATAGGAGCATCCAAAACCATCATTTGTTAATTTGATACTATTAGGCAGTGCTCCTCAACTTGGCAACTTTAGGACGTTTGGACTTCAACTCCCAGAATTCTCTATCCGGCAAAGACGTTTAGACTTCAACTCCCAGAATTCTCTAGCCGGCAAGGATGTTTGGACCAACTCCCAGAATTCTGTAGCCGGCAAAGACGTTTGGACTTCAACTCCCAGAATTCTCTAGCCGGCAAGGATGTTTGGACTTCAACTCCCAGAATTCTCCAGCCGGCAAGGATGTTTGGACTTCAACTCCCAGAATTCTCTAGATGGCAAGGATGTTTGGACTTCAACTCCCAGAATTCTCCAGCCGGCAAAGACGTTTGGACTTCAACTCCCAGAATTCTCCAGCCGGCAAAGACGTTTGGACTTCAACACCCAGAATTCTCCAGCCGGCAAAGACGTTTGGACTTCAACTCCCAGAATTCTCCAGCTGGCAAAGACATTTGGACTTCAACTCCCAGAATTCTCTATCCGGCAAAGATATTTGGACTTCAACTCCCAGAATTCTCCAGCCGGCAAAGACATTTGGACTTCAACTCCCAGAATTCTCCAGCTGGCAAAGACATTTGGACTATCAACTCCCAGAATTCTCCAGCTGGCAAAGACGTTTAGACTTCAACTCCCAGAATTCTCTAACCAGGAAGGATGTTTGGACTTCAACTCCCAGAATTCTGTAGCCAGTAAAGACGTTTGGACTTCAACTCCCAGAATTCTCCAGCCGGCAAAGACATTTGGACTTCAACTCCCAGAATTCTCCAGCCAGCAAGGATGTTTGGACTTCAACTCCCAGAATTCTCCAGCCGGCAAAGTCATTTGGACTTCAACTCCCACCAAAGCTGGCTGGAGAATTCTGGGAGTTGAAGTCCACATGACTTAAAATTGCCAAGTTGAGAAACACAGCTTTATTTTAGCAATATGGGATATGAGTTGTTTGAGAGGAGGGGGTTGGATTTGGATCTCCCCCCCACCCCGCAAGTTCCCTGGTGGTGGTGTTTGCTTTTCTCCTCTCTCTGTCGCTCTCTCTCTCTGTCAGCCATGCGCAACCTTGTTTTCAGCAGCATGTTTTATTTGTAGAAGAGGATGTGGTCGGAGTGGCCGGATTTGAGCTTCTTCCTTTAACAGAAAGTGGGGGGTGCTGGGTGGAAAAGGGGAGGAGAAAAGCGGGAACTGGACTTGGCCGCTGGGGGGGTGGGGGGGGTTGGCACAATTGGGGCCATAGTGCTGCAAAATGCCAGGCTCCCTGATGCGCCACAGAGAGAGCTGATGACGTTACCTAGGTGGATGATGAAACGTCTGCAAAAAAAACCCACCAAGCTCAGAGGGAACGAAGGACTCTACGGTCGTCATCGACCTCCTCCTCCTGTTCTTCCTCTCTGCAAACTCCCTCTCCCTTCTAGCACTGATGATGTTACCTAGCGGGGTCGTGAAATGTCTGCAAGAAAACCAGCGAGATCAGAGCGCCCACAGTTCAACCCTGAGCTACGTAATGTTCTCTTTCCTCGATTGCTTTGATCATCCTACCTCCACCATCTGCTGGACATGCCTCTTGACGGCAAGACGGTCCGGCTTGGTGGCTACTCTGGGCGCCCACTCTACGACCACCGGAGGCTTGAATTGGGTGGATGGCTGTGAAGAGGGAAAAGGGAGAAGAGAGCTTTAAGAAACGGGGCCTTCAGGGAAGACTCGGCCCTTCCTCGGGGTCTTTTGTCGTCCTCTTTTTACCAGCATTTTGAGGCAGCGAGGTTCACGAGAGTACGAGAGGGCGTAGATTTCCTCCTCGGAGTAGTAGAGATCCAAAGAGAGCTGGAAGGCAAGAAGGCAGTTTAGGGCAAAAGAAACACACCCGGTACCCCAAAATCCCAGGACTGTTGGCTCAGAACCATTGCTATCCCGATGACTTCATGATGGACAGCTGGGGCACGTCGAGCTCCTTCCAGGTCATAGCTGGGCATTACCGGGCCGCATCTAGCCCTTTGTTTATCCCTGTCCTGTTTGAATGGATTGCTTTTATTTTGAAGGAATTCTGTTTTTAAACTTATATATGTGTCTGTATGCATTGGGGGCGCGGCGGCTCAGTAGCTAAGATGCTGAGCTTGTCGATCAGAAAGGTCGGCAGTTTGGCTGTTCGAATCCCTAGCACCGCCTAACGGAGCGAGCTCCTGTTCCTTGTCCCAGCTTCTGCCAACCTAGCAGTTTGAAAGCACATTTTTTTAAAAAAATGCAAGTAGAAAAATAGGGACCCCTTTGGTGGGAAGGGAACGGTGTTCTGTGCACCTCCGGCATTTAGTCATGCCGGCCACATGACCACGGAGACGTCTTCGGACAGCGCTGGCTCCTCGGTTTTGGAACGGAGACGAGCACCAGCACCCCCTAGAGCCAGAAATGACTAGCATGGATGTGCAAGGAGGGGAATCTTTACCCTTTACCTATGTATGCATTGCCTATGCACCTTCCCCCTCTCTTGGTATAGTCCTCCACAACAGTGTCAATTTCTCATGGGAAAATTAATTGCCCACCCCCTGGTCTAGGTGGTTGAACAGCAAAAGCAAAGGCCAAAGAGCACCTCTCTTTTTGCCCCAGCCTTACTAAAGCAAACGGCCCTGGAACCTCCAAAAAGAAGGGGGCAGCCCCCTTGAGTGGATCGGGACACCCCGCCCCAAGGCCGGCTTAACTACCGCCATGTTCCCCCATCTCCCATCCTGGATAAGCTCTTTGGGGTGGCTTCCTCCTACAGCAGAAATCTTCAACCTTGGCAACTTTAAGACTTGTGGACTCCCACTCCCAGAATTCCTGAGCTAACATGACTGGAGGAGGAATTCTGGGAGTGGAAGTCCACAAGTATTAAGGCTGTCAAGTCTGAAGACCCCTGATCTACAGTATTTATCTTCTATCTCCATCTCTCTCTCTCTCTCTCTCTCTCAATCAATCAATCTATTCCAAGGGTCTTCAAACTAGGCAAGTTTAAGACTTGTGGACTTCAACTCCCAGAATTCCTGAGCTAACATGACTGGAGGAGGAATTCTGGGAGTGGAAGTCCACAAGTATTAAGGCTGTCTAGTTTGAAGACCCCTGATCTACAGTATTTATCTTCTATCTCCATATCTATCTATCTATCTATCTATCTATCTATCTATCTATCTATCTATCTATCTATCTATCTATCTATCTATCCCAAGGGTCTTCAAACTAGGCAAGTTTAAGACTTGTGGACTTCAACTCCCAGAATTCCCGAGCTAACATGACTGGAGGAGGAATTCTGGGGGTTGAAGTCCGCAAGTCTTAAAGCTGTCAAGTTGGAAGAAACCCTGGTCTACAGCCTTGGTCAGGGAGTTGGACTAGAAGACCTCCAAGGTCTCTTCTAGCCCTATGATTCCATGAATGTGGCAGGGGAAAAGTCCATATTCTCCAAACATGGATCGGGATTAACCGTGCCTTGGTTTGACTCCAGTTGATTTCCTTCAAAGGCAGCCAAGTTAACTTCCTTCAACCCACCTACCACTGGACCGCCTGCACTTCAACCTGCCCGTCAACCCTCCTGTAGTCTCCATGAGTTCTCCAAGGATCTTCCTTACCGTCAACAGATGCACCAGGTCCTTGTTGGCTTCGAAGGGCGGCTGAGCCCGTTGCCGCATCCGGAATTCCCACACCGGCTCGTAGAGGCTCTGCAGCTTACTCAAGTTGAGACGTCCACCTTCTACACGATCCGGGAGGGCTTCGTGTAAGGTCACCAGGTCCTTGAGGTGGACTCCCACAATGGGGATCTTGAAGTCTTTGCAATCGGCGTAGGCCCGACGGTACGCCCCATAGTTTCCACTAGATGAGAGCAATTCGGTCATCTCGGCGAGCACCTGCGCAAAGAAAAGTCCAGAAAAATAAGTATAAATCCCATTTTAACCCTCGAGCAAGCCGCCCTTTCTGAAGAACTCCTTTCAAAATGGATTCACGGATTCGTCGTTTTCTCGGCGTTGGACTAGCAAAATCCATGGGAGTAGCATGATTCGCTTAATGACCCCATGGTTCACTTAACAACTTAAGAATCCCTTAGCTGTGGCAAAAAAAAAAAAGATTGTAAAACAGGACACAACTGACTTAATAACTGTCTTGGTTAGCAAATTTTGGGCTCAGTTGTGGCCGTAAGATGAGGCCTACCTGTACAACCACCTCATGCTGAGGGGAAAAAATTTATACTAATGGACTCGCCCAACCTCCAGACCCCATACCTGAAAGAACACTCAGCTCTTCAGGGACTTGGCATCCTGTAGACCTGGGGTCTCCAACCTTGGCAAGTTTAAAACCTGTGGACTTCAACTCCCAGAATTCCCTAGCCAGCATAGGACTTGAAGCTCACAAGTCTTAAAGTCCCCACAGTTGGAGAGCCCTGTCGTAGACAGTCAAGAGCCAGGGTACCGATGTGGACATGGCTACCTCACTACTACCTGGCTACCTTTGGGATACCTCGCCGTGGCTAAACCCCTCCTCTCCTTTGTCCTCAGGAAGGCTCTTTCCTTACCTTGACGACCTCGGAAGGTAGAAGCGCATGGGTCTCCTTGAGGCGAGCAATAGTACTGTGGCAAAGTCCTCCCACGATCGCCATGAGCGTGTTGAAGTTCTGCAGCTGCCTTAACTTCTGCAACGGGAGAAGAAACAAGAGGACCGATCGCAAGCGGAAAGAGTCGACTTTTTGAGAGACTCCTCGACGTTTCCCGGGAGCACATTTTCAAACCCGGAGGCTCACGTGGATGTCCTCTTTTAGAAACACGAGAGAAGCAACCTGAGTGGCTTCTTCATCAACATTTTGTCTCGGCAGAGTGACCGTGAAAGGAACAGGAACGTCCTTTCGTCTCTTCCCACCCACCCCCATTTCAAGGCTCAAGTGCCCCCCATTTCTGTTTCTTCCCAGTGAGCACCTTACCTGGGTCACGTGGATGAACTTGGTGAAGACTTCTGCTCGCTGCTGAGGTGTGGGACGCTTGAGGATCATCACTTGCACCCACTGGGAGATGCTGTTAAACAGGGTGATGGCACGTTCCAAGGCTGAGATGCCGTGCACAGATCCACGCAGCACGTAATTCTGGAAATCCAAGTACTGCCCGACAACATACAATTATAAAAGGTAAGAACCGGTCCGGCTGGATTAAACAGAGTCCTAGCTAAATCCAAGGTTCTGTTTTCTGGATGACTCATTGGGGAAACCACTTGGAAGTCGATTGACATTCAGGGTTATGTTTTGTTCACCACTTTCAAGGCGGATCGACAGCGGGAAGGGAAGGTTTTCTCCATTTGTAGGAATGTTCTTATTCACTTCTAAAACCCCATCTCTTGCACGACTATTGCTTTTTATTATTCACGATGATGAGGATTATTTACCGCGGGGAGAATTCTCACCCCTTTCCGCTATGATCCCCTTCCCTTCTCCACCATCCAGTCAGAGCTGAAGAAGCTTCTTGGATGAGAAGCGAAACCTCTTCAAAGAAAAAGAAAAAAAAATAACCCCAGAAAGTCCAGTTGCCTCTTAAAATAAGTACCTTTGGGACAACCACAACCTGGATGACTGAGAATCTCCATAGACATTCAGTCATAATCCAGGTTTTCTCACTGTAGAAGGGAGCTTTTAGCAGGTAATGCATGTAGTCCTCGACTTACGACCACAGTTGAGCCCAGAATTTCTGTTGGTAAGTGAGATGTTCGTTCAGTGAACTTTCTCCCGTTTTACAACCTTTCTTGCCGCAATTGTTAAATGGATCACTGCTGTGTTAATTAGTAACGCGGTTGTTAAGTCAGCCTGGCTTCCCCGTTGATTTGGCTTGTCAAGAGATTGCAAAAGGGGATCCCATGAACCTCGGGACACACAGCAACCGTCATAAAGATGAATCAGTTGCCAAGCATCCAAATTCTGATCACATGACCACGGGGAGGTGGCAACGGTCGCAAGTGTGAAAAACGGTCGTATGTCACCTTTTTTTCAGGGCCGTTGTAACTTCGAACGGTTGCTAAATGAACTGTTGTAAGTCAAGGACTTACTTGTCTGCTGGTTCCTTCCAAAGCAGGATACCCAGTCAAGGGGCACAACCTTTTCAGGGTGGAGAGGAGTACTAGGAATCAGGTGGCAGGCCCAGAATGTCAACTAAAAAATACACCTTTGGTCTTTTTAGTTGCCAGCAGAAAGGGAGCGGGGGAAAAGCAGTGCATTCCTTAAATGCCTCAGATAAAAGCTGTTGGCACACAAGATTATTACTGGAGAGCATGATTGATGACTCTTGGCTATGGAGGTGTCCCATTGGAGAATCTACATCCAGGGGGTGGGGGAAGATCAGGGTCAAGGGAGAAATGGATGATGTATTTTAGTGTTGGCTGCACCCAGCTAAGGCCAACATGGCCACCCCTAATAAATCTTTTTTTTTTTTACTCTGAGAGATGTGGTTAGAGACTTATGAATGGGGGCGCATTTGTTGGAACCCTAACAAAGAAACGACCAAGGAAATCTACAGCCTTGCACCTACGCCTCCCGCAAACTCACAGGTTTAAGTGGGGGCAGGAAGAACAGGTTCCAAAGATTGTTATCCTGGCTAAAAATTGGGCTTAAGCAATTGCTTTCTTGCATTCCAATTTCGAATTAAATTTACATTTGGTTCATTTAAAAAACAACAACACACATCTTCAATAACGTACTATACCCCTTTGATCGTGTTCAAGTTTGATACCAGTTCCTGGAAGGGCTTTGGAAACAGTGGATAAAATTGTAAGGATCCACTAATGTTCTACAGATCATTTTCAAGCCTGCTAACGTAGGAAGTCCTCGACTTACAATCACAGCTGAGGCCCGTCAACAATAGTGTAGGGCCGTGTTGGCGAACCTATGGCACACGTGCCACAGGTGGCACACAGAGCCATTCGTGCCAGCACGTGAGCCCCAGACAAACTTACCTCACTGTGCATGCGCACACCTCCCAGCTGATTTTTTGGGTTGTTTGAGGCCGTTTTCGCCCTCCTGGAGGCTCGAGGGAAGCCTCTGCAGCCTCGGGAGGCCGAAAAATGGGCCTTCTGGAAATACCGGAAATGCTGAAACGGGCCAGTTTTTCGGCCTCCAAAGGCTGCAGAGGCTTCCTTCGAACCCCCGGGAGAGAAAACAGCTTCCCCCGGGCTCCAGAGGCCCTCTGGAGGCTGAAAACAGGCACTTCTGGTATTTCTGGAAGGCCCGTTTTTCGGCCTCCCGAGGCTGCAGAGGCTTCCCTCGAGCCTTTGGGAGGCCAAAAAAGGCCTCAAACAACTCCAAAAATCAGCTGGAAGGCAGGCACATCTGCAGTGCAAGTAAGGGTGTTTGCGCACGCATGTGCAGGGGGGTGGAGTACATTGCATTGTAGATGCCGGCATGCATGCACTATCAGCACACCACAACAAAAAGGTTTGCCATCACTGGTGTAGGGTCTCCTGCTTGAGCGGGGTGGGGGGTTGGACTAGATGACCTACAAGGTCTCTTCCAACTCTGTCAATCTGTTAGGTGAGTTTTGCCCAACCTTCTCCCCCCTGCCGTTTAAGTGAATCACTGCAGTTGTTAAGTCAGTCACGCGGTCTTTAAATGAATCTGGCTTCCTCCATCGACTTGGCTTGTTGGAAAGCGGCTGGGAAGGGGACAAGAGGTGATCACGTAATCCCCCCAAGACTGTGCAACTGTCATCAATACACGCCAATTGTCACACGCCTGAATTTTGATCACATGACCAGTATGGGGATGCTGTAAGAGTCGGAAGTTTTTTTTTTTAAGAAACACAGTCGTAAGTCACTTTTTCCAGTGCTGTCGTAACTCCAAACAGTCACTAAGTGAACGGTGGACAACCTGTAGAGTCCAACTCTTTGCAGCTGGAATTTCTACTCTACTGCCTTCCCAAAACCGGGGGTAGGGGTAGAATTTGGCACAGGGACAGAACGAAGCAGAAAGAGGCAAAGGCCCTATCTCCTACGTCGATCTGGAATTTCCACTAGACAGGAAATGTCCACATTTCCTGTGGGCCTCTAGATGGTTAGTACACCAGTTCCTGGCTTACTAGTAAGTTTTGGCTGGGGGCTTGGGGGAAGAGAAGAGCATTGATGTTGTATTAGATATCGGTCAGCTGCAACCCAGGACGCAACGCTTTTGAGCATGGTTGGCCAGAAATCTGAAGCAACCACTGACCGAGTGGGGGGGGGGGGGAGTAGGCAGGATGGCAGCCAGTCACGGGTAACGCAAGGTTTCAATTGCTGTAGACATGGGGTGCTTGCTCTTTAAGATGCTTAAACCTCTCTTTCGCAAACTTGCACCATTTTAAGATGGCTGGACTTCAACTCCCAGAATTCCCCCGCCAGCCACGCTTGCAATGGAAGACTCCATTAGACCCAGGGGCGGGCTTCAAAAATTTTAGAAAAGGTTTCTCGGCCTGGTTTCTGGGTGGGCACGGCCATGGTGGGTGTGGCCTAGTCGGCCTTCTGCACCACAATGTATTTTCTCTCTCCCCGGACTCCCGAGGCTTTTCTCGAGCCTCCAGGAGGGCAAAAAGGGCCTCCCCAGGCTCCGGAAGCTGTCTGGAAGCCAGAAACGGGCCCTTTTCTGGCCTTTCCGAACTTCCGGGAGCCCATTTTTCACCCTCCCCGAGCCTCCCTGTGCGCTCCTTTGCGGTTTCTTACCGAAAGACGGCAGAATGCCTTGAATTCCAGGTAACTGAGATGGCCGGCTAGTTCACCTGGATCCAGGTGATCAAAGAGGAGAGAGACTTTGCGTTTCTTGCCACCGGCAGGACTGTGTTGGCAACTGAGGGAAC
Organism: Pseudonaja textilis; assembly: GCF_049901715.1. Taxonomy (NCBI): domain Eukaryota; kingdom Metazoa; phylum Chordata; class Lepidosauria; order Squamata; family Elapidae; genus Pseudonaja; species Pseudonaja textilis. The sequence goes on from NC_141999.1 coordinate 23,530,405, forward strand.
GGTTCCAGGTATGATTCACCCTGGAGGAAGAACAAACACAGAAGGGACTTGTTAGGGGACCGAGATGTGATCACCTGGGGCAATGGCGCAGAGGCCACCAAGGCAGCTGACAGTTCAAACCGCCCCTGTATTGCTCCAAGTTTCCCCAAATGCTCCCATATTTCTGGCAAGTCCCAAAACAAAGTGATGTGTCTCTCCCTCTCTCCCTCTCCCTCCCCCTCCTTCTCCCCTCCCTCCCTCCCCCTCTCTCTCTCTGTCAAGGCTCCGACAAACCACCCCCATTCAAATCATAAGTCTCTAGCCACATCTCTCAAAGTAAAAAAAAAAAATGATTTATTAGGAGTGACCATGTCAGCGTTACCTGGGTACAGCCGACTCTAAGACACATAATTCATTTCGCCCCGACCCTGCTCTTCCCCCCCCACCCCCTGGATGTATATTCTCCAATGGGACACATCCATAGCCCAGAGTCATCAATCAGGCTCTCCAGTAATAATCTTGCGCGCCAACAGCTTTGGCTGCCTAGCAATTATCTGAAACATTTAAGGAATGCACTAGATTTAACAGATAATCAGAGTTGGAAGGGACCTTGTAGGTCACCTAGTCCAACCCCCCGCCCCAGCGGGAGACCCTACACCATTTCTGACAAATGGCAGTACAATCTCTTCTTGAAGGTCTCAAGTGATGACGCTCCCACAACTTCCGAGGGCAACTTCTGTTTCATGGGTTGATTGTTCTCACTGTCAGAAAATTTCTCCTTATTTCCAGGTTGAATCTCTCCTTGTTCAGTTTCCATCCATTTTCCCCACTCCCTTTCTGCTGGCAATTAAAAAGATCAAAGAGTCTCTCTCTCTCTCTTTCTCTCTCTCTCTCTCTCTCTCTCTCTCTCACACACACACACACACACACACACACACACACACACCTCAAGCAAATAGGGCTGCAAATAGTCCAGGTCAACACTGTCAGCACCACTGCTGCAAAGCAAGAAATCCAGCAGGACAAGTCAAGGAATCCAGGAAGCAAAGAAGCAAGGCAAGTAATCCAGAAATCCAGAAGGAATGCAAGGAATCCAGAGAAGTTGAAACGCTGGCGCTCAACACTCCATGAAATTCAGCGTTTGTTCCCGACAAATGCCCCTCCCCAAATGTCTCCTTAAGTCTTAGTCGCCGGGTGTGCCTTGTGTAGAGGGGAGGGGCACTCTCCTCCCAAGTAGTTGGCTCAGTCTGCGCTGCTCTCGCCTTCTATCCACTCTCCATGCTCTCGGATCAGGAGGGGGTGGTCCTCGCACATCGCCTGAGCTCCGTCTCTCATGTTCCCTGTTTAGCCCCTCGTGGTCATCCTACCCCTGTTCCTCCTTGCCTACAAGACATCCCAATCCTGAAAGGCCTTGGCCTGGACTGGGCCCGATCCTCCTCATTTTCTTCCAAAGCCAACGAAGCTGCCCCCTCAATCTCTGTCGGCTCTAATTCCAGCTCATCTTCCCCCGACCCCCATCCCAGATTCAGGCTCTGACGGTGGGCATGACACGAGTATCCAAAGATTCACAAGACCAGAAGGCTTCTCTGTGGAAATGCAGAGCAATGCAAGACCAACACTCATTGCTAGGGTGTGGACGGTGTGCACCTCAGCTACCTGGAGAAACATCAGCTTCCATGGATAGTTGTGGAAAGATCTAAGGAGAAGTTTGAAGAAGGCGGATGCTTTCCTGAGGAACAGAGATCCGCGGCTTTCTTGAACAGCGTTGGAAAGGTGAAGAGGCCAAGCTGTCGGAGATCAGGCAAGAAGCTCAGAATGGGTGTTATGGCAACACCCCATGGGCTTTCGTCACGGTTGGTTCATCTCCACCAAGTGACACATTACTGGACTTTCCTCCTACTTTACATCCTCATTATGATTTGGCAACCTTTCTGGAGAACCTGCTGAATCACTCCTCCTTGCGACTGAAGCAGAAGATTTTTTATTTTATTTTTTAAGGATGGGTTATGACCTCCCCTCCTCTTCCCCCAAGGAGCTTGCATTCAAAATAAAGTTTGCCATAGAACCGGCATTCTATAGAGCTTTAAAACTCGTGGACTTCAATTCCCAGAATTCCCCAGCCAGCATGGCTGGTTGAAGAATTCTGGAAGTTGTAGTCCACAGGTCTTCAAGTCGCCAAGGTTGGACACCCCTGCTGTAGACTAATATTTTTCCATTAATGCCCCCCGCTCAAAAGAATCAGCTAAAATGAAAATCCAAGAGTTAATTTAGCATTTTAGGTTTGACCAGCCATTCCTGTTTCCAGGTTATTGCTGCCTTCTACGGACAAAACACCCTGAAGAAAAATCATTGATGCCTTCTAATAAGGAGACATCTCAAAATAAATTTTAAAAGCATCCTTTGTAAATTTCCCTGAGCCCCTCTGTTTTATTTGGATAGTAAATTTGTCTCGGAGTTGTTGTTTGGAGTGGACGCTGGCACTATATATATATATATATATAAATGGCTTTTCAACCAAGCAATTTCAACCAAGCATGGTAGACAGATGACTTATCCTCTGGAAACAAATACTATGGAGGTAAGATGCCCCTAACGCTCCTTGGGCTGTGAATGTGTGCCTTAAAACGGCTTCTACTGTACAGCACAGTGGAATTGCCATGGTAATGGCTTCGCAGGGTAACGGTTCCACAGTCACAAGGGGGCTCCTTCTGGTAAGGGGGATTGGTTCTCATGGGCCCTCAGCCCTCCAAGGAAACGTCAGGGGATTGGCCAAGTGCAATCAAACGCTACAAACGTGAAACACCAGCATAGACAAGAAACTCCCGAGGAGAGGAATAGAAGACTTAGGTGACGCTGCGCGAGAGAGCAACTACATCTACAACTTCGGAGACAGTACAACAGCGTGAGGCCTGACTAAAGGATAAGAGAGATAGAGCTACTACATCTAGAACGTCAGAGACAGTACAACATTCCTTTTCCTGTCTAATACAGAATTGGGATAAATAAATATCCAGGCAATGCCAGGTTATCGCCTATATATAAATAAGTTAAAACAAGAGCGCACGGAATCTCGACGTGCCCATCCCTTCCACGAGGCGATTCCCATTTCTGAACTGATAGTCGCCACTCACATGCAGGTTGTATCGAGCATGTTGTTGTGTCCTGCTGGGCCTTGGCTCCTCACCACCTCCAAGATTTCTGTGATCACCTCCTCCAAGTGCGGGTCCAGGTGAAAAGCCTCCGGATAGTTCACAAGCCAGTAGCTGAAAAGGAAGCAAGAAGTTCAGGTTGGAGCTGCATGCTTGACTGGAGAATTCTGGGAGTCGAACTACCCCACATCTTAAGGTTTACTAGTTTGCTGACGGGAATTCTGGGAGTTGGTCCATATATCTTAAAGTTTACTAGCTTGCGGCTGAGGAATTCTGGGAGTTAAAGTCTACACATCTTAAAGTCTACTAGCTTGCTGATGGAGAATTCTGGGAATTGAAATCCATACATCTTAATGTTTACTAGCTTGCTGACCGGGGAATTCTGGGACTTGAAGTCCACAAATCTTAAAAGTTTACTAGTCTGGTGGCTGGGGAATTCTGGGAGTTGAAGTCCATATCTTAAAGTTTACTAGCTAGCTTGGTGGCTGGGGAATTCTGGGAATTAAAGTCTACACAGCTTAAAGTCTACTAGCTTGCTAACCGGGGAATTCTGGGATTTGAAGTCCACACATCTTAAAGATTTACTAGCTTGATGGCTGGGGAATTCTGGGAATTGAAGGCCACACATTTGAAATTGGCAAAGTTGAGAAACCTGGGAGGGTGGGGGGAGGAGAAAAAAGACAGTGGAAAGAGAATTCAGACCGGACAAAGTGGCAGATCTTCAGCTGACGTGAAGGATTCTTGTCCTGAGCTGATTCCTGATATGTGATCAATAGAGTTAAGGCTTAATTGGTTCTCAACTACTTAGGGAAAGGATTCAGAAATCTATTTTGCAGAAATGCACTTCTCTCCCTTCCTTCCAACAGAGTCCCTTTACTATGTGAGACCTTCTAGCACAGGGTTGTCAAACTCAATTTTATTGAGGGCCGCAACAGGGTTGTAGTTCACCTTGTGGGGGGGGGTCTGGGGGGAAGCGTGGCCAGGATGGACATAGCCAGCTCGACGTCACTCATCGAGGCTCCGTTTCTGGCCACGATGGCTTCCTGCAGCCCTCTGCCAGTGAAAACAGAGCCCTGGGAGAGCCCTCCCAAGCTCCGTTTTTACTGGCAGAGGGCTGCAGGAGGCCGTCATGATTGGAAACGGAGCCCAGGAGGCCTGCATGTGGCCCTCCCAAACTCTGTTTTCACTGGCAGAGGGCTGCAGGAGGCCGTCATGACCAGAAACAGAGTCCGGGAGGCCTGCATGTGATCCTCCCGAACTCCATTTTCATTGGCAGAGGGCTGCAGGAGGCCGTCGTGACCAGAAACGGAGCCCGGGAGGCCTGAGTGTGGCCCTCCCAAGCTCCGTTTTCACTAGCCAGGTCCAGCCCACGGGCCTTGAGTTTGATACCCCTGTTCTAGCAGGACCCTATTAGCTAAGAGGACATAATGCTGGAACATTTTTTTCACATAGCTCCTGATCTGTTGGAGCATTTGAAGGTCAGGCTGCCTTCATAGTTCAGCAGTTCAATACTGCCTCCCGCTACAAAGCTTACACTAATTAACTGGCATAATTGCTCCCTGGGGAGTTAATTCTCGAGGAGCCCCAGTAATTCACCCAGAAATTGTTCACTGGGAATTGTCATTCGTTGCAAGTGCTAAAACTCAAGATTCTTTTTGTGCTGGTTTTTTTTAAAAAAAAATCAGAACGCTGCTGAAGTATATAATGCTTGTTCTAGAGCTGTTCCTATTCTCCGGTTGGAGGCTGGACCAAAGAAATTTGCTAGCTTCCTATAATGCACAAAAACCCATATCCAGGTTCATATAATGTACTGTAAGAATAAACAGTATCATAGCCTGACTCACGCAGCCTCCTAAAATAACAGCATGGAAAAGAACCAGCCCATTTTATGCAAAGTCAGTCCCTCTAGAACTGATTTTGTAATTGTAATTTTTGTCAAGGAATCCTCGACCTTGTCACCACTAGCAAGCATTCCTTTTGCCTTTCTTGGAACTTTTAAATCTAAGAACTTTTCTTTAAATTTAAGTTCTATTGTTTCCGCTGTTTTACATACGGCATTTTATTCAGTGTTCAGTGTGCCTGGGGTCCCCTTTGGTGAGATGGGCAGCATACAGTTTTAATAAATAAATGGATGAATAAATGAATATGAAAACTGTTTCGTATCCAACAATTGCCACCATCTCCTTGGAAAGACATTCTAGGGCAGATGTCAGCAACCCGCAGCTCTGGAGCCGCATGCAGCTCTTTGGGTTCCCTGTTGAGTGATTTCCACCACTGGCTGGCCCGCCCTTCGCCCTCCCCTCCCAGTCACTCCTCACCATGCCTGAGACGGTAAAACACAAAAAACAGAAATGATATGGAGGGAGGGAGGGAGGAAGACCCATTTCCCACAGAAAACACTGGGAGCCACAAAATCTGGGTAGGTGTGGCGTGGCTTGGGTCATGTGACTGTTCTGACCCAAGCTTCATAAATCAAAATTAATCACAAACTTGTTTTAAAAGCAAAACCTATTTTATTGCAACGCTGGGAATTGTTTCCATTCCCAGCCAGAACTAATCTTAAACAGTCCCCCAAGATAAGCACACACCTTTCAGTTATGTGGAATGCTGCCAAAAACAGAAATATCCAATTAACTATAAAAGAAACCAACCAAAGCACACAGAGAACTCAGAACCGATCGAACTACTTTGCTTCCTGCAAAGGTTTCATCATTTAGGCCTGACTATTATCCCCCATGGGAGGGACAATCGCCTCCCAGCCTTACTCCTGAGTCCCCCTTTTGTTTCAGCTGCTCTCGCCTTCTAGCAGCTCTGCGCACACGCACACTGGGAACAGGCTCCCCTTGCTCCTCTGCCTTGCTGCTGCCAGACTCTGGAGGCTCCGGAGTCAGCACCCCACTCCCAGATGGTCCTCGCTCCATCCCTGCATCAGATGCAGGACCCTCGTCTGAGTCCCCTCCAGTCTCCCTGATTGGTCCCCGGTTCTTCCCCACTGTCCGATTCTGCTGCCATTTGCACCGGCTGCCAGCAAACCACAACAGTGAGTGACGTTGAATTGGCCAAACCCACTTAGGTTTTGTGGTTCCCGTTTTTTTTCTTTTCTGTGGGAAATGAGTCCAAACGGCTCTTTCAGCGTTTAAGGTTGCAGACCCCTGAATCTAGGGAGTGTCTATGGAGATTCTCAAATCATCCAGGTCGTGGTTGTCCCCAAAGTGCTTTTTCAAGAGGCAACTGGACTTATCTTGGGTTTTCCTCAAAGATGTTCCGCTTCCGAGAACCGACATGCAGAACTGGGGAAGCTCCTTGGGTGAGAAGCGAAACGTCATCAAGGAAAAACGAAGGTCAGCCCAGTCGCCTCTCGAAAAGGCACCTCGGGGATATCTTCAGGAGAGATTCTTTGTGTTCTCCAAAAGGATATAAAGTCAAAAGATGTCGAGCGAGCTCTGCAGACGGGACGACCCAACTATGAACGGTTAGTGTCATGTTCACCATGAAGTCGCTGGTGCACAGCTTGCCGTCTATATCTGGAGAAGAAAGACAAGGTGTTAGAGTGGATCTGTCGCTAGGCAGGAATGGAACGGAACAGAAACGAGGAAACCAAGCGGTCTGGGATTGATCTGCCTCCTAATACAGGGCATTCCTGGTCTTTAAGAGTTTGGTCTAACGCTTAAGGTACCAGGCTAGAAAGCAAGAGACCGTGAGTTCTAGTCCCGCCTTAGGCATGAAAGCTAGCTGGATGTCTTTGGGCCAATCACCAGGAGACTGGGAGTTCTAGTCCTGCCTTAGGCATGAAAGCTAGCTGGGTGACTTTGGGCCAATCACTAGGAGACAGGGAGTTCTAGTCCTGCCTTAGGCATGAAAGCCAGTTGGGTGACATTGGGCCAATCACCAAGAGACTGGGAGTTCTAGTCCTGCCTTAAGCATGAAAGCCGTCTGGGTGACTTTCAGCCAATCACCAGGAGACGGTGAGTTCTAGTCCCACCTTAGGCATGAAAGCTGACTGGGTGACTTTGGGCCAATCACCAGGAGACTGGGAGTTCTAGTCCCGCCTTAGGCATGAAAGCTAGCTGGATGTCTTTGGGCCAATCACCAGGAGACGGTGAGTTCTAATCCCGCCTTAGGCATGAAAGCCACCTTGGGCGAGTCCATCTTTTTCGCTCTCTCAGCCCTATCCACCTCACAGGGTTGTTGTTGTGGGGAAAATAGGAGAAGGAAGCTGTTCTATGTTCTCCTCCTTGAGTTATTATACAAACCAACAATGGAAAAAAAAATTCCTGGATGGTAATCTGGATTATCTGTGGCATGATTTGTGCTAGAATCAGCCTTGGTCTCTAGCCTTATGGAACACCTTCTCCTCCCCACTCCCTCCCTGCAGAATCAAAAAGGGGGTCTCCATCTCACCCCACCCCCTCCAGCCACAGTACCAAAGGAGCGAAGGCATTTCTCAATCAGCTCCTCCAGAGTGCAGGAACGGTTCAGTTCTCCCAGGCTGATGCAGGCCAATGCCTGGTTGATCTCCCGGGGGTTGGGGCAGGTCATATGGCGTCGGCTTTTCCGCCGGTAGATCTTACTGGCTCCAGGGAGGGTGCTGGAATCCATCCTACCAGCGGCCTCGGTCCGCGATCTCCTGCAAAAGCAACAGCTCTGCTTATTGGCCATCGTCAACAAACTTGGGAGAATCCCAGAGGTGGTATTCAGCTGGTTCACACCGGTTCCGGTGTACCGGTAGCAAAAATTTTGACTGGTTTGGAGAACCGGCAAATACTGCCTCTGACTGGTCCCGCACACCTGCCTCTGCTCTTACCTCTCCTATATTCTGTTGTTTCTTAGCTCAGCTGACTCGCGTGGCAGAGCGGATTGCTGCGCCTCAGCGGAGCTAAGAAACAGCTGTAGGTCGGTCTTAGACTCATTTGTGCGAGCACCCAGCATAGAACCGCGCATGTAGCTGATGATGAAGTTCTACAGAGGAATGATGGAGTCTGTCCTGTGCACTTCTATAAGTGTCTGGTTTGGTCCTGCAACCCAACAAGATAGATACAGACTGCAGAGAGTAAATAGGACTGCAGAAAAAAACATTGCTACCAATCTACCTTCCATCGAGGACCTGTATGCTGCACGAGTCAAAAAGAGGGCTGTGAAAATATCCACAGACCCCTCACATCCCAGACATAACCTGTTTCAACTCCTGACGCTAGAACAACTAGACACAAGGAGAGTTTTTTCCCGAACGCCATCACTCTGCTAAACAAATAATTCCCTCAGTGCTGTCCAACTATTTACAAAGTCTGCACTATTATTACTGTTAATCTTCTCATCACTCCTTATCACCCATCTCCTCCCACTTATGACTGTTGGACTGTAACTTTGTTGCTTGTATCCTTACAATTTATATGGACTGTTTCCTAGTATGATTTGATTGCTTATTGTACCCTATGACTATTATTAAGTGTTGGACCTGATGATTCTTGACTCTTGATGAATGTTATCTTTTCTTTTATGAACCCTGAGAGCATTTGCAACAAGACAAATTCCTTGTGTGTCCAATCACACTTAGCCAATAAAAGAATTCTATTCTATTCTATTCTATTCTGCTCTGCTCTGCTCTGCTCTGCTCTGTTCTAAATTCTATTCTATATTCTATATTCTATATTCTATATTCTATATTCTATATTCTGTTCTGTGTTCTGTGTTCTGTGTTCTATGTTCTATATTCCAAATTCTATATTCTATATTCTATTTTATTCTATTCTGTTCTATTCTATTCTATTCTATTCTATTCTATTCTATTCTATTCTATTCTGTTCTAAATTCTATTCTATATTCTATATTCTATATTCTATATTCTATATTCTATGTTCTATGTTCTATGTTCTATATTCCAAATTCTATATTCTATATTCTGTTCTATTCTATTCTATTCTATTTTTAATTCAGCCCACCTCCTTCTCTGCCATCCCCTTCTTCTTCTTTTGCCCTCAACCACTCCCAGCATTCAGCTCTTCTCCAGCGAGTCCTTCCTTCTCACGAGGTGGCCAAAGTCTTTGAGCTTCATCTTCGGGATCTGGCCTTCTCAAGACCAGTCAGGGTTCATCTCCTCTTGGGCTGACCGGTTGGGTGGCCTTGCAGTCCAAGGGACTCGCAGGAGCCTTTTCCAGCGCCATAGAGTTAAAGGTAAAGGTTCCCCTCACACATTCATGTCTGGTTGTTTCCGGCTCTAGCGGGCGCTGGTGCTCATCTCCGTTACAAAGCCAAAGAGCCAGCGCTGTCCAAAGACGTCTCCGTGGTCAGGTGACCGGCCTGACTGAATGCCTTCGAAGGCGCACGGAACGCTGTTCCCTTCCCACCAAAGGGGTCCCTATTTTTCTACTCGCATTTTTTTTGTTTACATGCTTTCGAACTGCTAGGTTGGGCAGAAGCTGCTGGGACAAGGAACGGGAGCTTGCTCCGTGATGCAGCACTAGGGATTCGAACCGCCAAACTGCCAACCTCTCTGATCGACAAGCTCAGCGCTGCTGATCCTTAAAGAAGACCCCTCTTCAACTTTGCAGATGACGGTAAACCACCCAACTTGACGCAATATGTGGATGTGCTCAACTTCCTTGTGTGTAGAGACAGCACAGTCCCTCCCTGCCTGCCTGCCTTCTCAGTCAAACCAGACCTCTCTGCTTTGATCTCCGGGCGGAAAGCCAGCCTGTCTTTTGTCCGGGTGTCTCATCTCCACGACGCTGGGAGCCCTTATCCTACACTCTGATCGGCGGGAATGTGTACTGAATCCAAACCGAGCATCTTTTATGCTCTTCCGCCAAGCAGAATCAGGAACTGGCCGTGCACCGCGAAGCTTCTTTGCAAAATCTCCACACCGCCTTACTCCGAGTCAAATAATTCTGCTCAGCCTCAACAGCAGAGATAGATCCAGGCAAAGGTGTTTGACGTGTTTTTGGCAAGTTAGCTAGTGAAATAGAAGACCGTGTAAATCTGGCGTGGGATCCTAAAGACCGTAAATGCAACAATAGAAGAGACATATCTGCAGCTCAGGATTCAACCGTCCTTTTCTCTGAGCTTGGTGGTTTTCTCACGGACGTTTCATGACCAATTCATTAACACCTCCAGCTCGCGCTGATGATGTTACCTAGTTTGACAAGGAAACGTCTACAAGAAAAGCACTGAAGCTCAGAGAGCCCCAAGGGCCTCCCCCCCTCCCGGTCTAAATATAATCTTCGTCTCTAAAATAGAAGATTGAAGATTACAAGCTTCAATTGCACAAGGACAATTCAATTCTTTTGAAACGAGCTTAGGAAGGTAACATGAAACCAAGCCCACATCCCGAAAGAAAGAAAGAAAGAAAGAAAGAAAGAAAGAAAGAAAGAAAGAAAGAAAGAAAGAAAGAAAGAAAGAAAAGAAAGAAAGAAAGATTTTCGTTCAAGGTGGGGGAAAAACTTGAAATTTCCAGATGTAGCTGGGGCAGATTATCCAGGACCCATCCGCCCTTGAGTGGAAGTATGGATGCATCTTAACTCCCTCCCTCCCTCCATCCCATGATATGCAGTGGTTAGAGTGCAGCATTGCAGGCTAACTCTGCCCACCGCCAGCAGTTCAATCCTGACTGACTCAAAGTTGACTCAGTCTTCCATCCTTCCAAGGTCGGTAGTACTATTGCTCTTCCTTCCTTCCTTCCTTCCTTCCTTCCTTCCTTCCTTCCTTCCTTCCTTCCTTCCTTCCTTCCTTCCTTCCTCTTTCTCTCCCTCCCTCCCTCCCTTCCATGGTGCACAGTGGTTAGAGTGCAGCATTGCAGGCTAAATCTGCCCACTGCCAGCAGTTCAATCCTGACTGACTCAAGTTGACTCAGTCTTCCATCCTTCCAAGATCGGTAGTACTATTGCTCTTCCTTCCTTCCTTCCTTCCTTCCTTCCTTCCTTCCTTCCTTCCTTCCTTCCTTCCTTCCTTCCTTCCTTCCTTCCTTCCTTCCTTCCTCTTTCTCTCCCTCCCTCCCGCCCTTCCATGGTGCACAGTGGTTAGAGTGCAGCATTGCAGGCTAAATCTGCCCACCGCCAACAGTTCAATCCTGACTGACTCAAAATTGACTCAGTCTTCCATCCTTCCAAGGTCGGTAGTACTATTGCTCTCCCTCCCTCCCTCCCCCTCCCTTCCTCCCTTTCCTTCCTTCCTTCCTCCTTCTCCCTCCCTCCCCTCCCTCCCCTCCCTTCCTGCCTCCTTCCCTCCATTCCATGGTGCGCAGTGGTTAGAATGCAGCCTTGCAGGCTGATTCTGCCCACAGCCAGGAAGTTCAATCCTGACCGGCTCAAGGTTGACTCAGCCTTCCGTCCTTCCAAGATCAGTAAAACGAGGACCCAGATTGTTGGGGGGGGGGGCAAGAGGCTGGCTCTGTAAACCGCCTAGAGAAGGCCGTAAAGCCCTGCGAAGCTGTATATATAAGTCTAAGGGCTATTGCAATTGCTTTTTTCTGGAGAGGCTCCACTGATGGCCCGCAACAGACCGCTGAAGCAAACTGCTTGCAACCCTGGGCCACGATCTTGCACAAGTTCCTCAAATGTCCATTTCAAGAGCTTGGCACGCACATATCCTGGCATGCATGCACACACACACACACACACACACACACACACACACACACTCTGCAGCCTCATGTTGACTGGCTGTGCCTCAAGGAAAATAGGAGGCACGGTGGGCATTTCTGCCAAGTGCCCCCTCTCAGCCCCAAGGAAAGACCCTCTTTCCGTCAGCCTGCGGCCCTTCCCTTCCCCACTACCCCCTCCCTCCACCCTACCCCAGCTCTCCAGTTTCCCCTCCGCTGTCTTGTTGCCTGCTGCATCTTGCCGATCTCGTACTAGGAAGTTCCCTCTTGAAGCAAAACCACTTCCAACATCTCGAAAAACATCGCCGAGCTGCAAACGCCGGCTAGCCCGGGCTTGAGATGCGATTTGAGTCGTTTATTTAAGATTTTCGTTCTGATAAACGGCAGGGCGGTGGCTACCACAGATGCAAAGGGTTCCAATCCTTCCGACGGGCCTAGGCACCGGATCGTAGGGGGCCCCGAGGGTGCCGTCCGTCAACATTACCCAAATGTGACAGCTGTCACCTCCCAATTTCAAGCTGGCTCTTTCCCTCTGAAGTTGTATGCCAGGTTGAAAAGAAACTTACCTGCGGGCGTTCAGCCATAAGGGGCCCCAGGTTGCAGGTAAGAAGTAAGAACGAAGTGCCAGGTAAATAGATCGTCTCGCCTGCTTTTCTACGCAGTGGGAGAACTCCCGAGTAATTCCAGAGAGAGGAAAAAATAGCCCTTTTTTTTCCCCAGGACACAAAGGAAAGAAGAAAAAAAATCTCGGCCCCCTTTTTAAGTTTCGGGCTCGGCAACCTAAAACTTTCCAGATGCCCACTAACCCGGTGCCTCTCCCAAACTGGCACCTTGTGAAAGATGAATTTCATATGGGAGGGCGACTCCTTCTTTTCCACACCAATGCAAAAGAGGAGAAGTGACAAAACGAAGTTGTGTTCACCTTACTCACAATGACACGGAACTTAGAAAGCACCAAGAAATTCCCGGTGACTAAGAGGAGGAGAAAGACAAGGAAGGTTTCAAGCCGTCCGGCTTACCGCTTGCTCTCCCGTCGTATCATGGTTCTTCCTTGTTTTTGGCTAGCTCACCGGGGTCCTTTTCCTTTTAGCCTGCCGTTGTGACCATTAGGGCGGGTTGCCTCCTTCGCTTGGAATTTCTCTGCCAAACGCCAGAGACGTTTCCGTCAGCGTGAGCGCGGCACAGACAAGTCGGACGGCTGAGATGCTAGCTGGCTGCAAGGCAGCTGAGTCAAAAACCAACTGGTTGGTTTTGTGCTGATGTGGAGTTAAAAGGAACTGGATTACACATGCGATGTGGGGTGTGTGTGTGTGTGTGTGTGTCTGGAAAAAAGTAGAACTAAATCTTAGTTTTCACTCTATGGCTAGTCAGAGAGGTTCGTGCGCATGGAGCTTTGCTCATTAGGCCAAATCCAACAGGTGCAATTTTTTTTCCCCTGTGATGGTGGTTTTAACTCTACAAGGTAGAGTTAAGTCCTCAACTTACAGCTGATAGTTCAGTCATCCTCTCATTCTATGACCCCTAGAATCCCTTGCGGGCTGGAGTCTGGACAACTGAAAGGAGCTGAGTATTTACTGGCCAGATGCCCTTCTTGTCACCGATGCGGACTTATATTCGGCAGGTAAATTCTCATCGTGAGCAGAGGGAGAAATATCTGCCTCTACCCGGGATTGAACTCACAGCCTCCTGATGGTGAGACGAGAGCTCCAGTTCTAAGTCACCGCACCACTACAACTGATAGTTTAGTCACCCTGTTGTCAAGTTACAACAGCATGGAAAAAAGGGGCCTGTGATTGGTCCTTGCCCGTACTGCTGTCATTGTATTCCCCATAGCAACATGGTCAAAATTCTAGCGCCTGGCACAGATTTATGACCGTTGCCATGTCCTGGGTTCAAGGGTTTGCCACTTGCAACCTTCCCTGCCAGCTTCCAACCAGCCAAGTCAACGGGGGAAGCCTGATTTGCTTAAATGACCATGTGATTCACTTAACAACGGTAGTGATTTGCTGAACGATGGTGGCCAACACGGAATAAAAACAGGCATGGCTCATTCAGCAACTGCCTTGCTTTGCCCTGCAAATTCTGCCCCCAATTCTGGTTGTAAACTGAGGAGTACTTGTACAGATAGTTCTCGACTTACAACCGCAATGGCACCCCCAAATTTCTGTCGCTAAGTAAGACATTTGTTCAGTGAGTTTTGCCCCATTTTTGCGACCTTTCTGGCCATCCTTGTTAAGTGAATCCCTGCAGTTGTTACGTTAGTCACACGGTTCTTAAGTGAATCTGGCTTTCCCGGTGAGTTTGCTCATTAGAAGCTCATTAGAAGTCATTGTAACCGTCATAAATCCTTTCCTCTTTCTTCTTTCCTCTCCTCTTCCCTCTTTTATATTTCCTTTCCTTTCCTTTCCTTTCCTTTCCTTTCCTTTCCTTCTCTATTTCCTTTTTCCTTTTATTCTTTCTCTCTCTGCTGCCCACCTGCAGGAATTTTGAGAGCCGTAGTCAGGCCCCTGAGTCCACCCGCTGAGCTGAACCAATGACCATTTTTCTAACCATGCCTCGTTGACCAAACCTCCCTTAGCATTTATTACACAAACCATGCTGAAGCAGGAAACCACAATGGTTGGCTTCACAAAAACCCTCGACCAAGCCCAGGAGAAGAAGGCGGTCAAGCGCAGGCGGGGAAAAAAAAAGGAACAAGCGCCTTTCCATTGGTCCCGCTTGCTTTCCTCAGCTATTTGATCCACATACCTGAGCAGGTGAGATGGTTCCACTCTCAGTAGCTGAGGCTCCCTAAAGAAGGTGTAAAAAAATCACAGGAGTAGAACATAAAAAGGGGGAAAGAGAAGTTGGTTTTCTTTCATGCAACCCAGCTAACGCTATCAGATTTAAAAATAATCCACACCCCACCCCACAAATATAAGATCGCAGAATAATAGGCCAACCCTCCAAGGGATCTTGGAGGTCTTCAAGCCCGACCCCTTTCTTCCAATACAAGTTGACTCCAGGAAATGACATTCTGCAATGCATCCTACACGGGAGATTCTTACACCTCCATTCCGAGGCCTCCAGCCCATCCAGGAACAAAATGCAAACATTCTGATTTCCATTTATTTTATCACTGGATATCCCTCCTGCTCATTTTATTTTCCTTCCACAAGTGCTCTTCCTTCCGTTCTTTTCGAGGAGAGATGTGCCCCTTTAAATATTTTTTCCCCCTCTGCAGAGAATTTATAAATAGGATATGCCTTTTTTTTTTCCTGTCTTTCTTCGGAAGCCTGTTGGGTTTTTTGTTTTTTGTTTAATCTTCCTCATTGTGGTTACGCTTGTAGGTGGGGAAAACCTAAACTTGGTGTTTCTTAAAAGAGAGACTAGTTCAAAGGAAAGGAAGACCAAAACTGTTGTGCGTTGTGGAAAGGTATAGATAAGCCCTGAAGTTGAAACAGTTTAGTGTGTGTGTGTTTTTTTAAAAATTGCTAATTGGTTTTTGTTTTTTGGTTAAGAAAAGATTCTAGTTAGAAAACATTCTGAGGTCTTTTTACGTGGGGGGAAAAAAAACAGACCAACCTCTTTTAGAAAGTGGAAAAACCAGAAATTTAATATCGGGCTCCCCAAATTAAGAATGTGGTTCCGTCGGTCTTACTTGAATGTGGTTGACTTGGGAAAAGGAGCTACATCTCAACCCCAGTTGTAGGCCCTGGGAATTTTGAGTTGACTAATTTGGCTGGCTTGGGCTTCCTTCCAACCTGTTGTATTTTGCTCTCACCTTGCCCTACTCGTCTTCCAAACTTGCTCTTAAAGGGTCTTGTGTGTTTCCCAGCCATGAAAAAGATTGTTTTTTAAAGCCGTGCAGACTACCTTGTGTGAAATGTAACGCCGTGCCTAGCAAGGACCATGTCGAGTTCAGAGAACAAACCAAGCAAATTCTCTCAAGCCATCATCTCTTTTCTTGCCAGCAGTGGCATATGTGTCTCTCCTTCCAAGACCAGTCCCAGACAGGTGAGTAAGGCCTTGTCTGAAGAGTTAAAAGGGGCTTCGTTAAAAAAGTATAATTTCCTTGGAGTCCATCTTGAGTCTGCTAGAAGAGTAGGAGAATAGAAGAACAGAGTCCTAAGGGACTTTGGAGGTCTTCTAACCCAACCCCCTGCTTAAGCAGCGGGAGACTTTATAACTCCAAACTTGGCAACTTTAAGACTTGTGGACTCCAAACCTGGCAACTTGTAGACTCCAAACCTGGCAACTTAAAGACTTGTAGACTCCAAACTTGGCAACTTTAAGACTTGTAGACTCCAAACTTAGCAACTTTAAGACTTGCAGACTCCAAACTTGGCAACTTTAAGACTTGTAGACTCCAAACTTAGCAACTTTAAGACTTGTAGACTCCAAACTTGGCAACTTTAAGACTTGTAGACTCCAAACTTAGCAACTTTAAGACTTGCAGACTCCAAACTTGGCAACTTTAAGACTTGTAGACTCCAAACTTAGCAACTTTAAGACTTGCAGACTCCAAACTTGGCAACTTTAAGACTTGTAGACTCCAAACTTAGCAACTTTAAGACTTGTAGACTCCAAACTTGGCAACTTTAAGACTTGTAGACTCCAAACTTGGCAACTTTAAGACTTGTAGACTCCAAACTTGGCAACTTTAAGACTTGCAGACTTCAAATTTGGCAACTTTAAAACCTGTGGACTTCAACTCCCAGAATTGCTCAGCCAGCTTCTCTGGGAGTTGAAGTCCACAAGTCTTAAAGTTGCCAAGTTTGGGGACCCCTGGCCTCTACCATTTCAGACAAAAGCTTGTCCGGTCTCCTCTTAAACCTCCCCTTTCTGAAGGAAAATTGTTCCATTGATTAATTGATCTGAGATAACAGAATAAGACTTGGAAGGGACTTTGAAGACCTTCTAGTCCAACCCCCTTCTCAAGCAGGAGACCGTATGCCATTCCAGACAAATGGCTGCCCAAATCTCTTTTGAAAAACCTTCATTTGCAACTTCTGGTGGCAAGTTGTCCCACTGGTTAATTGTCCTCACTGTCAGGAAATTTCTTCTTAGTTCCAGGTTGCTTTTCTCCTTGTGTCACCTTGGTTTGTTTCCATCTGTTGCTTCTTCTCCCACCTTCAGGTGCTTTGGAGAATAGCTTGACCCCCTCCTCTTCCTTGTGGCAACCCCTCAAATATCAGAACCCTGCTGTCATGGATGTCACCACATAGGATTTTTGGGCCTCCCCCAAAACAGGCTGAAAAACGGGCGGTGGTGGGACCGGCCAGTGGTGGGATTTGCCAGTTTGTCAAACTGTGCCCAATCTTAACTACCGGTTTGCGACAACCAGTGTGAACCGGTCTCAGCCCACCTCTGGTCCTAAGTGCCAAAACCAGTTGTAAGTCGCTTTTTTCAGTGCTGTGGTAAATTCGAACGGTCACGAAATGAGCTTGTGTAAGTCGAGGACTAACTGTATCCTCCCAATGTTCCAGTTTGCTGGGCTATAAACGTCAGCGGATTTTTTTTTTACAAAATTGCACCGTCTAAAGGAAATAAATATGTAGCTATCAAGGCAACAGTTTGACGGTTTAATTGCTCTTTCCTTTGTTACAGAAGGCTCCAAACGGGCGTTTTCCAACCTCGGGGCTGTTTGGCCTCCCGCTTCCCTCGTTGCGTCCTTCGCAACATGTCGAAGGTGTGCCAGAGTGAGTAATGCTGGATGCACTTCTCTGCACATCCTGGATAATCCCAAGAAAATGTTTTCCTCTCAATTAATTGGGGAAAGAGAACTGTTGGGAACCGCAAACTCTAATTTGGGAGAAGGGTGTGACGTCACTTCTGCCTGCGCTAAGGAAATAAGAAGCATTACTGCCGATAGAAGAGAATCTTTGTAGGTCAGAGTTGAATGGTGGGGTCCTTGGGGTTCCTGGAGCTTGGTGATTTCCTTGCAGATGTTTCATGACCCAACGAGGTAGTATGATCAGTGCTTTGTCTACAGAGTTTACAGCGAGCAGACCACACCTGTCTACCACTGACGATGTTTCTTAGTGGGGTCATCAAACGCCTGCAAGAGAACAGCCAAACTCAGAAAGCACCAAGGACCCCACAGTTCCTCCTCCTCCTCCTCCTCTCCAGACCCCACACCCTTCTAACACTGATAATCTTATCTAGTTGGATAATGAAACGTCTGCAAGAAAATCACCAAGCTCAGAGAGCACCAATGACCCTACAGTCCTCCTCCTCCTCCTTCTCCTCTCTAGACCCAACACCCTTCTAATACTGATGATGTTACCTAGTTGGATAGTGAAATGTCTGCAAGACAACAGCCAAGCACAGAGAGCACCAAGGAACCCTACAGTCCTCCTCCTCCTCCTCCTCCTCCTCCTCCTCCTCCTCCTCCTCCTCCTCCTCCTCCTCCTCCTCCTCCTCCTCCTCCTCCTCCTCCTCCTCCTCCTCTCTAGACCCAACACCCTTCTAGTACTGATAATGTTACCTAGTTGGATAGTGAAATGTCTGCAAGACAGCAGCCAAGCTCAGAGAGCACCAAGGACCTTACAGTCCTCCTCCTCCTCCTCCTTCTCCTCCTCCTCCTCCTCCTCCTCTCTGCAAATCCCACCTCCTTCTAGCACTGATGATGTTACCTAGTCAGGGAAACAGCCAAGCTCAGGGAGCACCCAGGACCCCACAAGGAGCATTACTGTCTCCTGTGAGTCCTTGCAAGAGAATTCACACCTGCTTTTTTATTCAGCGCTGAACAATAAGGTTCGAACCAGTAACCAAAGAGAGGTGACGATTGGTACAGAATAACCCTTAAAAACTGAGTGCCGGTTTCCGGTTGATTCATGCAAGGAACTGACCTGGATTTGATGGTTGAATGGACTTCAAAGCAAAATATGTCACTGGCTGGATCTGCAAAGAAGAATTCACACATAGGGGTGTGTGTGTGTGTGTGTGTGTGTGTGCACCCCAGGATGTAGTGACATGTAACACATGTGACGGCCTTGGCCTGAGCTCCTCCACCCATCTCTTCCCTTCTCTTAGTAATTCCACGGTGGAAACACACCAGCCCTTACTTCTCCAACCAGGTGGAGGCTCATCCCATTAACTCCGTGTTTGTGTTCCCCCCGTCCCAGGTTTCTAGTGGACGCCTGCGAGCATCTCCGACCCCATCTTCACCTCGAGGGCCTTTTCCGGAAATGCGGTTCAATGACACGGATCAAAGCTTTAAAGGTAAAAGCGACGGAATGGCAGCCCAGCGAGTCGTTAGCGTGAAAAACTTTCTTTTTTTTTTAGTACCGTTGTACCTTTTGGACAGTCACTTGACGGATAGTTGTATGTTGACGATTTGGGACCTTTTTTTAAAAAAAAATGGATATCAATAAAATTGAGATTCTCTTTAGGTAAAGATTGATGGGTTCTCTGAAGAAACGAAAGACTCTATTCCATGAAAAAATAAGCTGGAGGGAGTGACTTGATTATAATTTAATTAATTAGGATGGATTTTTTTTAAAAAAAGATATATGTATTACTAAAAAGCTTTAAGTTAACAGATAACATATAATCAGAGTTGGAAGGGACCTTGTAGGTCATCTAGTCCAACCCACCCACCCCCAGCAGGGGACCCTACACCATTTCTGACAGATGGCAGCCCAGTCTCTTCTTGAAGGCCTCCAGGGATGAAGCTCCCACAACTTCTGAAGGCAACTTCTGTTCCATGGGTTGATTGTTCACCTTTTTTTTTTTTTAAAGTACTGCTGAACAATATCTTAAAGTTGATAAAATATTATGGGCTAGATTTCAAAAATATGAGAATGAATGATATACAGTATTATTCCTCACAGCAAAGGAAGCTGAGATGTTTCTTTTTAACAAATAAGAAATTACCAGTATATTTAATTTGGTCTCTAGTTTGAAATTGCTTCCAGATTTTGTGTTGGCGATGAGAAAAAAAATAGATAAATGAAACTTTGATTCTGTTTTTTTGTAAACCAGATAGGCTTATTGTTATAGAAATGGCTTGTACACAAAGCAAAGCAAAAAGTTGTGGGGTTGTAATGTCGTTCCCTTCGACTGTGCCAAAGAGACTTGGAAGTTGGTGCCTTTTTCCTTTTTATTTCTTCTCCCGTACACTATAACCGTATCTTTTTCCTTTCCTCTCTTCTTATTTTTCCATCTTTTTTTCTTCCTTTCTATTTTATACTTCGATAAACTAATACAAAGTTTTAACTCGGAGGATTAGCTGTAGTCGTAAGCTTGGGAATGGGTCAGTGGTGGGATTCAATTTTTTTTACTACCGGTTCGGTAGGCGTGGCTTGGTGGACGCGGCATGGTGTGGCTTGGTAGGTGTGGCTTGGTGTGCATGGCGGGGAAGGATACTGCAAAATCCCCCTTCCCTCCCCACCCCACTAACCTGCTTTCCAGCTCCGTTCTCCTGTGCAGGGCAACCAAAGGAGACCCAGCCAATCAGCTGGAACTCAATGGGAGGCAGAGCATAGATGGGGGCGGTGCCAGTCAGAAGAGGTCTTTGCCGGTTCTCTGAACGACTCGAAATTTCCGCTACCACCTCTGGACTATTTGCCTTAACACGTGGAATTCCACATCACGCCCCACCCTACAAAACGAAGCAATAAAGGGTTTTTAATCAGAGCCACCTGGGAGTTTGCCGCTCTCTAGTTTAAAACCAGCAAAATTATTTAGGAAAAAGCATTCCTGCAGAATGTCTACGGAGAATCTCTGTCGTCCAGGACATGGTTGTCCCACGGGTGTTTTGTCCAAAAGGCAACCGGACTTTCCTGGTTCTTCCTCAAAGCCGTTTTGCTTCTCGTCCAAGAACCAAAGAGCCATTCTTGGATGAGAAGTGAAATGTCTTCGAGAAAAAAACCAAGGAAGTCCAGGTGTGTTTTGAAATGAACCCTTGGGATTCCTAGAGGATTTGAGGGGATTTTCTTAGTTTTGGGGATTATGGAGAGCTTGCACCTTTCTCCTCTGTTTTCTCCTTTCCCCTTTTCCTTTCTCCTCTTCCTCCCTCTCCTTCCTTCCTCCCTCCCTTTCCCTTTTCCCTCTTCCCATCCCTTCCCTTTCCAACTATTATTGGAAACAGGATGTTGCTGCTGGATTATTCCAGTCTCTGACAACAAGCCAGGAATTATGGATTTTGTAGTCCCACTCATCTGGAAGGCACCCGTTTCAGGAAAATCAAATCTAGTTGACCGGGGGAACCCTCATTCTCTCCAGCCCTTCTGATCTGCTTTCTTAACAATGATCTAAGTTGACCAGTGTCCCCTTTTCATCCCGGGAAAGATTGCCTGGGTCTTCAGGTACCACAGGCCAGGACTGGGAGCTATAGGGATAGGATGCAGGACCTTAAGGAGCCCCACGGATTTTGTAAGGTCTTCCAATTTGAAGTGCAAAAGACTGGAGGCTCAAACATACGATGAGTGGGTTGCAGGAACTGGGTCTGGTTAGTCTAGGGAAGAGAAAGACCAGGGGAGACAGGATAGTAGCCTTCCAATATTTGAGGGGTTGCCCCAGAGAGGAGGAAGGGGGTCAAGCTGTTTTCCAAAGCACCTGAAGGCCAGACAAGGAATAATGGATGGAAACTGACCAAGGAGAGATTCAACCTGGAAATAAGGAGAAACTTTCTGACAGGGAGAACAATCAACTCATGGAACAGAAGTTGCCTTTAGAAGTTGTGGGAGCTTCATCCCTGGAAGCTTTCAAGAAGAGACTGGACTGCCATCAGTCAGAAATGGTGTAGGGTCTCCTGTTGGGGGGAGGGGTTGGACTAGATGACCTACAAGGTCCCTTCCAACCTCTGTCTGTCAACCTGTTATTATTCTGTTATTCAGAAGTTGTGGGAGCTTCATCCACGGAGGCTTTTTCAGGGAGAGACTGGACACCTGTCAAAAACAGTGTACGGTCTCCTGTTTGGGAGGGGGGTCAGACTAGATGACCTACAAGGTCCCTTCCCACCAGTGGTGGGATTCAAAAATGTTTACTACCGGTTCTGTGGGCATGACATGGCTTGGTGGGCGTGACAGGGGAAAGATATAGTGCAAAATCCCCCTTCCCTCCCCACCCCACTAACCTGCTTTCCAGCTCCGTTCTCCTGTGCAGGGCAACCAAAGGAGACCCAGCCCATCCGTTGGGACTGGATGGGAGTCAGAGAAGAGATGGGGTTGGCTGGTTTCTCCAAACTACTCCAAATTTCCGCTTTCGGTTCTCCAGAACTGGTCAGAACCGGCGGAATCCCACCTCTGCCTCCCAGTCTGTTAACCTGTAAGATTTCTGCAACCTGGATGAGATCGCTGGCGTTTCTGCCTTCCAGGCCCGGCTGGAAGCAGGCGAGCGCTGCCTGCACATGGCCCTCCCGTGCGATGTGGCCACTCTGGTAAAACAATTTTTGAGGAGCCTCCCTGAACCCCTGATCCCCGCCGAGCTGCAAGGACCCCTTTGCCAGGTGCAGCAACAAAGCCGAGAAGATCGGGACTCGCTGACCCTCCTGATCACCTGTCTGCTTCCCCCACGTAACTCCAGCATCCTCCGCTATTTTCTGAGCTTCCTGCAGGAGGTGGTGGCCAGGTGAGATCCCCCCCCCCAAAACAGGGGATGTATTTGTTGATGGATTATTGACTGGTCTTATTTCCATCCTGCCTTTATTATTTTTAATAAATGACCCATCTAATCATTCCTTCTCCACCTATTTCACTACAACAGCCTTATGAGGTGGATTGGGGTGAGAGAAAGTCACCTAGTTGGCTCTCCTGCCTAAGGTGAGACTAGAACTCACTGTCACCTGGCGATTGGCCCAGAGACGCCCATCTATCTCTCCTGTCTAAGGTGAGACTAGAACTCACTGTCTCTGCTCTGATGGCCCAAGAGCCCATCTATCTCTGCCACTAGACTCACCCTGCGTTGGCTTTGAACTCACTGCTGGCGACTACCACTGTCAATGCCCAGCCCCAGTTGGCTTTCCTGCCTAACAGGAGACTAGAACTCCCAGTCTCCTGGTTTCTAGCCTGGTTCTGTCTGTCCCACTTTTGCCTAACTCTGTGGAGCTCCCTAGCCACTGCAGCCCTCCCCCTCCCACCCCTCTGCGCCCACACTGGGAATCCTAATTCTCTTAACTCCCCATCTCCAGACCCCCAGCCCTGCCCCAAAGCTTCTGGGGTGAATTCCTCGTCTCCATGTCTCTTTTTGCCTGCTTGGATAGCCAGAAACCTACATTCCTGACTCTTATTTTGTCTTTCTTGTTCCTCTGTCAGTCAGGAATGTCTCATACTTGGTCTGTGTGTGTGTGTGTGTGTGTGTGTGTTTCATGGAGCTGCTCTAGAAGGATTGTGCGATCGGCATTTTTCTGTGAAAAGCCGGAAAGGGGCAAATGTGACTCCCCAAAGCTCAGCTCCTCACCCGCAGGGAGCTGTTTGCACGTCGCGAACCCCAAAAAGTGAGGACGGCAGCAGCCCGTGACGCTGCACTCCAAAGCTCTGGCGGGGTTGCGATGGGCAGCCGTGGGCCCGCCCAACACCCCTGCTTTTATGACGGAGGTCCATTTGCTGGAATGAATGAGCCTTCCCGGGCTTTCCAAGGACACGGGGTCCTTTATCCCCCCCCCCTCTCCTCTTCTGCCGTGTGACAGCAAAGCCCTTTTCTCCCGCGACCGCGCAAAGGAGAAGTTTGTGAATGAGTCACCACAACCTGAACGCTGTAATGACGGTGGTGCTCGTGAAGCCTCACATTCATTCTGTAAAAAAGAAAAAAGAAAAAGAAAAAAAAGGCTCGTCAGAGGAGGAGGGGGAAGAGGGGAAGTGGAACATCGCAGGGCACGTAAAGCATGCGCCCATCAACACAGCCCTGAGCACTAGCAACTTGGTTTGCCCTAAACCAGGGGTGTCAAACTCAAAGCCCGCGGGGCAGATCCAGCCTGCAGGGTGCTTATGAACTGGCCCTTGGAACCGCCCTGGAAACAGGGAAGGAGCAGCCTGTGATGCCTCTGCCAGTGAAAACGGAGCTCGGGAGGGCCACACGCAGGCCTTCTAAGCTCCGTTTCCACCCACAACGGCCTCCTGCAGCCCTCTGCCAGTGAAAACGGAGCTCGGGAGGGCCACACACAGGCCTGCTGGGCTCTATTTCTGCCCACGACGGCCTCCTGCAGCCCTCTGCCAGCATAAACGGAGCTCGGGAGGACCACACACAGGCCTTCTAAGCTCCGTTTCCACCCACAACGGCCTCCTGCAGCCCTCTGCCAGTGAAAACGGAGCTCAGGAGGACCACACACAGGCCTTCTGGGCTCCGTTTCCACCCACAATGGCCTCCTGAAGCCCTCTGCCAGTGAAAATGGAGCTTGGGAGGGCCACACACAGGCCTTCTGAGCTCCATTTCCACCCACAACGGCCTCCTGCAGCCCTCTGCCAGTGAAAACGGAGCTCGGGAGGGCCACACACAGGCCTGCTGGGCTCTATTTCTGCCCATGATGGCCTCCTGCAGCCCTCTGCCAGCATAAATGGAGCTCGGGAGGACCACACACAGGCCTCCTGGGCTCCGTTTCCGCCCACAACGGCCTCCGGCAGCCCTCCCAAACTTTTTTGCAGGCAGAGAGCTGCAGGAGGCCATCATGGCTGGAAACGGAGCCTCAATGAGTAACGCTGAACTGTCCACACCTCCTATCCACACCTCCCACTGAAATCGAGTTTGACACCCCTGCCTTAAAGGAACCAAACCATTGGCTTTTCAGACAAGGGCAGGCAAGGAATCAGCCCAATCGCACGGCCCTCCTTCCCCCTCTCTTCCTCCTTGCGTTATTTATTGATTTGTTGGTTTCTTCTTTCTTGCTCCCTTCCAAACCGCTTGTTTCGATCCTTTCTGCGATTTCTTCTCAGGTGTGCCCAGAACAAGATGGACCTGGCCAACCTGGCCATCATCTTTGTGCCCAACCTCTTCTCCGGGGAGATGTCCAACCAGATGGGCATCAGCAAGGCGGAGGAGCAGCTGCGGAGCCAAATGGCGGTCACTCAAGTGCTGATCAGCCATGCCTCGGAGATTGGTGGGTCATGGGTTCATGGCCGGGGGGTGGGGGGAGATTTCTACTTGGCACCGCCTGAAAAATGGGGGAGGGGGGATGCGGCTTGTGAGTGATGGCTGACCTAGAAGGAAGGAGTTGGTGAGTTCTAGTCCTGCCTTAAGCATGAAAGCCGTCTGGGTGACTTTCGGCCAATCACCAGAAGACAGTGAGTTCTAGTCCTGCCTTAGGCACGAAAGCCAGTTGGGTGACATTGGGCCAATCACCAGGAGACGGTGAGTTCTAGTCCTGCCTTAGGCACGAAAGCCAGTTGGGTGACTTTGGGCCAATCACCAAGAGACTGGGAGTTCTAGTCCTGCCTTAGACATGAAAGCCAGTTGGGTGACATTGGGCCAATCACCAGGAGGCTGGGAGTTTTAGTCCTGCCTTAGGCATGAAAGCCAGTTGGGTGACATTGGGCCAATCACCAGGAGGCTGGGAGTTTTAGTCCTGCCTTAGGAATGAAAGCCGACTGGGTGACTTTCGGCCAATCACCAGGAGACTGG
Organism: Pseudonaja textilis; assembly: GCF_049901715.1. Taxonomy (NCBI): domain Eukaryota; kingdom Metazoa; phylum Chordata; class Lepidosauria; order Squamata; family Elapidae; genus Pseudonaja; species Pseudonaja textilis. The sequence goes on from NC_141999.1 coordinate 23,555,665, forward strand.
GAGTTCTAGTCCTGCCTTAAGCATGAAAGCTGTCTGGGTGACTTTCGGCCAATCACCAGGAGACGGTGAGTTCTAGTCCTGCCTTAGGCATGAAAACCAGTTGGGTGACATTGGACCAATCACCAGGAGACGGTGAGTTCTAGTCCCGCCTTAGACATGAAAGCCGTCTGGGTGACATTGGGCCAATCACCAGGAGACGGTGAGTTTTAGTTCTTCCTTAATCAGGAAAGCCGAATGGGTGACTTTGGGCCAATCACCAGGAGACAGGGAGTTCTAATCCTGCCTTAGGTGTGAAAGCTGGTGGGGCAATTTGGGGTGAATCACCGGGAAATGGTGAGTTCTAGTCCCGCCTTAGGCCTGAAAGCCAGCTGGGTGGCTTTGGGCCAGTCTTTCCCTCTCAATCCAACCCGCCTTACAGGGTTGTGTTGTGATTAAAAAAAATAAAAGGAGGAGGAAGGAGCATTAAGTATACTCGCTGCCTTGAGTTATTTATAACTGAATAATGAATAAATACACAGTAAAAAAAAAAAAAAAAACAAATGCAGATTCCCAATGCTTTGAAGGTGGTAACGTGCTGCCCCCTGTTGTGTTCAGCTAGAATAGCAGCAGCTACTTTCTCAGCACCCAATTCAGGTCTCCTTGATACTTGCCTGGCCAATAGCTGTTCAGGACGGACGGACGGACGGACGCGCGCGCGCGCACACACACACACACACACACACACACACACACACACACACACACACAGAGGATTCTCCCTGGAAGGCTACTTCCTTGACCTGCCCTCCCTTTCATAGAGATCAAGGGGGCCAAACAATCTGCCGTGACTTTGCCTTTGGTGTTTGCTGCAGCTTCCAATCCCCACAGACCTCCCTTCTTTTGGGAGGGGGGGGAATCTGGCAGCCTCCCATCCCACCCTTAAGGGAAAGCCCTTAAGACCTGGCTTTTCTCCCCCAAAGCCTTGCATGGGCGGGGGGGGGGAGATTAATCCGTGCTACTGGTTGGGACATGCCCAAATCCCCTTCTCTGCAGCCATGCCTGCCCTCTGGAATGAAGTTTTCCCCCTCCCCAAATTCCAATGGCTTCTCCTATCCTATTAATATTCAGAAGGGTTGCAAAGACCTGGCTTTTCCAGGGTGTTTGGGGGAGACACTTTCTACCCCCCCCTTCTTCCTTTCTCTGACCCTTAATGTTCTTCACCATCCTTGTTCTTTTGTCTAGGACAGTGTTTGCCTTCTTTGCACAAAGGTTTCTTTCTTTGGGAATGTTTGAACAAGTGCAAGCAACCCCAGAGTAGCTATATGTCAACACAATGTTTATAATATTTGGTGTTGGGAAGCGTTATGTTGTGGGGTTTGTGCATCGCAAAGCATGCGCCTGGCCTTTCTACTTGCGTCTTTTCTTGTATCGATTGTACACTGCTCAAAAAAAGGAAAGGGAGCACTTAAACAACACAATGTAACTCCAAGTCAATCACACTTCTGTGAAATCAAACTGTCCACTTAGGTAGCAACACTGATTGACAACCAATTTCACATGCTGTTGTGCAAATGGAATAGACAACAGGTGGAAAGCAGAGGCAGTTAGCAAGACATCCCCAATAAAGGAGCGGTTCTGCAGGTGGTGACCACAGACCACTTCTCGGTTCCTATGCTTTCTGGCTGATGGTTTGGTCACTTTTGAATGCTGGCGGTGCTGTCACTCTAGTGGTAGCATGAGACGGAGCCTACAACCCACACAAGTGGCTCAGCTCATCCAGGATGGCACATCAATGCAAGCTGTGGCAAGAAGGTTTGCTGTGTCTGTCAGCGTAGTGTCCAAAGCATGGAGGCACCACCAGGAGACAGGCCAGTGCATCAGGAGACGTGGAGGAGGCCGTAGGAGGGCAACAGCCTAGCATCAGGACCGCTACCTCCGCCTTTGTGCAAGGAGGGACAGGAGGAGCCCTGCCAGAGCCCTGCAAAATGACCTCCAGCGGGCCACAAATATGCATGTGGCTGCTCAAATGGTCAGAAACAGACTCCATGAGGGTGGTATGAGGGCCCGACATCCACAGGTGGGGGTTGTGCTGACAGCCCAACACCATGCAGGACATTTGGCATTTGCCAGAGAACACCAAGATTGGCAAATTCGTTCACACTGGGCACATGTGACAGACATGACAGGGTCTGGAGATGCCGTGGAGAACGTTCTGCTGCCTGCAATATCCTTCAGCATGACCAGTTTGGCAGTGGGTCAGTAATGGTGTGGGGTGGCATTTCTTTAGGGGGCCGCACAGCCCTCCATGTGCTTGCCAGAGGTAGCCTGACTGCCATTAGGTACTGAGATGAGATCCTCAGACCCCTTGTGAGACCTTATGCTGGTGCGGTTGGCCCTGGGTTCCTCCTAATGCAAGACAATGCTAGACCTCATGTGGCTGGAGTGTGTCAGCAGTTCCTGCAAGATGAAGGCATTGATGCTATGGACTGGCCCACCCATTCCCCAGACCTGAATCCAATTGAGCACATCTGGGACATCATGTCTCGCTCCATCCACCAACGTCACGTTGCACCACAGACTGTCCAGGAGTTGGGGGATGCTTTAGTCCAGGTGTGGGAGGAGATCCCTCAGGGGACCATCCACCACCTCATCAGGAGCATGCCCAGGCATTGTAGGGAGGTCATACAGGCACGTGGAGGCCACACACACTACTAAGCCTCATTTTGACTTGTTTTAAGGACATTACATCAAAGTTGGATCAGCCTGTAGTTTTTTTTTTCCACTTTAATTTTGAGAGTAACTCCAAATCCAGACCTCCATGGGTTGCTAAATTTGATTTCCATTGATCATTTTTTTTGCGATTTTGTTGTCAGTACATTCAACTATGTAATGAACGAAGTATTTAATAAGAATATTTCATTCATTCAGATCTAGGATGTCTTATTTTGTGTTCCCTTTATTTTTTTGAGCAGTGTATTTTGTTTTTCTATTATATACTGTGACTTAGGCTTAGAATAACTTTATTGTCCCTTTGAATGCACACTCATCGGCACGCACACTCAACGGTTACAGGAACTGCACTTGGCTGGTTTAGGGAAGAGAAGGACCAGGGGAGATAGGAGAGCATCTTCCAATATTTGAGAGCCAGCTCCAGAGAGGAGGAAGGGGGTCAAGCTGTTTTCTAAAGCACCCGAAGGCCAGACAAGAAAGAATGGATGGAAACCGAACAAGGAGAGATTTAACCTGGAAATAAGGAGAAATTTTCTGACCGTGAGAACAATCAACCAAAAGAACAGAAGTTGACTTCAGAAGTTGTTGGAGCACCATCACTTGAGACTTTCAAGGAGAGATTGGACTGCCATTTGTCTGGAATGGGGTAGGGTCTCCCTCTAGGGCGGTGGGGGTTGGACCAGATGACCTTCAAGGCCCCTTCCAACTCTGATTATCTGTGATCTGCACGCTAAAATGACGCAGCATACAGTACGTTCAGTTTTAATTACACCGTGTTTTGCCTCCCTTGGGTTGGGAGTCCCCACACCCCGAGTTTGGTTTCAGATGGGTGGCCGTAGTGGTGAGATCCAAAACATTTTTTTACTACCGGTTCTGTGGGCGTGGCTTGGTGGGCGTGGCAGGGGAAGGATACTTCAAAATCCCCCTTCCCTCCCCAGCCCACTAACCTGCTTTCCAGCTCCGTTCTCCTGTTCAGGGACTCGTTGAGGCGGAGAAGAGATGGGAGCAGAGCCAGTCAGAGGCGGTATTTGCCAGTTCTCCGAACGACTCAAAAATTTCTGCTACCGGTTCTTCAGAACCAGTCCGAACCGGCTGAATAACACCTCTGAGCAGCCATATAAATGTTTTAATTCGTTCCTACTTTGCGGGGGAGCAGTGATAAATAAACCTTAAAGGAAATTAGGATAAATTTCCTGACAGTCAGAACAATTAACCAGTGGAACTGCTTGCCACCAGAAGTTGTGAATGCTCCAACACTGGAAGTTTTTAAGAAGAGATTGGCTAACCACCTGTCTGAAGTGGTGCAGGGTTTCCTGCCTAAGCAGGGGGTTGGACTAGAAGACCTCCAAGGTCCCTTACCACTCTGTTATTCTAAACTAGCTCTACACCCGTGCTTCGTTACAAAACTATGCGGTCGGGCGTAGTTTTGGGGGAGGAAAATAAAAGGGAAAAATTCTGCCTCTACCTACCAGCATCCATCAGTATTCATCTGCCTAGCGTCCTGTCCGTGTGTGAGAGAGTTGAGGGCTGTTTGGAAACTGAAGCAGTATTTGTTGTGTGAGTAGGAGGGAGACAGGAAGGAGCCTGGGCGTGGCTTAGCTCAACTGTTCTGTACTCAAGCTGCTTGGTGCTGTGAAACCAAAACTGAAACTCCTCTGCTTGTGTTTTGCATTTGGAAGAGATTCCTTTTCAGGTGGGGAGGGGGAGTAGAACTCCTTAGCATCAGAGCGTGTTAATAATAATAATATAGGAAATATTAATACTCTGATGATCATTTTGAAGAATCCTTTCTTAGTGAGCCCCTAGAAGCCAAGAGGAACCTACGGGCCAAATTTCAAGTTTGTAGGCTTTACGGTTCTGGAGATTTCGTGACGATGCGTGAGCGGTATTTCCCTTTTACAGATAGATAGATAGATATTAAAATCTGGTCTGGCGTTGCTCTCTGGTTTCACAACGGGGGGTCCGTTTCCAACCACGATTCTTGGTTATTATCCCCAATGGCTCAGTCCGCCTAAAGTGACGGTGAGGCCAAAGGTGAGCCATTTGGCAAGGAAGGGAACGGAGCCGTTCTGGGGGCATGAGTCACAGGAGACAGAAATAAAGCAGGTCCTGTTTTATTGGAAGGGAGGAATCTTGACTTGTTACCCCAGGAACAGAGCCTTCCGCCCAGCCCAAATTTACGGGAAGGGAAAGCGGCCGGATGAGAAATTCTTGCCTTCTCTGAACTCTGTGTGTATGTATGTGTGTGTTGTGTGTGTGTGCGTGCCTTGCATTTTGCCACAGCTTGCAGGGACTTGCATGCACACGTATCCGTCTTTCTTTCCGCGACCTTCCGGGCGAAGCGAGCCAACCGTGGTGACGGTTGTAAGTGCAAGGACCAGCCATAAGCTTGGATCTAATAAGCCAGCCCAGCTATGTCCTGCAAGTTAGTTAGTGCTGCGGGCTATTTTTTGACCGATTGTCTTAAATAGGTCATCCTCGGCTTACAACAGTTCGTTCAGTGACTGTTCCAAGTTACAATGGCACTGGAAAAAGGGACTGGTGACCGTTTTTCACACGTATGACTGTGGCAGCCTCCCCCACGATCGCCTGATCAAAATTCAGGCGCTTGGCGACCGATTCATACTTGTCACCATTGCTGCGTGTCAAGGTCGCACAGATCCACTTAACAACCAGGCCGCTAACTTATCAACCACAGTGCTTCACTTAACAACAGTGGCCAGAAAGTTCGTAAAATGGAGCAAAACTGACTTAAATGTTTCACTTAACGTTACAAATCTGGGGCTCCCTTGGGGTCATAAGTTGAGGACTCTCAGGAGTCCCTGATATACGACTAAAATTGGGAGCAGAATTTGCAGGGCTAAAGAAGGCGGGTGCTGAGTGAGCCACGTGTGATTTTACGTCCATTTTGGCCACAGTCGTTCAACAAACAACTGCCATTGTTAAGTGAATCACATGGTCATTAAGCGAATCAGGCTCCCCCCCATTGACTTGGCTGGTTGGAAGCCAGCAGGGAAGCTTGCAAATGGCGATCACTTGAACCCAGGACACGGCAACGATCATAAATCCATGCCAGGTGCCAGGCGCCCGCATTTTGATCATGTTACTGACGGTTGTAAGTGCGAGGACCATTCCTGAGTCACCTTTTTCAGCGCTGTTGCAGTTTCACGGGGTCCCTAAACTATCAGTTGCAAGTTGAGGACTTATAGTAATGTAAGTCTATATTATTCTTGTTGCTTCTTTCCTGCACTTTTCATTGGTTCTGTTACAAGTAATCCTTGCGTTACAACCCAAAAAAACGAGCCCCAAATTCATGCTGCTAAGTGAAACGTGGGTTCAGCGAGGACCTTTCTTGCCACGATTGTTAAGCAAATCACCGCAATTCTTAAGTTAGCAGTACGGTGTTCTCATCTATGCTTTTCCAACAGCACGAAGCCTGAGTCTTCATCCTGATAAACTTCTATTCAACTCATAAAACATTCCTAGGCCTGTTTTAGTAGTTGCCATAAAAAAATGAGGAAGGAAATCTGGAATAGCAGTGCAGCAGTTTGCAAGCAGAAGTACATTCCAACTCTTTATCTTAAGATGACCAACTTTTTTACAATGAAAAGGAGGCCACAAATAATTTGAAGAAAAAAAAACAAAAAACAAAGCCACTTGCGCACGGCACACACTCTCTCAAAACAATTCTCCTGTGTGGAGCAGAGGCGTTCCCATAATTGCGTCTCGCCTCACTGTACCAAGTCTTGATGAATTGTCATGTCAAATACAAATACGTCACATCACACGCAACGGATCGGATCGGCATCGATCAAATAGGGAGATTTACAGATTAGTCTTCAAATATCAGAAGGGAGGACATGTAGGAGGGCACTTTTTGAGGGAGGACAGAACTTACCAAAAGGAGCACGGTCCTCCCTAAAGGAGGACGGTTGGTCACCTTACTTATCTTTAAAAGATTGTAACTAAACTACCAGAGCTTTTGCCCCGTGAATTGTGATGACCCAAAGGGGCGTGGCACAAAAGCGACAAAGTCGCAAAAGTAGGTCAAGCCCCTTTCATACCTCCAACTTGGCCCCCGATGTCCAGTTATCATCGGCTGGAGAAAAGAAAACGCTCCCAAGAACAGTTTTTAAAGGGAAGAAATGCAGTCCGAACCCAAAGTACATATAAATTATAAATAAAAACCAACACAAACCCCTCTGCAGCAATTAAAGAGACAGGGCAGGAGAAGGAATTGCAGACTTCAAAAGATAACAAAACACACACAGTTGGGAAGACGCCAGAACCCAGATAAGACTTTACAAAGATAATTCACGCTTTGCTTCCAGCAAGGTGCTGTGAGCAAACGCCCTTTTTAAATCCTGTTTTCCCAGCGGCAGCTAATGAAGGGAATCAGGGCCCTTTTCTCCCCCATAAGCCATGTTGCTCCTTTCTCCGTTCCTCCATGTGGCCTAGGATGAAGAGGGGGTGCCCTGGGACTTCCTCTGAATGCCCAGCCGGACTGTGCCCTTCCCGAGTTTCCTCCACAGCTACCGGAGCCACACTCCTTGTCAGCTGCTCAACCTCCCCCTCAGAATCAGATTCCAACAGGGGCATGACACAAATATATTTAATTGGAGAATGTGAATGATGACACTCAGCCCGTGTATGTGCTCAATTGGAGAATCTGATTTATGACACACCCGGGGGAGGGGAGGGGAGAAACAGGGTCACAGGGGACTGGAAATGATGTATGCCAGAGTTGGCTTCATACAGGGCAGTGCCAGTATGTCGCCTCTAATGAAAGAAGTTTTATGAAGTTTGGCTCAAGGATCATGATTTAATTAGAGTGATTGCTGGAATCCTGACACCCCCTTTATTTGACTGACAATGAATTTCTTATCCAAAAAAGTCCTGGTCAACGGTCTTTCAAGATAGTTTCCAATTACAGACCTTTATCAGGCTTGGAGAGGGGCCAGGCCGATATCTTTCAGATGGCACAATACTGTACTTGGCAAGCATGCCCGAATGAACTAATTGTCTCCTACTAAACCCCACTCCCCTTTTGCTCCTCTTTTATTCCCTATGGGAGGGGCCATTCACTGTCCATTGTGGCTTTACTTCGAAATTGACCCTCAGCTGTTCCCTTCGTCTGGCAGCTCTGTGCATGTGCACACTGCGAACAGGCTCCAGCTGTTCTTCTTCCCCACTGATCTCTGACTCCAAAGGCAGCTGATAAGTGTCAGACGATCCTGGCCCCATCTCGGCCTCCCGACACAGAGTCCTCGTCAGACCCTTCCCCAGACTCCAGGACTGGCCCAACCTCGTCACTGTCCAAGTCTGCTGCCAGCTCTGCTGGCAGCTGGCAGGCCACAACACACGGTTGTGAAGCGAATCTGGCTTTCCCATTGGCTTGGCTGGGCAGGAAGGTCGCCAAAGCAGATCACGGGATCCCAAGGACCCAGTGACCGTCATAAAGTATGAACCAGTTGCCAAGCCTCGTGCCAATTTTCGATCACGTGTCCATCGGGATTGCTGCGATGGTCGTAAGTGTAAGAAACAGTCCTAGGTCACACTCTTCAGTGGAACAGTCACTAAATGAACCGTCGTAAGTCAAGGACTGCCTGTATTCCCTTTCCACCCCCTCTTCCTTTTAGGAGAGCTCATAGTTTCACATTTGATGTTGAATTTTAATTAAAGGTATTAATATATATACTGTATATAATGTCTATATCAAACCCAGTTCATACCGACGACGTTTTTCTCCCTGTCTGCCTCCTTGGCTTTAGGCACGATTCCTGAGCCTCTCCGGGAGAAAATTAATGCCGCCATTTCAGATTTGGAAACCAAACGGCAGTTTCAGCCAGGCCACGAAGAGGCTGAAGATGACCACACCGCAGGGAGAAGGAGACGGCGACGCAGCGTAAGCTGTGAGTGTGCCAGGGAAAACCCAGATTATTGTACTGCATCCAGTTTTGGTCACCATGCTTTAAAAACAAGATCTTGAGACTCTCTAGAACAAGTGCAGAGAAGAGCAACCAGGACGATGAGGAGACTGGAGGCTAAAATATTTCAAGAATGATTACAGGAACTGAGCCTGGCTAGTCTAGGGAAGAGAAGGACCAGGGGAGACAGGATAGCAGTCTTCCAATATTTGAGGGGCTGCCCCAGAGAGGAGGAAGGGGGTCAAGCTATTTTCCAAAGCACCCGAAGGCCAGACAAGGACCAATGGATGGAAACTGAACAAGGAGAAATTCAACCTGGAAATAAGGAGAAACTATTCTGACAGTGAAAACAACCAACCTATGGAACAGAAGTTGCCTTCAGAAGTTGTGGGAGCTTCATCCCTGGAGGCTTTCAAGAAGAGATTGGACTCCCATCTGTCAGAAATAGTGTAGGGTCTCCTGCTGGGGGGCGGGTTGGACTAGATGACCTACAAGGTCCCTTCCAACTCTGTTAATCTGTATCTGTAATGTGAGAAGTTAGGAAGAACCACGTTTGGGTCAGGTCTGAGGCTGATCTAGGCCAAAACCTCCAATAGCCATTTGGGGACATTTGCGAAGTTCGAGGCACACGGGGTGGGAGAGAACACGACTGCAGAACATAGAATAATGGGATTGGAAGGGACCTTGGAGGTCTTCTAGTCCAACCCCCTGACCCAGCAGAAGACCTTACTCCGTTTCTGACAGATGGCTGTCCAGTCTCTTCTTAAAAATCTCAAGTGATGGCACTCCCACGACTTCTGAAGGCAACTTCTGTTCCCATTGGTTGATTGTTCTCATTGTCAAAAAACCTCTCCTTATTTCCAGGTTGAAGCTCTCCTTGTTCAGTTTCCATCCATTGTTCCTTGTCCGGCCTTCAGGTGCCTTGGAGAATAGCTTGACCCCCTTCCTCCTCTCTGTGGCAGCCCCTCAAATATTGGAAGACCGCTATCATGTCTCCACTGGTCCTTCTCTTTAGTAGACTAGCCAAGCCCAGTTCCTGCAACCGTTCGTTGTATGTTTTAGCCTCCAGTCCCCTAATCGTCCTGGTTGCTCTTCTCTGCACTTTTTCTAGAGTCTCAACATCTTTTTTATAGCATGGTGACCAAAACTGGATATAGGTGTGGTCTTCCTAAGGCTAAGGTATTAGTACCTCCCTTGGTCTTGAATGTCTCTCTCTATTAATGCAATTTAGGATTGCATTCGCTTTTTTGGTTGCCACTGCACACTGTTGGCTCATATTTACTTGGCTGTCCACCAAGACTTTTAATTACGACTTTTCCTTTGGAAAATCCTTTAGGAGAAAGGATCTTTGAAAGAAGGAAGGTGGACGGAGATGAGTATTTTGGGAGTGTAAATGCTGGGAGTTTTTTTTTGGCCTTGCAGATATGGTCACTGAGGCCCTGAGCAAATTCAAGACCTGTCGAACCCTTTGCATCAGTCCTGACCTGGAAATGAAACAAGGTGAGGAGGAATTGCCGTTGAATTTTGATTTTTTTAATAATTTTTTTTTGCAGGTAGCTCCAGGGTTTAAAGTAGGGCCGGGGATTCAAAAATCCCAACAACCGGTTCTCAACCTGGTTGCTAGGTGACGTGGCCATGGTGGGCGTGGCCTACTGGAACTTCCGGGAGGGCCATTTTTCGCCTTCCCCAGACTCCAGAGGCTTCCCTCGGGCCTCCGGGAGGATGAAAATGGCCGCCCTGGGCTCCGGAGGCCCACCAGAAGGTGGAAACAGGCCGGTTTCCGGACTTCTGGGTGGCCCATTTTTTCCTCCTTCCGGGGCCTCCTCACAGACCCTGCACATCCCAAATGGGCTGTGTGGAGACTCCTGGGAGGAGTTGGGTGGGCGGTTCAACTACAGGTTCGGCAAACCAGGTGTAAATTTAACATCCCGTTCACCTGAACCGGGTCCAAATCGGCTGAATCCCAACCCTGGTTTAAAGTTATTGAGATAGCAATGGAGGGTGGGTGAGGACATATAACCTGCTGTGTGGAAGATCTGTCGGTCCGCATGTCAGCCCGTCAGAGTTACTGAAGCGGCTGGGATGTTCGGTTTCACGCTGCTTTTGAACCTCTTCCCACAGAGTCCCAAGGAAGCCCAGTCCTGAAAACATCCTTTGGCTCCAAGCGGAAAGCATCGGAGGAGGTGGTGACAATTACTGAGCTTTCTATCAAGAAAAGGTGAGATCTTAACTCCCATCACCGATAGAAGAAGTCGGGGTGGAATATTTTGGGTTAGGTGTTTCGCCAGAAAAATACCATAAAGGAAAAGTATGTTTAATTTTAGAGGGACGCGGTGGCTCAGTGGCCAAGACGCTGAGCTTGGTCGATCAGAAAGGTCGGCAGTTCAGCGGTTCGAATCCCTAGTGCCATGTCACGGAGTGAACCCCCGTTCCTTGTCCCAGCAGCTTCTGCCAACCTAGCAGTTCGAAAGCACGTAAAAAATGCAAGTAGAAAAATAGGGGCCACTTTGGTGGGAAGGGAACAGCGTTCCGTGCGCCTTCTAAGGCGTTTAGTCATGCCGGCCACATGACCGCGGAGACGTCTTCGGACAGCGCTGGCTCTTCGGCTTTGTAACGGAGATGAGCACCAGCGCCCCCTAGAGCCGGAAATGACTAGCACGTAACCTTTACCTTTATATTTAATTTTACATGTTTTGATGGCAGAGAGAATTGCATTTGCACAACGTTGGAAAAACGAGGAAACTCCTTCAGATGAAAATATAATTTTAATAAGATATTAGAGTGTGCAGAAATGCGTAGGTTAGCATCAAAGACAAAGGATAAAGGAGAATGTTTTTTAACCTTAGGATTTGTTTTACCGATGGTTAGATCATAAAAGTAGAAATCAGAAGTGGGAAGAACATTATTATATGCAAGTAAAGAATATTATTATTACTATTGTTATGTATATGTAAAACGACATGTTTATTGAATACTTATGTATGTTAAAGACATATAAATAAATTTTTAAAAAACAAACAAGCAAACGGTGAGATATTAACTCCCATCGCTGATCGAAGAGTCAGGGTGGAATTGCTAAGAAACCCAGCTGGGATGTGGAGGAGGTTTGGCTTGAGTTGTTTTGCAGAATCAAAACGGAGTTGGAAGGGATCTTAGAGGCCTTCTAGTCTAACCCACTGCTCAAGTAGGAGTCCTGTACCAGGGATCTGTACCTGGACAGGTGGCTGTCCAGCCTCTTCTTGAAAGCCTCCAGTGATGGAGCCCGCACAACATTTGAAGGCAAACCGGTTCCACCGGTTAATTGTCTTTTCTGTTTGGAAGTTTCTCCTTAATTCCAGGTTGCTTCTCTCCTTGATTGCAGAGAGAGATGGGTGGCATATAAATTTAAAAGGCATCGAAGGGCAGCATTGCCCCCCCCCTTTTAAAAAAATAATAATAATAATCCCCATTAGGAAACTGGACCAAACAGTAAGATTTGTCCACCATTTTGCCCACAGGAGATCGGACGTGGGATTATCCGGTTCAGACCTCTGTGATGGAAATGGTGGGGATTCTTTTGATGGACTGGCTGACATCACTTGGATGCAAGGTGACCCCCCCCCAGCCCCCAGCCCCATGTCCTTCTATCCAGGACATGGTGTATATGTGAGGCTCGATCAGGGTCCGTCTGCAGGATTGTCTGGGATGCTACACATCCCCTTCACATGACCTGTTTTTCTCTGTTACCTTCCGGGAGGGAGGGGGCTTTGTGGTACCCGAAGCAGAACAACCAGATTCAGCCACAAGTTTCCTCTTTCTGCCACACATTCAAGATGGACAGGGATTAATACTTATGTATGTATCTGTATGGGTGTAGGTAAGTAGATAGGTAGGTACAGTAGGTAGAGAGAGAGGGAGGGAGGGAGGGAATGACAGAGAGATGATAGATGATAGATAGATAGGAAGAGGGAGAGGGAGAGAGATAGGATAGACAGAATAGATAGGATTGAGAGAGAGAAAGAGAAATGGAAAGAGGAGAGAGAGAAATGATACAAGATAGATAGATGGATAGATGGATATGATAGGTGATAGATAGATGATAGATAGATATGATATATAGATATAATAGATAGATAGATATAATGGATAGATGGATGGATATAGATCGATCGATACATAGATAGATAGATGATAGATAGATAGATAGATAGATAGATAGATAGATAGATAGATAGATAGAAAGATAGACATAGATATATGTACATAGCCAATGATTTTTGTGTTGCTCCAATCGAACGGGTGCAGTTCGCTATCAGTCCCAATTTTTATCTCAAGGAGAAAGCCAAGAACCCCAGGTGTAAATGCTTGCGTGAAACTGAACCTAAGTTGTGTCTGTGTGTGTGTGCACTTTTCTCGCTTCGATGGAGGTGGCCTCCTTCCTCTTGCGTCCCCCGAGCCTTTCCTTCATTGCCTCTTTTTTACAGGCGGCGCAGAACCTCCAACCGGGAAAGTTCAGCGGAGACAGAGCAGCAGCCGGAAACGCCCTCGGAGGTGGGTGGGTCAGGCTTTTACTAGAAATATTTACCTGGCTTGGCAAAAGCGGGAAGACCCTTATCTCTCGACGCATGCAAATGTTGCGGATTTTCAAATTGAGACTTGCCGCTGCAAAACAGCTGCCTTGGCTGCGATAATGAGCCGCATTTTAACAGCATGATGCAATTCGGAGGCCAGGCATCAATCACCTGGTGACAGCCGTCATTCTGACACACCCTTACAGCCCCGCCCCCCACCAGGTGTATTTCAAGTTTGTGCCTTTCTCCCAAAGGTGCTTTTTCAAAAGGCCACTGGACTTTCTTGGCTGTGGTTTTTTTTTTTCTTTGAAAACATTTCGCTTCTCCTCCAAGAAGCTTCTTCCATTCTGAACTATCAAATAAATGTTCAAGGGGGTGAGGAAAACCTCCCAAGAAAGTCCAGTGGCCTTTTGAAGAGCATCTTGGGGGGGTGGGGGGGAGAATCATGACCTCTGCATGATTGAGAATCTCCATGGACACGTGTGTCTTTCTCTCTGGCGTATTTTTATTTACTTGATTTGATTTGATTTGTCAGTCGCTTACAAGATAATAGGTATAAGTACAAACATGAATAAGAATACAGGAAATAGGTACGAATAAACGGGGGACAAGAGGACAGGGACGGTAGGCACGATGGTGCACTTATGCACGCCCCCTGACAGACTTCTTAGGAATGTGTATTCTCTCCCTTCCTTTCTCTCCTCCCTCCATTCTTTTCTCTCCTTCCTTTCTTCCATCCATCCATCCTTCCTTCCATCCTTCCCCTTCCCTGTTCTCCTTCCTTCCCCCTTCCTTCCTTCTTTCCTTCTTTCTTTTATTTTTTATATTTATTTGATTTGTCACTCGCTTACAAGATAATAGGTATAAGTACAAACATGAGTAAGAATACAGGAAATAAGTACGAATAAATGGGGGACAAGAGGACAGGGACAGTAGGCACGATGGTGCACTTATGCACGCCCCTTGCAGACCTCTTAGGAATGGGGTGAAGTCAATAGTGGATAAGTTTAAGGTTAAAGTTTTGGGGGGTTTGAGGATGTAACAACAGAGTCCAGGTAGTGCGTTCCAGGCATTGACCACTCGGTTGCTGAAGTCGTACTTTCTGCAATCCAGTTTGGAGCGGTTTCCATTGAGTTTGTATCCGTTGTGTGCTCTTGTATTGATGTGGTTGAAGCTGAAGTAGTCATTGACTGGTAGGGTCAATTTCTGCTTTGTTCTCCATTCTGAAATTGTCCTAGAATATTTACTGTATATATATGTATGAGTAAAAAATGCTAACCAGTTTCATGCCTTCCGGCTCACCGTGTTAAAACAAAAAAATACACAGCAGGAAAGGAAGAAAGGAGGGGAAGGAGAAGGAAATATCCAAAGCACAGGGTTTTTTGTTTTTTGTTTTGCCTTCCTTTATTCCTATTTTAGCTGGGCGTGATGGAATTGAGCTGTTGAGGAAGATCCAGGTAGCATGATCTCCAACAACTTAGATGCACACGTTGCTCTATTTCTTAGTAACGTGGTTGTTAAATGCCAAACACCCCCCCCCCCAAAAAAAACAACCTCCCCACCTGTCTTTTCTTTCAGGAGGTCCACTACTCCTGCCTCCAACAGCTTTTCACCCTCCCTCACTGAGAGGAAGCAAATAGGCCACAAAACCTTGAGCATCTTCTCTCGCAACAGCAAAGACCAGGTGAGAACTCTTGAGGATATTTCTAGAAATCACAGGGGGTCAGTGTGTATTTTTCTGTAGAGCTGCCACGGTTGTTCTGGACTACAATCCCCAGGATCAGTAGCCAGCAGGTAACAAGAGTGGTGGAGTCCGATATGGCTGGGGGTGGGGGAGTGGGGGGGCTAGCTTAAAATGTCACCTCAGTAGGGCAGGGGGTGACAACCATCTTTAAGTGGAAGGGTACTGTTTTGGCCTGTTGGCCGCCGGCCCCATCCAACAGCCGAATCAGATGAGGAGGAGGAAGTGTCGGAGTCCGGGTCAGCATCAAGGCCACCTGAGAGCTCCGAGGGGGAAGAGGGAGTAGAACTGGCAGAGAGAGAGAGAGAGAGAGGCGGAGCCTGGGCTGTCCGTCAGCCCTCAGATGGAGAGTCAACAGCTCCCAGGTCTGGAGGTGGCTGAGGAGGAAGAGGAGGAACAGCTGGGCCCAGTGCCTGATACATGGATTGCAGAAGGCAGAGGAGAGGAGAGCAGTGGAAATCTATGAGCCGGTCCTTGGCACAAAAGAGCCACCGCTGCTAGCGAAGCCCCCACCGTAGCTCTGAGGATACAAGGCAGGCGGCGGACACGAATAGTTGTGGCAGACAACTTATTCATCTCCTGGCCAGACAGACTTGTCAGCCTGCGGTGAGAGAGAATTATTTTGCCGAGGCTGCTGGCACTCCTAATAAAGGAATCATTGGTTTAACCTCAAAGGGTTTGTAGCGCTTGGGGAACTGGGTCAGAACTGGTACATGAGGGGAAAAATGCTGGGCTGATGATCAGAAGGCTCACGTTCGAGACCCGTTGCTGCCACTGGATGGGGTGAGCTCCCGTCCCTTACTCCAGCTCCTGCCAACCCCGCAGTTCGAAAGCAGGGGATCACGAGTCGATAAATGGATACCACCTCACAGGGAAACTTTGCAGGGGCATGAAAGGACAGTCCACTATGCATCCCCCGGGCAATGGGCGAACTTGCTGGCAGATCCTTTCACTGTGGAAGAACTGTGGAGCTTCTGACACAGAAGTAGTAGAAGTAATTTTCACAATGAGTGGACCAGTGGCGGGATTCAAATTTTTTTTTACTACCGGTTCTGTGGGCGTGGCTTGGTGGGCGTGGCAGGGGAAGGGTACTGAAAAATCCCCCTTCCCTCCCCACCCCACTAACCTGCTTTCCAGCTCCGTTCTCCTTCTCAGGGCAACCCAAGAAGACCCAGGCGATCAGCTGGGACTCAGGAGGCGGAGCATAGATGGAGGAGGGGCCAGTCAGAGGTGGGATTTGCCGGTTCTCCGAACGACTCAAAATTTCCGCTACCGGTTCTCAAGAACCGGTCTAAACCGCTGAATCCCACCTCTGGAATGGATCAAACTAGAGAAAGTACTACTGGATGCATTCTAAAGTTGTTCCTCTTTTTCCGCCCCTCGTCCCAGCAGCCGCACTCCCCCTCTGCCAAAGGAGCAGACCCCAGTGGACGGTTCCCGCTGAAGAAGAGGTGGCAAGAGGCAGGAGACCTCTCCGTGACCCTGCCGCAGCGGGCCTGCCTGCAATCCTACAAGGTCCAGGAAGATCAAAGAGGTATGCTTGGTTGAGCCGGATGCCCTTGAAGGAGCTCCCAAGAAGGACTGGGGTTTGGAGAAGGGGTGTAAAACATCTGTATTCAGAGCTTTGCAGCGTTAATGCAGCGCCAGAAAAATCAACACGGGTGGCTGATGCTTCATTTAACATCTTTATAAACATAATAAGTAGATTTTACACACCAGTTTGTAGATTTCTCCAACACGGAGCAAACTCAAACGGAAACACGTTGCAAGTAACTTCAGTAGCTCAGAAACAGACTTCAGTTTCACTTTAGTTCAGCAGGCAAGCAGAGGAGAGAAACATTTTCATTTTCAATAGGCAGACTCAGAGCTCAACGTAGCTTCAGAGCTGCGGAGCTTAATATAGAGCCATGTCTAGGCTACTTCCAGTTTCAGTTTCCAAATTGTCCTCATTGGCCGATTTAGTTTCTATGCCTATTCATTGGCTGACCTTGCTACTATGCTCTATTCCCATAATGGTGGACCTATGGCACACATGCCACGCAGAGCCATTTGTGCCAGCATGCGAGTTGCAGGCAAACTGCCTCACAGCTGATTTTGGGCCGGTTTGAGGCCTTTTGGGGCCTCCCAAAGGCTTGAGGAAGGCTTCTGTAGGCTTCTGCAGGATTTGCAGGCCGAAAAATAGCCCGATTTCATCACTTCCTGTTTTTCCGAAAATACCGAAGTGATGAAGCGGGGCTAATTTTCGGCCTGCAGAAGCCTGCAGAAGCCTTCCTCAAGCCTCTGGGAGGCCAAAAAAGGCCTCAAACTGGCCGAAAATCAGCTGTGAGGTGCAGTGCAGGTAAGGGGGCGAGGGGGGGTGGGGATTACGCACGCTTGCATAGAGGGCATGGGGGCATGCATTGCCTTCTGGGTGCTAGCATGTACACAATTTTTGGCACAGGAGCCCAAAAAGGTTAGCCACCGCCGCTCTATTCCAATTCATGAATGTACTCTGACAATCTGTTCTTTTGGATTCGTTTGAAGCGTCTCCAAGCTGCTCGCCCAGTAAAAACGCAAGTGCTCGCGTCCCCTTAAACCCGGGCACTTTGGAGGATGTGAAATCCAGAAGACGTGCGGAACCAACGCCCTATTTTGAAGTGCTCAACGCTCGTCAGAATGCAGGGATCCCCGTTGGAAAAAGAGGGCTGTTGGCGAAGATGGAGGCCCTGGCCCAGACAAGTAGGCAAGGCATCACCCTCGCCATGTGTCACAAAGTTCTTCGGCGATCTCTGAGCTTGCCGGACGACCTCTCGTTGAGAGACGCCGCAGACGAAGCCGATTTCTCTCCAAATGAAGCTCCGACTAGCCCAGGAGGGCAGGAGGACCGTGGCAGAGTTGAGGCAGCTCAGCCGGGCATGACAGAAGTCGTATCTGGCATGAAACAACTCAGTCTTCACATGGTGTGGGCGGCACCACCAGAGAGCCCCAGGGCTGGCTCTTCAGGAGACGAATCTTGCAACCTTTCTCCAAAGCCGTTTCCATCTCGGTCAGAAGCATCGGAGGCCGGCGAGGATCTCAACAGTCAAATCTCCCACGCTCCTGCGGAACAATTCTCCCCCGACTCCCGACGGGCACCACTCCGGTCGAACAGAGAGTCTCAAATCACCATCCTCAGCTCCCCCAAACCCCAAACCCGACGCCATTTCAGACGGTCGGTGAGCCACGAGAGCGGCCTTCTCTTGCAGGGCGAGGCCTCCAAGGGGGGGGAACCCAGGCAATGCTCCAAGACGCCCCTGCAGCAGCTCAAGGCTTGCGGCCGGCAGGTCTTCCTCACCCACAAGCACATTCGGAGCTCTTTGGCCGGGCTGTGGGGCCGGAAAGAGGGATACGGGGGACCCACGGGGGACCCCCCAGACCAGCAGGCCAACCTCCTGTTGGAAGATGGCCAAATGCTGCAGGGCTGCCATTCTCCCCAAAACTCCACAAGGGAGTTATAGATGATGGTTTAATCCAAGATGCTCCCGCTCGCCACACCGCCGTCCCCAACGTCCAGGCCGGTAGGAGCCACTGGTTTCTGTTTGGGGCTTTCCTATTGGGCTTGATTTGCCATGAGTTGGATCTGAATTTAAGCCAAGGAGGCCATTTAAGTCAAAGCCATTTAAGTCAAGGAGGGTTTTGCTTCTGTTCCCATCCTGTGGGTGGGCAGCTGACGGCGTGCATGCATTGTATCCCACCTGTCATTGTTCCCTTTAACAAGGTTAAAACAAGGTTGACACAGATAATAACCCTCCTTTCCAACCATTAGGATGTCTTGTTGTTGTTGTTGTTCACACCGCTGCAACTCTCGGTACTTTTCTCTGCCTTCGTTATTCATTTTATTATGCACCCCCCTCCTCAAAATATGAAGTTTTTGACTGCAAGGCGGGAAAGGGTTCCCGAGGCAAATGTCTGTTTTGGCTACGTCTGCTTTCCCCTTGCAGTTCATAGCTTCCCCTTTGTCCAAAATTACGAATCGCTGGAAGAGCAATAAAAATTCACCGATTACGTCAAAGGTTTCTCATTGATTTTTGCCGAATTACGTCTCGAACACCGTGCAATGCTTACCGGCGGCCTCGAGAGGGCACCAAAAGCCTTCCTGATGGCCCACAATTGTAGCCTTCTATTTCTTTTGTCATTTCTTCGCTGTGCGTTTGTGTGTGAGCGTATTTACTTGCTCGCACGCTGGGTGTTTCGGCAATCCTACATAATTAAAAGCAAGAAGTGCCACACAGCTGGCCTGACCTTTTCCTCCTTAAGCTGCTTTTAATGAGAAGCTTTCTTTCTTTTTAATTGCCCCGCGATCGCATTTATCTTTGTTAAGAGATGTCACAGCCAAGCTTCTCACCCAGAAGAACTCCAAAACGCACAACCAGCTGCAAGAGTTTAATAAAAATGAACCTCGCTGATGTAGCTTAAACTGTGTCCTGACCGAGGCTCCCTAAGAAAGCACAGAACGCAATCTTAATCCCGGCGAAACCTCTTTTATTTCCACGGCTGTGAATTCCCTTCATTCATAGCCTGGCAGGCTTCACAAACAGTCTTTCGGGGGAATGTTTATAAACACCCACCTTATCGCACTTGGAACGTGGCCAGAAAATGAATTGCCAAATGCAGGGCAAGGCCAAACTTGACACAGAGTCAAACAGAGAACTTTTCAAAGCTCGAATCGACCAGACGGATTAATTGCTTCCTGCAAAAGCTCTCATCCCATTCGCTCCTCTTTTATGTCCTATGGGAGGGGACAATCATCTCTGAGGTGTGGCCTTACTCCTGAGTCGACCCTGCTTTCTCAATTGTTCTTGTCTTCTGCTAACTTTGCGTATGCGCAGGCTGGGAACCGGTGCCAGAAGCTCTCCTCCTCACTGCGGTCCGAACCGAAAGGCAGCTGCTGACTGCCAGCCTGCCCTGACCTCATCTCTGCCTCTGATGCAGAGCCCTCATCTGGATCTTCCTCAGCCTCCAGAACCGGCCCAGGTTCCTCCCCAACCTCCTCACTACTGTCCAACTCTGCTGCCAGCTCTGTCCGCTTATATATATATATTTGCCACCAAGAAAGGCACCAGGTCTTATTTTCAGGGGAAGTCATCCATTGACTAACCATACATGCGTACGTCACCCCCAGCCTCCTTTTCGCTGTCAGGGGCCTTCAGGAACTTCTTCTGCAGCCGGCAAGGCTTTCCTGAAGGCCTCTGCATGCAATAACAGAGTTTCTTATCAGCTACAGAGGCCTTCAGGAAAGCTTTGCCAGCCTTGCTAACTGCAGAAGACATGGCCCGGCAAGGCAGGTATCCGGGTGTGCAAGGCCTGGCTACAACTGTCCAAAGGTAAGTAGTAGGGCAGCTCCACCCCACCCTCCATCCAACCCTAGCTTAATTTTTACCCATCTACTCTGGAGCGGGCAGGATCTTAATTATGGCTTCTTTTAGAGGACGGGTAGGGCTTATATTGGGCTCACGTGTTAAAATCATGCTAGGGCTTACTTTCAGGGGAGGTCATATTTTTCAGGATAACGGTACGAATAATAGAATAAGGAATATTTCCACGATGAGAAACATTGCATAAAATACGTTCTGCTGAATCTTAGGTCTCTGCAGACACGCAGAATTGACTTGTTAGACGTTGCTAAATTTGCAGCCTCCGTCCTTCTTTCGTGTGATAAAAAAAAAAAGCCGGTGTCTTCTTTGCGCTAATTAATCCTTTTAAATGCTTTGCCCTCTTTTTTTTCCCCTCTTCCTATTGAATCCTGGGGAATTTTCAAAGGACCTGCTTTCTAGTCAAATGAGTCCAACAAAGTCAAGCCTGTTGGCATACGGTGAATTTAGAAGCCGGAGTGTAAAAAAAATGGACAGGATTGTGCTATATAAAGTGCTCCAAGGGAATTAATTTAATATCCCAAGTCTATAAAAAGCTGGGAGGCTTTGACCTCGTGATTCTTACTTTCAGTCTTTTTTTTTTTTCTCCATGAGATAATGTTTTGCTTTTTTTTTTTTTCTTCAAACAGAAGTTTCTATTTAATTAGCACTCCTGATTCAAGTGAGAAACATTTAATCAGGAGTGGCCAACCTTGGCCCCTTTAAGACTTGTGGACTTCAACTCCCAGAATTCCCCAGCCATGAATTCTGGGAGTAGAAGTCCACAGGTCTAAAAGGGGCCAAGGTAGGGCACCCTTGATTAAATTTTGCCCAGGATTCTGGGAGTTGAAGTCCACAGGTTTTAAAATGGCCAACATTCGACACTGTTGGTTTAAATGTTTCCTTACCAGCCAAAATATTCAGGGGAAAAATGAGGATGGATTGTTGTCTGGTTTTCCTTTGAAATTTTCCAAAGGTGCGACATTCTGTTATTGCCTTGGAGAACTTGGCGAGAATTATCCGATGATAAGAAATTATTTTGGGAATCACTCCACCTCTCTTTCTCTGGTGTGATAGGATCTCTACCAGTGGTGGGAGTCGAATTGTTTTACTACCGGTTCTGTGGGCGTGGCTTGGTGGGCGTGGCAGGGGAAGGATACTGCAAAATCCCCCTTCCCTCCCCACCCCACTAACCTGCTTTCCAGCTCCGTTCTCCTGTGCAGGGCAACCAAAGAAGACCCAGGTGATCAGCTGGGACTCAATGGGAGGCGGAGCATAGATGGCGGCGGGGCCAGTCAGGGGTGGGATTTGCCGGTTCTCCAAACTACTCAAAATTTCCACGACTGGTTCTCCAGAACTGGTCCGAACCGGCTGAAGACCACCTCTGATCTCTACCTATCAGTTGCAAAACTGTAGAAACTCTGCGCCCACACAAGCCCTTTACTCCTTTTTAGCCGGCAAAGTGTTTTACAATAGCCCAGATTTAATGTTATTTTTCTTAGCCAATTGACATTGGCAGGAAAGCGGCCCGCAAAACCGCTTGTGACGGCTTGAACCAAAATAGGGGACTTTGGTTAAAGCGAAGTTTCCTTTTTATAGTTTACAAAAGGAAGCGTTTATCCCTGCAATCAACAGCCGCTTTGAAGGCCATGGAAAGGTTCCTGCTGTTTTAATAGCTTGGCTTTGTGAATTTTCCCAAAAGGAAAATTTCATTTATTTTATTTTATTTTTAGCACCTGGTTTCTTACAAAAAAAAAAAAAAAAAAGAGCCAATTTGCGTTGAGTAGAAATTCACCTTTTAACTGACTTTCAGCCACAAATCCTACAGATCGGTCAAGAGGCATTAAATCGGGCAGATTCCCAATATACTATCCGGCGAGGCCACAGGAATATTTTTATATCCATACGCTCCAGGCTCTAAGCCAGTGAGCTTCAACCTTGGCCGGTTTGAAGTGGTGTGGACTTCAACTCCCAGAATTCCCCAGCCAGAATGTTGATCATGGGACGGTGGGAACGGCTATGATGGTCGTTAGCACGAGGACTGGTTGTTAAGTCACCTGTTTTGTAACTTTGGATGGTCATTAAAATGAATAGTTGTAAGTTAGTGACTGGTGTTTCTTGACCTTGATCATTTTAAGATAGCTGGACTTCAACTCCCAGAATTCCCCAGCCAGAATGTTGATCATGGGATGGTGGGAATAGCTATGATGGTCGTTAGCACGAGGACTGGTTGTTAAGTCACCTGTTTTGTAACTTTGGATGGTCATTAAAATGAATAGTTGTAAGTTAGTGACTGGTGTTTCTCGACCTCGATCATTTTAAGATAGCTGGACTTCAACTCCCAGAATTCCCCAGCCAGCTGGCTGGGGAATTCTGGGAGTTGAAGTCCACACCACTTAAAATGCCCAAGGGTGAGAAAGGTTACTGTAGAGAACACATCTCTTTAATTTTCAGTCCTTAAAGCAGTTTCTCTCTTCAGGGTGTGTCTTTACTCTGTTAATTGTTATGGGTAGTCCTCGGCTTTTGACCACAACTGGGACGC
Organism: Pseudonaja textilis; assembly: GCF_049901715.1. Taxonomy (NCBI): domain Eukaryota; kingdom Metazoa; phylum Chordata; class Lepidosauria; order Squamata; family Elapidae; genus Pseudonaja; species Pseudonaja textilis. Next base: position 23,578,503 of record NC_141999.1, read on the forward strand.
TGTGTAACCGTCATAAATAGGAAGCAGTTGTCAAGCATCACAAGACACTTTTTTTTCAGGGCCGTTGTAACTTTGAACAGTCACTAAATGAGCCATCCTAAGGTCATAGATTACCAGGACAGTCTTTTCCTCAAACACAGCCTTGTAAATCAAACTCCTGCTGTGCATTTGACGTTTTTTTATATCCTGCACAACGATGCAACGTCGACACACAATCCTTTCTCGGTTCCTTTGTGCCAACTCAGCTTTGACTGAAGGTCTGTCTGCTTCACCCTTCTTGCAAATACAGATCGACCTCTCTCTCTCTCTCTCTCTCTCTCTCTCCCCGCCTCAGGCTTTCACCTTCAGCTTCTCCAGCCTTTTCCCAAAAATAAAATTAAAATTAAAAAAAAAAATCAGGGATTTTCTGACAGCACCTTTGCAACTCACACCTTGTACTCCAAGCCAGCAGTTTTTGCAAGCCGATGAAAGCTCCTGCTTGTAAATCTGCATGTTAGACTGGGTGAAACCAGACTTCTCAGTAGCAGGAACTGGGAGAGGGATCTTGGAGTCTTAGTGGACAACCAGCCAAATAGGAGCCAGCCGTGCGCAGCAGCAGCCAAAAAAGCTAATGCAATCCTAAGTTGTATTAACAGAGGGATACAATCGAGATCAAGGGAGGTCCTAATACCACTCTATAAAGCCTTAGTAAGGCCACACCTTGAGTAGTGCACCCAGTTTTGATCACCACACTATAAAAAAGATGTTGAGACTCTAGAAAAAGTGCAGAGAAGAGCAACCAGGATGATGAGGAGACTGGAGACTATGAAGAACGGTTGCAGGAACTGGGCCTGGCTAGTCTAGGGAAGAGAAGGACCAGGGGAGACAGGAGAGCATCTTCCAATATTTGAGGGGCTGCCCCAGAGAGGAGGAAGGGGGTCAAGCTATTTTCTAAAGCTCCTGTAAGCCAGACAAGGAATAATGGATGGAAACTGATCAAGGAGAGATTCAACCTGGAAATAAGGAGAAACTTTCTGACAGCGAGAACAATTAATCAGTGGAACAACTTAACTCCAAAAGTTGTGAATTCTCCAACACTGGAAGTTTTTAAAGAAGAAATTGGACAGCCATTTGTCTGAAATGGGTTTCCTGCCTAAGCAAGGGGTTGGACTAGAAGACCTCCAAAGGTCCCTTCCAACTCTGTTTTTCGATTACTCTATTTCCCATCCGTTGAAAGAGGTCAGGAGAAGATCCATGAAGTTTAACTGCAAGATAAACGAGAGGTGGAGAATCATATTGGGGCCAATGCATCAAACAAGCTAAGGTTTGTTTTAACCATGGTGGGTTAATTAAGCCGTGAATGAATGGGACAAGCCAGGTTCATCACAGCTAAGCCTGAATCAAAGAAAATACATTATGGCTTAACATGTTGTGTGAACCAGCCTCAGGGCTGTACAAAGTCACCATAACAGTGCAAAAACTCGACTTATGACCAATCCTCGGGCTTATTGTCACAACATATCCAGGGTAGCATCACGATCACCATTCAAATGGATGCTTGCAAAGAGTGGAGTGGCAGCATTAATACAGGTTGTCCTCCATACAGGTCTCCCGCTTGGCCGGGGGGTTGGACTAGATGACCTACAAGGTCCCTTCCAACTCTGATTACCCGTTAACGTGATTAATTTAAATCTGTTAACTTACGACCACGATTGCGCCCCAACTTTATGCCATTAAGTGAGAAATGCGTTTCAATAGCTGCTGCCCCACCCCCACACTTCTTCACGCATTTCCTTGCCGCGCTCCGTTAAGTGAACCGCTGCCATCGTTCAATTAAGTCACCCGGTCGTTAAGCAAATTGGGCTTCCCGGTTGACTCGCCGTGGCCATCGCATGACCTTGGGGACGGCCCTAAGCATGAGTCGGTTGTCCGGCATCTGACATGGCAACGGCCGTTAAGTGTGAAACATGGCCCTCAGTTCCTTCCCCACCCCCCTCAGTGCCGTGGTCACTAAACGAGCTGTCGTAAAGTAGAGGACTACCTTGTAACCCAGCCCTGGGGATGGTATATAACCTTGGTTTGGAGCAGGTTTCCTCCCCCCCCCCCCACACACTCTGTGACTAACAACCAATGTCAGTTAAATCAGGGGCTGCAAAGAGAGGAGAGGGGAGACCCCCAAAAGACCCCAACTTTTTTTTGGCGGAGGTGGGGGGCAGAATCAAGGAAGGAGGACGGCCCAGCCGACAGGTGGAACAAATGAGACTGAGCAGCACCGGGGCACCTGCCGAGCCCCGATCGACTGCTCCTGCCCCGGGAGGCTCCACTGGGCGGCGGGAAGCAGCCACCGTCCTCTCGCCTTTCTCCCCCTCCTCAGAGGGGCGGGCCGGGGGGCGGGGACGGCTGGCCGGCTGGGGCTGCTGCCGGAGCCCGGCCGTCCGGTTAGTGTCTCCGCAGGAGCTGCTCCCCGGCTGCTGCCTCCGCACCGCCCCGGCCGGCTCCCGCCACCGCCGCCGCCGCCGCCGCCAGCCCAGGGCCGCCGATCCCGCCGCCCAGCCCAGCCCAGCCCAGCCCAGCCATGGCCGAAGGAGGCGGCGAGGGGGAGGACGATGTGCAGTTTTTGCGGACGGTGAGCGGGGCGAGCGGGGGCACCGAGGAGGAAGAGGAAGGCGGGCGGTGGAAGGAGGAAGGGGTCGGCTGGAAAGAGGGGGGGGGGGGTCCAGGAATTTGGGGGAGTGGGCTGGGGGCGCTGAGGAGGAGGAGGAGGAGGAAGAGGAGGAGGAAAGGGTCAGCTGGAAGGGGGTCGCGCTGGGCTGGGGGTGCTGAGGAGGAGGAGGGGGTCGACTGGAAGGGGCGCCCAGGAATTTTGGGGGAGTGGTCGGGGGCACCGAAGAGGAGGAGGAGGAGGAGGAGGAGGAAGAGGTCAGCTGGAAGTGGAGTCCAGGAATTGGGGGACACTAGACGGGGGGGACATCGAAGAGGAGGAGGAGGAGGAGGAAGAAGGGGTCAGTTGAAAGGGGCGCCCAGGAATTGGGGGAGTGGGCGGGGGCATCGAAGAGGAGGAGGAGGAGCAGGAGAAGGAGGAAGGGGTCAGCTGGAAGTGGGGTCCAGGAATTGGGGGACACTGGGCTGGGGGGCATTGAAGAGGAGGAGCAGGAAGGGGTCAGCTGGAAGGGGCACCCAGGAATTGGGGGAGTGGGCTGGGGGTACCGAAGAAGAGAAGGAAGAAGAGAAGGAAGAGAGAAGGAGGAAGGGGTGGAAGGAGGAAGGGGTCAAGCTGGAAAGGGGGCTCCAGGGATCTTTGGGGGCGGGCTGGGGGCATTGAGGAGGAGGAGGAGGAGGAGGAAGGGGTCAGCTGGAAGGGGGTCCAGGGATCTTTGGGGGAGCTGGGCTGGGGGTACCGAAGAAGAGGAGGAGGAAGAGAAGGAAGAGAGAAGGAGGAAGGGATCAGCTGGAAGGGGGGTCCAGGAATTGGGGGAAGCTGGGCTGGGGACACTGAAGAAGAGGAGGAGGAGGAGGAGGAAGGAGGAGGAAGGGGTCCGCTGGAAGAGGCCCGACAAGGTGGGAGATGGGCTCTTAGTGCAAGACCTCAGTCGGAGGGCGAAGTGGAGAGGAAAGCAAAGGGGCAGCGAATGGGGGGTGTGGGGGGGCAGGCCGGTTTCAAGAAGGTCGCCCAAAAGTTGGAAGTAAGAATCTCCTGTGACCCCAAGTCAGAGAGAGACGCTGCTGTCCACTACGTGTCCGGGCAGTTGGTGCCCTTTGGCTGAAGGAGACCTTTGGCTTCCCTGCTGGGAGGAGATGGACTTGGGTTGGCGGGGGGGGGGGGTCACCCCGTCTTCTTCAGGGGGCGTCCAAGCCGGACGTGGCTGGAAGGAGCTGGTCTTCTGGGCCCAAAATTTGGGCAGCCCAGGGGAGGGAGGGAAGGGGGTCACACCGCCCCCTTGATATCCTGGGTGGGCCTTCCTCCTTGGGTGGTTGAGGACATTCATCTACGGTCCATCCCCTCCCTCTGCCCGCATTCACACAACCTTGCAGGCGTCCTTCCTCTCTCTCTCTCTCTCTCTCTCTCTCTCTCTCTCTCTCTCTCTCTCTCTCTCTCCTTTCCCTTTCAAGGCCAGCAGCCACCTTGGTGGCTCCGTTTATGGGAAGTTTTTGTGGGAATCGGTTGGGTGGATTTGGGAATAACCAGGTCGGGCAGCGGATGGATGAACCGCAGCCCAGAAGACCGGAATCCGGAGCAGCCATGGCTAGGAAAAGTCTACCGTTCGCCTTCCCTTGGCTCTGCCCTGGGAGTTTGGGCCTCTTTTCTTCCCCGCCAAGGCTGAGCAGCACTAAAATTAGAGTCCGCTCCTATTCCAAGGCAGATGGATCCTGAGAACAGGTGGCGCCTCAGGATTTAGTGGGGGGTGCTGGATTCGGCTCAGCTTCCTCCTCCTCCTCCTCCTCCTCCTCCTCCTCCATAAATCCCACTCCCTTCTAGTGTTGATCATGTTGTCTAGTTTGGTAATGAAACATCTGCAAGAAAACAACCAAGCTCAGAGAGCACCTAGGACCTATAGTCTTCCTCCTCCTCCTCCTCCTCCTCCTCCTCCTCCTCCTCCTCTTCCTCCTCCTCCTCCTCTCCGTAAATCCTACTCCCTTCTAGCATTGATGATGTTTCGTAGTCTGGTAATGAAAACGTCTGCAAGAAAACAACCTCAGAGAGCACCAAGGATCCAAGCACAGTCCTCCTCCTCCTCCCTCCTCTTCCTCCTCTTCCTCCTCCTCCTCCTCTTCTTCCTCTTCCTCCCCCTCTCCCTCCTCCTCCTCCTCCTCCTCCTCCCCCCCCTCCTCCGCTTGCAAGCAGAACGGCATGTGTGAATGGACTCAGGGGAGCCTTCAGGGCCCGTGTTGGGTCCTGGCCTAGAAGCCTGGGTGAAGCGGGTGGTTTTGCAAGCCCGGCCCCCGCCAGGGGACACAGCAACTCCGTCGCAAGGTTTCCTCCCAAGGAAATCTCTCCCCGTCTGGACTTCCAGGATTTCCACGTAGCGACGCCCCCGTGCCTGCCGTTATGTGTGGAGATGCTCAAATCCTCCAGGACGTGGTTGTCCCAACGGGGCTTTTCCAAAAGGCAACTGGATTTTCTTGGGGTTTTTTTTTTCCTCTTGAAAATGTTTCGCTTCTCAGTCAAAAAACCTTCCCCAGAACTGAAGAGCTTCTTGGATGGAAAGTGAAATGTTTTCAAGGGAAAAAACTAAAAACCAAAGTCCAGTGGCCTTTTGGAAAGGCAGCTTTGGGACACTGCTGTTATTAAGTCCCTCCACCCTGCTGTGGTCATCTTCCTCCTTCTCTTCCTTTTCCTTCCTTCTTTCCCCTTCCTCCCTCCCTCCCCCTTCCTTCTCTCCCTCTCTCCTCCCTTCTCTTCCTTCCCTTCCCCTCCCTCCCTTTCCCTTTGTTTTCCCTTCTTGCTTCTCTCCCTCTCTCTCCTCCCCGCTTTCTTTCCTTCCTTCCTTCCTTCCTTCCTTCCTTCCTTCCTTCCTTCCTTCCTTCCTTCCTTCCTTCCTTCCTTCCTTCCTTCCCCTTCATTTTCCTTCCTTCCTCCCTTCTCTCCCTCTCTCTCCTCCCTTCCCTTTCCCTTTATTTTCCCTTCTGCTTCCTTCCTTCCCCTTCCTTTTCCTTCCTTCTTCCTTCCTTCTTCCTCCCTCTCTCCTTTCTCTCCTCCACCCTCCTTTCTCTCCTTCCTTCCTTCCTCAGCATTAAAAACTTCTCCAGAGAGCTGTTTTTTGTGTGTATTTTTGCACAATGTGTCCGAATGTTCAGCCTTGTAAAAATTTGTCCCTCAGGGGTAAGAATTCAGGATTGATTTGTTCAGGAATCCGCTGGCTTCTTTTCTTGGCTTTCCAAGGAATCCCCAGGCGTCTCTTCCATCACCAAAAGTCCAAAATCATCGGTACTTTTCAAGTTTTCCTGCCTTGCTGCTTCCAAATCTACCCTTTGCTTCCATAGAGAGTCACAGGGAAACTGGGGCCTGCCGGGGAGGCTTCTCCGGTTACTAACCTTTATTTATCTCAGGTTGACAGCTGGAGGCTGTTGCTTACAAACTGCCGTCTCAGGTTTAGGACCGCAGTTGCAGTTACAATCCAGCTTGGTCTCAACGACTGGAATCCGCCTGGAGGAAAAAAAAAGCCTCTGCCGTTTTCTTAGTCACATTTTCAAGAATGGTTAGCCATTGCTGGCTTCTTAGGGCTGAGAGAAAGTGTCTGGCTTGAAGTTGCTTTGTGCCGAAGGGAAGATACGAGAATGAGTCTGTTGCTTTAACCACTGCCCCGTGCTGTCTCTCTAGGGCAGTGGTCTCCAAACTTGGCCATTTTAAGACTGGTGGACTTCAGTTCCCAGAATTCCCCAGCACCAGCAGAGCTTTACTCTCTTGCAATCCTCTTCCTCTGCCATCTCTCCTCTTTGGGAGAGAGGAGAAAAAGAAACAGTCACGGCTGGTTTGGAGAATTCTGGGAGTTGAAGTCCACAAGTCTTAAAAGTTGCCGAGTTTGGGGGGCCCTGCTCTAGGGTAGTGGTGCCCAACCAGTGGGCCAGGGACCACTGGTGGCCCGCGAGAAAATTTTGTTGGTCCGCGGAGAAATGTCACCCCCAAAGCAATTAATCCAGGCTGCGCGGGAACACAAAAGAATAAAAAAAGACTTCTGCTGCTTTCGTTGCATGAAGAAGGAGAGAAAGAGGAGGAGGAAGAAGAGGAGGAGGAAGAAGAGGAGGAGGAGGCCTGTGGGGTCCTTAGTGCTCTCTGAATTTAGATGTTTTATTGCAGACATTTCATTACCAAACTAGGTAACATCATCAGGGCTAGAGGGATGTGGGATTTGCTATCCGTAACACTCTGCAAACATAGCACGAATGATGCTAGTTGGGTCATAAAACGTCTGCAACCTCAGAGAACACCAAGGATACATAAAGAAATTATTACGTGGTTTTATTGCAGGGAATTAAGTTCTTTAACTCGATCGTACAATATGAACCGTTAGCCCAGAGAACAGTCTGCATGATGAAGTGAGTCCTCTTTTGCTTAAAGGTCTTCAAACACAGCTCTGTGTGTGTGTGTGTGTGTGTGTGTGTGTGTGTGAGAGAGAGAGGTGCTCGAATACAGAGGTCTCCAACCTTGGCTACTTTAAGCCTGGTGGACTTCAACTCCCAGAATTCCCCAGCCAGCAAATTCTGGGAGTTAAAGTCCACCAGGCTTAAAGTAGCCAAGGTTGGAGACCTCTGCTCTAATATAATGTTTTCCCCACTTGGCAGCTTTAGGATATGTGAACTTTAACTCCCATGCTTCAACTCCCATGTTGGCTGGGGGATTCTGGGAGGTTGAAGCCCATACATCTGAGCTGGCTAAGTTTGAAAAATCCAGTTCTGCTAATTCTGCACTGAGCAGGGTGTTGGACTGGATGACCCCTAGGGTACCCTTTACATTTCGATTCTAGACTTTATGTTTATTCCCAGACTACTAATTCCTAGTAATTTTTTTTTAAAAAAAACAACTTTGTGCAATGTAATGGTTCCTGATTGCTCAAATCCAAATATCCTCATCGCTTAATCACGCAGAAAGTTCTGTCTTTTTTTAAGCACCACCACCCCCACCCCCCCAAAAAAAATGAGTAAAAGAAACTTGGAAACTTCGGAAATATTTAAACTCCGTGATGAATTGCACAATGGCTGTATTTTTAAAAAGGGTAGAAAGGGAAATGCCATGTTGCGCGCCCGAGTAGCCTGGTGACGTGGTCCTTCTTTTGCACATTATTATTTTTATTTCATGTTTATTTGGGGGTACAGGACTCCCCCCTGTTCACCTTCATTACGAGCCTGCCCTCAGGTCTGTTTTGCCCAAAAGTCACTCTTGAGCAGCCTGGAAGGCATGTGTGTATGTGAGTGTGTTTGTATGTCAGCAAGTTCCCCAGGCACTAAGCTATGTGCTTACCCAGAGTTGTAGGAATGCTATGAACAGGTGCAGAGACCAAAAATACCCGTTTCCCATCCCCGGGCCCATGTGAATGGTCAGCGAAGGAGGGTGGAAAATGGGGGGGGCAGGGAAGAGGGGCTTCCAGTGAAGAAAGTTTGATCTTTCTCTTTTGCAGTTTTTTTTCCTCAATTTATTTTTCTGGCTCAAAAAAAAAATTCCCAAATCCCAGCCATCCTCAAAAATGTTCCCCCCCTCCCCCAAAGGATTCCATTCTAAGTTTGACTCTCATGGATTGATTTGGTTTGAAGTCAGCTTACAGATAACAGATTTAACAGAGTTGGAAGGGACCTTGTAGGTCATCTAGTCCAACCCCACCCCCCTGCCCAAGCAGGAGGCCCTACACCATTTCTGACAAAGGGCAGTCCAGTCTCTTCTTGAAAGCCTCCAGGGATGAAGCTCCCACAACTTCTGAAGGCAATTTCTGTCCATCGGTTGATTGTTTTCACAGTCAGAAAATTCCTCCTTATTTCCAGGTTGAATCTCTTCTTGTTCAGTTTCCATCCATTATTCCTTGTCCGGCTTTCGGGTGCCTTGAAGAATAGCTTGACCCCCTTCCTCCTCTCTGGAGCAGCCCCTCAAATATTGGAAGATGCTCTCCTGTCTCCCCTGGTCCTTCTCTTCCCTAGACCAGCCAGGCCCAGTTCCTGCAACGGTTCTTCATATGTTTTAGCCTCCAGTCCCCTCATCATCCTGGTTGCTCTTCTCTGCACTTTTTCTAGAGCCTCAACATCTTTTTTATAGTGCAGTGACCAAAACTGGATGCAGTACTCTAGGTGTGGCCTTACTAAGGCTTTATAGAGTGGTGTTAGTACCCCCCTTGATCTCGATTGTATCCCTCTGTTAATGCAGTTTAGGATTGCATTGGCTTTTTTGGCTGCTGCTGCTGCACACAGCTGGCTCCTATTTAGCTGGTTGTCCACTAAGACTCCAAGATCCCTCTCAGAGTTCCTGCTTTTGAGAAATCTGGTTTCATCCAATCTATGTGTGTACTTTTGGTTTTTCTTGCCTAAGTGTAGGATTTTACTTTTCTCTATATTGAATTTCATTTTATTAGGTAGGGCCCAGGGTTCTAGTCTGTCAAGATCCGCCTGGATCTTGAGCCTATCCTCTTGGGTGTTAGCAATTCCTGCCAGGTGTGGTCTTACTTAGCCATTCCTGCCAGGTGTGGCCTTACTAAGGCTTTATAGAGTGGTATTAGTACCTCTCTTGAGCCTGATTGTCTCCCTCTGTTAATGCAAATTAGAATTGCATTGGCTTTTTGGGCTGCCGCCACACATTCCCCAGATTTGGGGAATTTGAAGGCTGTCCAGAATGGGTTTAGTTGGGTGGGAGAACTCTCGATTCTCCAACCTGGGAGACGTTTAAGGGGTCCGGATTTCAATATCTAGAATTTCCCAGTCAGCAAATTGGTTGAGACCCCCGGAGCCCCTTCCCCATCTCTTGGGGGATGAGGTGGGGGGTTTAACAGACCCCCCACCCAAGCTCAGCTGGGCTTGTGAGGCGGCAGGACGTCTTTCTGCGCAAGCCTGCAGCTGATGGCGCACATTCCCAGGGCCAAAATAGTCGGCCAAGCAACCTGATCTCTCGGAGGATGAAGCCAGGGTGGGCAATGAGCTGGCTGGGTTTGGAGGTCAGCCAGACGGAACGAGGTGGTGGGGAGGAGAGTCTGCGGGACAGAAAGTATATCAGGGCACAGATTAGATTTTAATATATTGGCTTCCTTTTTTTAAAAGCATGGTATTAAATTTCCAAAAACGAAAAGCATTTAAAAAAATACGAAATTACAGGAAGTTCACCACTTAATGGCTACCGTGGAGGCCCCCACCCACCCACGCAATGTTTGTTCCTAAGCGAGGTAGTTTATGCCGCGGTGGTTTTGTGAACCGCTGCTATTGTTTTAGTCACCAGGTTGTAAAACGAATCTAGCTTCCCCGTTGACTTTGCTGGGTCAGAAGGTCACAAAAGGGACACAGCGACCGTCATAAAAAGGAGCCAATTGCCAGCTTCCAGGCCGCAACGGTCATAAGTATGAAGAACGGTCGTAAGTTACTTTTCCCCCCCAGTGTTGTCGTCAGGGCTCCAACAGATCTTTTTAGTTGACAGTCGCAACTTTGAATCGGCGCTCAATGAATGGTTGTAAGTCAAGGACTATCCGGATTTCCCATCCTCCTTCTCACCCTGCATCGAGAGCGGTGCGGTGGCCTAGAGGTGGAGCTCTCTCGCCCCACCATCCGGAGGCTGTGAGTTCGATCCTAGGCAGATATTTCTCTCTGGCCACAATGAGAATATAGCTGCTGAAACAAAACTCCGTCCTGGCAACAGGAAGGGTATCCAGCCAGGAAATATTCCGCTCCATTCAGTTCCCCAGACTGCACCCCACAAGGGATCATGAGTTCATTAAAAGTAGACGATGAGGATTCTTGTCCTGCGTCGCCTACACCAGCAGGGTGAAGAAGCACCTGTCAGCTGGGGGGAGGACGCTGATGTCCTCATTCCTGAGTCACCTTCGCCATCATGGCTGTGTTCCAAGGTCTCCATCCTCGGTGGCGCATCTTGGCTCTTTGGCTGGCGCTCACGTGCCTTTAATCCCCTGCGCTGGTGATGCAGTTTTCCCTTCGGTGCCCTTGATTGATGGAGGCTGCCAGTTCTGGCAGCTGGGCTGATGGGAAGTTTCCTTCCTCTGAAACCTGCAGTTTGATGGTCGGGAATGAAGCCGTCTTTGTACCCCTTCGGTTTTCTGATTTTGGGGTGGGGGGGAATTGTTGAAGGACAGGAAGCCCAGCTCGAAAAATTAAGATTTTTCTAGCCTAGAAGATGCATGCGATCTGATTTTTGTTTTAAGTTGTCTGGCCGCGATTATTAGAGGAAAAGCAGATTTCCACCTTCGTCTTCATTTTTCACGTTTTCGGATTTTATTACTGCAATTTCTTGGATTCCTTCTTGTGAGTCACCCAGAGTCGTTCGGAGTCTGCTGGCGTACAGGTTTCATAAACGATGGGTTGTCACACAATCAACCAGGTGTATAGATTGGATTTGGCTTTTTATTTTTTTGGTCCACTTCTACAGTCCTTCCCAAGGACCTAGGAGAGCCAGGCATTGTTTGATGGTTTTGAAGGCCTCCTCACAGGATGTAAGCTGTTTGGAGTAAAGCTGCCTTTGGCAATTGACTGACGGCGACTTTGTCAATTCCCATCGTGCTCTAGATGTTTTGGCAGCTATTAGTAGTGGTACTTTGCTTTTTTTTTTTTTTTTTTGCCACAGTCAATCTATTTCTACTGAATAACAGAAAAGAATAATAGAATAAAACAACAACTGAATGAAAAACTGCTGGCGACCTTCTACTGCTGCACCATAGAGAGTATCTTAACTTACTGCACACCTGTGTAGGGTTTGCCAATTGCACAGGGGCAGATAGGATCCTGGGTTGCCCTCTCCCCTCTTTGGAAGAGCTTTATAGCTTCCGCTGCCTTAAGAAAGTTCAAAACATCCTCAAAGATCCTAGGAACCCTTTTTTTGAACTATTACCATCTGGCAGACCGGTACAGAATAATAGAAACAAGGACAAATAGGCTGAAAAACAACAGCTTCTATCCCAGGGCAGTAACTCTATCGAATTCTGCTCTATAGTGCGGTGTTGGTGCGGTGTCGGGGGTTTCCGGTTCGACGTGTGGAGTGTGAAGGATGTGTGTTTGTGTTTATTTTCATGGTCATGCTGTGCACTGAAGATGGTGTTTGATTTTGTTGTACGAGGTGCAGTGACGATAAAGTAAAGAAAAGAAAAGAAAAGAAAATAAAATAAAAAAAATAAAATAAAAACAGAATAATGGAATAACAGAGTTGGAAGGAAACTTAGAGGTGTTCTAATCCAACTTCCTGCTCTGGCAGGAAACCCTAACCCTATTTCAGACAAATGGCTGTCCCATCTCTTCTTAAAAGGACTTGCGGCGCTGCCCCAAAGAAGATGGCGTCAAATTATTCTCCCAAACCCTGGAGGGCAGGACCAGAAACAGCGGCTGGAAACTAATCCATGAGAGAAGCAAACCTGAAATTAAGGAGAAGCTTCCTCACAATGAACCAGTGGAACTTCAGAAGTTGTGGGTACTTCATCGTTGGAGGTTTTTAAGAAGAGACTGGAAAGCCGCTTATCTGAACTAGTATAGGTTCTCCTGCTTGAGCAGGGGGCTGGACTAGAAGACCTCTAAGAACCCTTCCAACTCATTCTATTCCAAAAACTTCCAGCGTTGGAGCATTCGCAACTTCTGGAGGCAAGTTGTTCCATCGATTTATTGTTCTAGCTGTCAGGAAATTTCTCCTTAGTTCTTCTTAGGTTGGTTCTCTCCTTGTTTAGTTTCTATTTTCTATTTGTTGGTCTTTGTATGTTGTTATCTTCTTTCTATTCTGCTCTCTCCAGGCATTGCCGTGTTCGCTACCTGGATTATTTTATCTTTCCCTGTTAACAATGGTTCAGTCTGGGATGTTTTGTGGCCAATGCTTGCCAGTTTATTATTATAATTATTATTTCTGTTTCCCCTTCGTTGAAATGTCTTCTCCCAACCTATATGCAGCGCTGAGATTTGAACCAGCGGTTTGTCTTTCAGGCATGACAATTACAGCCACCTTCTTGGAACTTATGTGTACATGAAGTATGGGTAGAGCTGAACTATAATTTATAATTTGCACAGGAAAATCCTAGGTATAGAGACCACTGCAACGAACTGAGCCAGACCTGAAGAGCTCATAGAATAAGTCAATTGACACAGATGCTTTCATTCACTTTTCTGACGTGGTACCTGCTTCTAGTTACGCAGATGTTGCAGAAATAAATGCCTTATTGTTGGATTTTTTTTTTTTATATACGTCATGCTGCTTGTAGAGGCACACGGTTGCAAACAGGGAGAGGGATGGCTTCAGTTATGTAGATGTTTTAGAACAGAACCAGGATGCAACGGATAAAGATGGTGACAGGGTGAAGTTTTTAATCATTTTCTATATTGTTTGTTTGTTTTTTATGCTATATGCCATCCAGAGCCTTGCAAATCTTAAAAGCAAATAAATAACACAAACCGTATGGCAACCAGGAAAGAGAACGTGTCCCAGAGAAATAACCTTTTGATTTATTACCATGCCTTGTGAAATATAAATTTTAAAATTTATTCCATGGTAATATGAGCATTCAGGTTGCTAGCCCTCAGGATTTGGGGTAACATTTTTGAGACAGGAGGGAGAAGGAGGTTTAACCACAATACAATAGAATGAATGAGCTGGAAGGGTCCTTGGAGGTCTTCTAGTCCAGCCCCCTGCTCAAGCAGGAGAAATTATACCATTTCAGATAAGTGACTGTCTACTTTTCTTAAAAACCTCCAGTGATGGAGCGCCCACAACTTCTGGTGGCAGGCAGTTCCACTGGTTAATTGTCCTCACCGTTAGGAAGTTTCTCCTTAATTCCAGGTTTGGACCCCCTCTTCTTTGGGGCAGCCCCTCCAACACAAGAATACTGCTATCCTGTCCCCCCTAGTCCTTCTTTTCTCTAGACTGGCCCAACTCAAATCCTGCAACCGTTCTTCATATGTATTAATCTCCAGGCCTTTGATCATTTTAGTCGCTATTCTTCTCTGAACTTTTTCCAAAGTCTCAACATCTTTTTTGTGAGATGGCGACCAAAATCGGTTGCAAAATTGGTTGTCTTCCAGGTGTGGTCTCATTAGGGTTTTATTTTATTTTTTAATAAACTTTATTAGAGGTAATCTGGGGCCAAGTTACTTTCTAGAAGAAAGTTTTATGTTTTTATGTCTATGTTTTATGTGTGTGTGTTTAATTAAGAATTTAATAATAAATAATAAAATCTTGGAGGAAGACTAGATGAGAATAATTATAAACAAGCCAGAGGAAAATATAAATGTGATGATTGAATAGCAGATAAATTAGAAAGGAAATATGATTGAATAATGATTAAAGAGAAACAATATGGAATTTGGTAAAGGGAATTTACGTGTTTATATGGAAATGGGATAAATTATAAGTACGTGATATAAAACAATATGTTACCTGCCTTGTAAAGATCTACAATGGAAAGAGGTTTTATGTTTTTAATGTTTAATGATGTTTTGTTTTGTTTGTTTGTTTGTAAAATCAATAAAACTTGTTTTAAAAAAAACTTTATTAGTCTTTTATGTCTTTTTTTAAAAAAAATCATTACATTAGCAGTTCTATGACATCCATCTCATACTTTTCTGTCTTTTGTGCACATTTACAGATATATATAATTTGTGCAAATATATACATTTAATCTATAGATTGCTTATCTTAAATTCCTTCATTTTCCTTTTTTTTTTCCTTTAAAACTATACTTTATTAAACTTTGATTACATTAAAAAACCCCAAACCTTATTAGCGTTTTAGGTTGAGGAAAGGAGGCAGTGTTTCTCAAATCTTAGAAATTTAAGATGGGTGGACTTCAACGCTGAGAATTCCCCAGACAGCATGGTTGCCAAGTTTGAAAAATATTTTTGAAGCGTAGCAGTTTTCTATTCCTACTAGCTCGATACCCGTGTACTTCACTACGAAACTATGTGATTGGGCTTAGTTTTGGGGAAGGAAAATAAGGGGGGGGAGGAATTGTGCCTCTGCCTACTAGCATCCATTGGTATTCATCTGGCTAGCGTCTTGTCAGTGTGTGAGAGAGTTGAGGACTGTTTGGAAACTGAAACAGTATTTGCTGTGTGAGCAAGGAGACAGCAAGGAGCCTGGGCACGGCTTAGCTCAACTGTCCTGTACTCAAGGTGGTTGCTGCTGGGAAACGGAAACTCCTCTCCTCTGCTTGTGTTTTGCATTTGGAAGAGATTTCTTTTCAGGTGGGGAGGGAGAGTAGAACTCCTTAGCATCAGAGCGTGTTAATAATAGTAATATTCGAAATACTAATGCTCTGGTGGTCATTTTGAAAATGAGCACCTAGAAGCCAAGAGGAAGATAGGTGCCAAATTTCAAGTTTATAAGCTTTACGGTTCTGGAGATTTTGGGATGACGCGTCAGGGGTATTTCGCTTTTATATGGAGAGATTGGAATTCTAATAGGAGTGACCCTAGAATATGTATAATTCTGAACATATTTTTTTTCTCCCTTAGGATGATGAGGTTGTCCTTCAGTGTTCCACCGTAGTCTTCAACGAACAGCTGAAGTTATGCCTGGCTACCGAAGGCTTTGGAAATCGGCTCTGTTTTCTGGAACCTACCTCTAATGCTCAGGTGCGTATTGAGGCAGGTGACTTAGGTGTGAGCCTGGAAAGGTGCAGAAACAACAGCTTCACCTGCCCTCCCTGACCTGCGTCCACCTGCTTTCGTACTGGGAATTAGGTATTGAAGTCTATCGGTCTAGAGAACTTGGCTTTCTTTCCGTGAATGGATTGGCCAGATTTGACCAGGCTTATCATTTATATCTTCGTTAGATTTTTTTTTTTATCCTGCCTTTATGATTTTATGAGTAACTCAAGGCAGTGAACATTCATCGTACTTCTTCCTGGTTCTGTTTTCCCCACAAGAACCCTGGGAGGTAAGTTGGGCTGAAAACGAGGGACTGGCTCAAAGATACCTAGCCGGCTTTCATTTCTAAGGCAGGACTAGAACTCTCCGTCTCCTGGTGATTGGCTCATAGTCACCCAGCCAGCTTTCATTTCTAAGGCAGGACTAGAACTCTCCGTCTCCTGGTGATTGGCTCATAGTCACCCAACCAGCTTTCATTCCTAAGGCAGGACTAGAACTCTCCGTCTCCTGGTGATTGGCTCATAGTCACCCAGTCAGCTTTCATTCCTAAGGCAGGACTAGAACTCTCCGTCTCCTGGTGATTGGCTCATATTCTCCCAGCCAGCTTTCATTCCTAAGGCAGAACTAGAACTCACCATCTACAGTACTGCTGATTGGCTTAAAACGACCCAGTTGGCTGTCCTGCCTAAGGCAAGACTAGAACTCACTGTCTCCTGGCGATTGGTTTACAGTCACCCAGCTGCTTTCGTTGGCTAAGTTTGGAGCTAGAACTCCCAGTCTCCTGGTGATTGGCCCAAAGTCACCCAGCTGGCTTTCATAACTAAGGCGGGATTAGAACTCATAGTCTCTCGCTTTCTAACGGGGGTCCTTAACCACTAAACCAAACTGGAATCATGGCTAAGTCTTTCGATGAGCTTGCGGAGTTTTATTTTCTACTTTGGGTTGTGGCCAGGTGGTTGTGGCGGCAAATCGGGTTGTAAAACTCAGTCAATAGAAACCACCCCTAGTTTTTTATCCCTACACAGAAAGTCCCTCCGGACCTGGCAATATGCTGCTTCAGTTTGGAACAATCCTTGTCTGTACGAGCTCTTCAGGAAATGCTGGCCAATACTGTGGAAGCCGGGGTTGAGGTAAGAAGGGGGACAAAATTTCCTTCCTTCGGGGGCAGTGAGTTAGAAGGGTGGCTCTTGGTGTGGCCTCCTCGAGATCAAACCATGGATGAGAATGGGTGTGTGTGTGTGTATTCAAGAGAGCTACAGGTATCTTACTAGGGCCGTTATGGCGAACCTATGGTATGTGTGCTATAGGTGGCACACAGAGCCATTTGTGCCAAACTTACCTGCACTGCGTATGCGCGCCTCCCAGCTGATTTTCAGCCCATTTGAGGCCTTTTTTGCCCTCCTGGGGGCTTGAGGGAAGCCTCTGTAGCCTTTGGAGGCCGAAAAATGGGCCTTCCAGAAATACCAGAAGTGCTGAAACCGGAAAGTGCTGAAATGGGCCCATTTTTCAGCCTCCAAAGGCTACAGAGGCTTCCCTTGAGCCCCCAGGAAGGCAAAACCAGCCTCAAATGAACCGAAAAATCAGCTGGGAGGCGCACACATGTGCAGTGCAGGTAAGGGAGAGTTGTGTGCACATGCGCAGAGGGGCGGGGTGCATTGCATTGTGGGTGCTGGCTCACGCGCACGCTTTTGGCACACCGCAACAAAAAGGTTCGCCATCACTGTACTAGGGTGAGCAGTTGAGCGTCTCTTTCATGCGTCCGGCACAAAAGCTATGCATGTGGACACATGCCAGCCTTGTGAGGTAGTCCACATAAGAAGCACACCCAGGAGTGCTATAGCTCTGCCTTTATTATATGCTTACCTTAACAGAATCTTGCAAACAAGGAAGTACACTTCTGCCCGCTCACCTATACAGCCTCAGAAACTAGGGAGGGTGTCTTCTGAGATGTTTGCTACAACTTTATTTCTTCCCTGGGCTCGGCTGCCTCTTATCTGACGGTTGCCTAGCCTGCTTCTCTTCCTCCTGCCTCCCAAGGCCATCCCCACATACCATTATTACAGAATTCTTCTTTGTGGCTTGGATGAAGAGAAGGCACATTGGCATGGGGTGGGTGGGGTTTGAAGACCGGGGAAGAGTCACTCCGGAATTGGGTGGCACCAAATTAAATAAATAGACATGATGTCACTCATTAGGGCGGTGCAGTGGCCTAGAGGTGGAGCTCTCGCCTCACAATCAGGAGGTTGTAAGTTCAATCTTAGGTAGAGGCAGATATTTCTCTCTCTGGGCACACTGAGGATAGATCTGCTGGATTAAACTCCTCATTGGCAATAGGAAGGGCATCTGGCCAGTAAACACTCTGCTAGCTCCATTCAGTTGCCCAGACTCCCATCCTGCAAGGGATTACGGGGGTCATTAAAAGAGAATAAGAATATGATTTCAGTCATTACAGATACTCCTCAATGCCAGAGGAACATTTTAATTAACATTACAGGGTGGTCTGATACATGTGAATAAATGTTGTCCTGTAGAAATATGAGAGAGTCTTATCCTTAATTGGGAACCTTCTCCGTTAAGAACTCTGGGCACAACCTCAAAATTTAAGCCTTCACCTAAACGGCTTTGGCGGGGAAGCAAAGTTGCTAATTTCTTAAAGGTGCTAAGTCTGGAAAAGCAGTAATCTCAGAGCTGTATCGAAAGAAGAGGCACCTCCTCGCCAGTTTGATGTCTGCTTCTCAGGACAGCTGGTGGAATGCAAAAATATTCCCCCTCTAAAACTGCAAGGGTGCAAACCCCAAGATCTGCTCCTGGGTGTTACTACCTGGAATGGATCCCATTGGTCCCCACCGGAGAGGCTGAGCCTGTGTCCTGGCTACGTTCTCCGTTTTCTCCCAGGGGGGGCGAAACCAGGGGTGGTCTGCTACCCGTTTGGCCCATTGGGACGAACCCATAGCTAACCGGTAGCGGATTTTATGGCCGGTTCAGTGAACCGGCAAATCTCAACCCTGATTGGCCCCACCCCACTCCACCCCTCCCCTCCCAGGAATCTCCACGTGGCCCATTTGGGATCCCAGGTAAGTCCAGGGCGTGGACGGAGGCTTGGGGAGGTGGAACAATGGGCCTCTCCGAAGATCGGGAAGACTGGAAACCGGCCCATTTCCGGCTTCCAGAGGGTCTCTGGAGCCCGGG
Source organism: Pseudonaja textilis (assembly GCF_049901715.1). Taxonomy (NCBI): domain Eukaryota; kingdom Metazoa; phylum Chordata; class Lepidosauria; order Squamata; family Elapidae; genus Pseudonaja; species Pseudonaja textilis. The sequence continues at coordinate 23,596,926 of NC_141999.1, forward strand.
GAGTCCATTTTCCTCCTCCCAGAGGCTCAAGGAAAGCCTCCGGAGTCCGGGAAGGGCAAAAACACCCCCCCTCCGCCATGATGCAGGAGGCCTAGTAGGCCACACCCACCATAGCCACGCCCACCCAGCAACCAGGCAGAGAATAGGTTGCTAAAAAATTTTGAAGCCCACCCCTGGGTGAACCTAATGGGCATCTTGAATGATGAATGAATGGAAGGTGTGAGGGGGGGTCCTTTTAAGGGGTGAAGGGAGACCCCCAGCAAGCCTCAGGTATCCCGCTGACCCTTGGCCTGAGTAATCCTCGATGGTTCACCTTCTTTCCTTCTTCTTTTCTTTGGCTTCTCAAATCTGCCGACTGACCCGCTAGGGTGTTGACTTGGACAAGTGGGTAGGTGCTACCTTCAGTCGCTGCCGTGATCCCACCTCCTCATGCCCTTCCTTCTAAACCTTTCCCCTCCCCTCATCCCTTCTCCCAACCAAGTTTGGTGTGTTCCTTCCAAATTCCCATTTTTCCTCCTCGGGGTTCCCACCTCAAATGTAACCCGTTAACAGACAAGCGACAGATTTTGAGAAGACAGCCGATTTGCCATCGGGTGGTGGGCCGGGGTGCCATTCTCCAGGTTGTAACAACCAGTTCGGTGATCGTGCAGTTTGCGCGTGCGTGCAAGCGCAGCCCTTGAGTAACACAGCTGAGAAACGGCAATCCGCCGTGCTGCCCGAATCAGCCGAGATATAGGTAGTTAAAGCACAGGGGCGTATAGGATTGTCGCAGCAAACCGGTTCACCGCTAGCTGATTTTCGGAGCCAGGGGTTCGGCCGAACCGCTCCGAACCAGTAGAATCCCACCCCTGCTGGTGGGGCGTTAACCTAAGAAGGACCCAAGTTGTTTTGTTTTGAAGGGCATTCCAGGCTGTTCACGCTACGTTCAGGGTCGAAGGCCCATTTGGGAAAGAGCGTTGAGATGCCGTGAAGGATCAACTGGCCATATTAAGTACCTTCAAATGGGAAGAGAGGCATCCGGCCTCAGAAAACCCTCCAACTCCATACAAACAGGAGTTCTGCTCCTTGAGTGTAGGACAGCGGTGTCAAACTCAAGGCCCGTGGCCCCGATCCAGCCCACGGGACCCCCCTGAAACAGCGAAGGACCCACCTGCAGTGTCTCCGCCAGCAAAAGCAGAGTTCGTAAGGGCTGAAGGCGGGCTCTGTTTTCGCTGGCAGGAGGCCATTTTCGCTGGCAAAACCCTCGGGCCACCACAGACGCCCCCAACACGAGTGATGTTAAGGTGGGCCCCCCCCAGCACACCCCTGAGATCAAAAACGTGTCCCTCAATGAAATTGAGTTTGACGCCCCCGGTGTAAGAGAAAGAGTGGAAAAATCTGGGGGTGGAGTTAAAAGAGCGACCAGCCTAGCATCCTTACGTAGTCAACTAAGTCCAACCTCCCTCGAATTCCATTCAGGCACGAGAAACCAGGAGCCAAGAGAAGAGTCCAGAAGCCCTGAATATTTTACTCCCTGCAACCTCTACCCAAGAACCTGATCTAGAACGGTTCATTCAAATTGGCGCCAGATAAGAATCAATGGACTTCAAAGGGGGAGGGTAGACTTAGATCTCTTTGGGGGGTGTAGGGATTCCAGACCAATGACGTGGCTTATCTCACCCTTGGGTTCAGCCTGGTCATCTCCTATAGACCCTTATCTAATTCCAAGCAGGTGCTAATCATTCCTTGAGAAGATTCCTTTGCAATGGCACGATTAGGAACACATCAGTTTAATTGGATCTTAAAATGTGGACCTAATCTTCCACGCCTGACATAGGGCCCCCAAATAGTGAAGTTGCCTTCCTTCTAAGCTATGCTAGCCATCAGCTACCATACAGATATATTGAGATACATCTCCTAGAACTAAGCCAGCGTACTCACCAAGGAGGCAGGGGTTTTTATTTTATGTCCTGTCCCATTGTCCTCCTGTTCCCATTCCCACAACTGCCCCACAAGGAGGTTCTCCTCCAGGAACAAAAGCTTTGGAGCAGTTGGGGATTCCTACGAAAGTGTAGGAGAAGGGTCTTCCAACTTGGCAAGTTTAAGACTTGTGGACCTCAGCTCCCAGAATTCCTGAGCTAACATGACTGGAGGAGGAATTCTGGGAGTTGAAGTCCACCAGTCTTAAAGCTATCCAGTTTGAAGACCCTCTGGTGTAGAGCAATGTGACGGTGAAATCTGGGTGGGCTTTGCCAACCCCACAGTTCTTAGCAATGGGCCTTCCTTGTGGGAAACCAGGTGGGATCCCCCTTGTCCCCTCCCTCCAGTAATCTCCCTCTCCCTCCTCCTTACCTCCTCTTCCTCCTCCTTCCTTCTTCCATGTTTTCAACCCATCTTCCTTCCCATTGGACTTCTCCACTGATGGTTGTGGTTTCCCAGATCTGATCCTGTGTCCCCTCCTTACTTCATTGCATGGTTCCTCTCAGTGAACTTCTGTTTCCTTCTGGAAAACCCTTCACTGTGTTGGGTGTAGAACGGAGTGTGACGAAAGAAACATGCTGGTTTGCACTTGACAACGGAGGGTTGGGAGGGAGAAACGCTTCGTCCTGGGATGTGCCATGGTCTGCCCCATCTTACTCACCAAAATCTTCAACGCAGAAGCAACTTTATGGGTTCCAGAAAGGTTCACAACCGCCTTTCTAAGGGGACCCATCTTGGATCTCGTCTTATTCCCCCTCAACCCCGTTCAAGTTTTGGGGAAGAACATCCAGGAAATTCTAGTTGACAAGCAACCCATGTTGAGCCTGCGCATCTGTTTTATTGCTGCTTTATTGGGATAAAATGGGGGTGGGGAAAAAAAAAACAGCTGGAAGAAGGAACTGTTTACAAGGTAGCTAAGCTAGGAGGACATGAATCCTGCCCTATTCGAGATCGTTTGACCCCCAAGGAAAAGAAGATTAAAATTCTGTGTCGTGCAATAATTTGAATTCTGCAGTAAACAACTGCAGGCTCGTATGGACTACAGGTGCTCTGTCCTCAAAGCTCTTGGGGTTGTGGCCTCTATCCCAATAAACTGGACCTACAGGCCTACTATGATGGCTACTGTTCATGGGATGTGAGTTTTCTGGTTGCAAGAATACATGAAATGATCAAGACGTTCCTGAGTGTGTTTTGGAGCTTTTGACTTTTTTTTTTTTGCATTTTCTGCTGCGAGTCAGTGATCTGGTCACATCTGTGCAGACAGATCCATCAAACAGATCCATCCTTTGAGGATGTCACTTATTGTATGCCCCTTGAGATATAAGATGCAGGAGTCGAACTCTTCCCCTGTTCCTCTGCCTCGCTGCTGCCAGGCTCCGAAGGCTCCGGAGTCGGCACGTAACTCCCAGATGGATCCTGGCCCCATCTCTGGATCGGGACGCAGGACCATCGTCCGAGTCCTCCCCAGACTCTCCGACTGGCCCACGTTCCTCCCCACTGTCCGACTCTGGTGCTGTCTCCGCAGGCTGCCGGCGGACCACAACAATGTGTGTCCGTTTGTCAAGCATCCGGAGGCACGGTCGTAAGTGTGAACAACGGTGATAAGCCCTCTTTTTTTTTTAAGTGCCTTTGTCCCTTTGAGCAGTCACTAAACGAACAGCTATAAGTCGAGGACTCCCGGTATATTGTTCCTGATCGCTGCGAAATCAAGATCAAGGCAAATATCCGATTTTCGTCTTGTTACTGGGTTGCAACTGCTGCATCAACATACCTAGGAGGGCATACAAAGACTCAGCTGAAATTTTAGTGAGGGGGAAGGATTTGCAATTGGTCCGGCCCAACGTAGCTACACAGTGGTGGAAAGAGCCAAGTAGCCTTTCCTCCCTTCCCCGCAACTAAGCATCTCCGCCCCTTTTGACTTGGGTGAAAAATGCGGTTTTGGCTGTGGCGTTCGAATTGCAATTCCCAAGTCCGTTGGGCATCAAATGCTTAGTTGCTCCAGAGATACTCTTCCATCCCTTCCAAGAGATAGAAGACCTATGGTGTTATGTGAGGGATGTCTCATGCGGAGATGAGCACATAACTTACCGGGACTGTCTCTTATGGAAATTGTCAAATCTGTGCTTCCACGTGTGCCGCACGGGAAACCAATTGTTGGGTTGCCTAGCCTGGATGGTAAGGAGAACTTGGGCCTACTCCGTGGTGACCTTGAATGGTAGCGTGTCCGGTAAAAAAAATAAAAAAATGGGGGTGTCTCTTGATTCTTGAAGTCATCCCACAATTTTAACATCTGCTTTCCACTTAACTTGCGAAGTTAAGTAGGTCTGCCCGAGTCAAACAGAAGTAATTGTGTTCTTTACTACAACGTAACGTAGACCTGGGCACTCTACGGCCCGCGGGCCACAACCGGCCCTTTGGCTGTCCCTGTCCAGCAGTGGAGGCAACAGCAGGGGCCTTATTGGTTCAGCCCTCCACAATGGTCCCAGTTTCACAGGTGACCCTTAGTGAAAATTAACTGCCCACGCCTCCCCTAATTTGTTGAGTTGAAGAAATGACGCCATCAGTTCGATCTTGGCTGATCTTACAAAGCTAAGCAGGGTCAGATCTGGTTTGTCATTTGGATGGGAGATCAGCAAGACCTCCAAAAAAAAAAAATCCCCCACAATGGAAACCTATATTGTTGCCAAGAGAACTCCATGGACACCCATGAACTAACCGAGGGTCAAGCTTGACTTAGAGATGGTTGCCATCTTACCTTTTGGTTAGTAGGTTTCAATCCTACCTCTGAACGTCTCAGACGCCTTCTTGTTTGGTCAACCACGAGGTCTAGGATCTTGTCTAGCCCAAAAGCTGGTGATCGTTATTGTGGGATGGGTGCATGGATTTTGAGCGAGCTCCAGGTTGAGCGTTCCACAGGTAAACCTGTCAAATGCCTTTTTGTGTGTGTGATTTGACTTTGTCTTTTGCCTTGTCATCCTCCAGTCCTCACAAGGCGGTGGACATCGGACTCTGCTGTATGGACACGCTATTCTTCTCCGGCATTCCCACAGCGGCATGGTAAGCGGGCCGGGAGAATGGAATTTAAGGAAGCCGTGGATTCTGACACGGGGGCAGGGGAAGGCTGGGGAGCTTCAGCACGGGGTAAAGTGACTCTACACAAGCCCAGTGTTCTGACCCAAACCTGGTTCCAAGAGAGCAAACACGAGACAAAGGTAACCCGCACAACCTTTTAATATTTCATTTACAAATCCCGTTCCTTCACGGATAAAAGGCTGCTTACAACTAAGGAGCTCCGATAAGAAAGAGCCTTGCCAAAGCGCCAAGAACACCAGATAAAGTTGTTGTAAGGACGAGGCAGTCGAGTTGTTTGATCATGATCAACTGAATCATGATGAACTTTATTGGAGTCTAGTCTTGCATTTATACACATTTTAATTATCCTCCAACGTTGGTTAACTTTGGTTACTGCTTAAATTTCGTTACTGTTTAGCATAATAGTAATTAACACAATTAATTATCTCTAGTTAAAGTCTAACACAGGGGTGTCCAACCGTGGCAACTTTAAGACTTGTGGACTTCAACTCCCAGAATTCCTCAGCCACCCCTGGTCTAACATATATGTTTACTTCCTCTCTCTAATCCTCCTTTAGATTAGTGACTTTGTTTGCCTGAGTTGTATTTGCTTGGAAACATTCTTTATCTGAGGTTTGCCATCCGAGATAGGAACATTCCGGCAATTACAACTCTACATAAAGTTACTAAACAATAAATCAGAGAGACCCCAAATACCAACTCAGATGTTCTTAATGCCCACCAGGCTCGAGTATCAAACTTCTTTGCCTTCTGCACAGAACTGCGGTTTCTCAGCTGGCTTTTATCTTCTCAGGAAGGGGCCATTACTTTGCAGCCTTACTCCCGAGTCGCCCGTGCTGCTGCAGCTGCTCTTTCCTTCGAGTAGTCCTGTGCGCACTGGGCACAGGCTCCTCGGGAACCTCTTCCTCACTGCTGCCAGCCTCCACAACCTCCGAAGGTAGCATTCCACTCCCTGATGGTCCTGGCTCCCTCCCTGCCTCACACGCAGGGCTCTCATCCGAGTCCTCGCTCTCCAAGACCTCAGCCGTCCACACCTGCTGCCGGCGAACCCCAACCCCCAGTGGACAGTGGCAACCAGGGCCATTTTGGGTCAAAGCCAAGCAGGGTTTATTTTCAGACCCTGAGTCATAAGTTCTCTACCAAAGGAGGGATGTAAAAATTGCAAGGCATCTCAAAGGAAGGCTTTGAGGAGACGGGACATAGTTCTCCGCCAAGTCAACGTCAAGGTTTGAAAAGGCTGGGAGAAGTTCTGGAGGCCAAGTCGAAGTTCTAAGTAAAGAAGCTGAGGTCATCTGAGGTGGGGCGTTGCTGGCTGTTCCTTGCCTTCTGTGTCACCATTCCTAGGAGGACCACAGCTATGGAGGCTCGCCACCAGAAGAAGGCCTGAATTGGTCACCTGTCCACTCATAAAACATTTCTATGCCTGTTTTAGGGTTGCCACGAACAGAAGTGGGAGGCAGGGGGAGGGAAGGAAATTCGAAAGAGCAGCACAGCAGTTTGGAACCGAAAGTGCATTCCATTCTTATCTTGCAAAGGTTGTAACTAAGCGACCACGCAAATCTCTTAATTGGAGAATGTGATTGATGACTCCCGGCTATGAACGTGTTTGTTGGAGAATATGAATTATGATGCACCCCAAAGGGGTGAGGTGGGGGAAACCAGGGTCCAGGGTGACCGTGAATTACATGTCTCAGAATCAGCTTCAAACAGGTCATGCCGACATGTTCGCTCCTAATAAATTCTTCGTAGTTTTTTACGCTTGGCTCAAGTCTCGTGTTTTCATGAGGTTGATCACTGGAATCCTGGCAGCAATCCGATTCTGAGACACGTAATTCACTTTTAGACAAGCAGGTGTTTGCGTTGGCTGGAACCACTTGCTGGAGACGTCCCCCTTGCTACTACTTAGATTCAATAGCCCAGAAGGAATTGACTGCCGGTGGACGTTGCAATCAACTCACGGCATCAGTTCAGACCTATCTTCTCAGAACCAACCTGTGGCTGGTTCTCAGGATGTGATTTGACTACCTTTCGGGGTTCCAAAGAGGACAACGGTTTAAGGAGACCGCAGAGATGGTGTTGGAAGGACCAACTCTTAATGCAAATCCTTTTTTAAGGAGCGCAAAGAATAGAATTCCCATCAACCTACGTTGCTTGATGCTCAGCACGGCAGTGGAGACTAAGTGAAGATTTCAGGCATGTCATCATGCGAAGAGGAGCAGAAATGGGACATTGGTGGTGGAATATATAGTACCAAAATTCACAGACTAGGAATAAACAGCTACTGTTGATTAAAGTAAAAAAAAACGGGTGGGAAATCCTCTTTTTAATATATATCTTCTATAAAAGCGAAATACCCCTCACACATCATCACAAAATCTGCAGAACCGTAAAGCAAACTAGAAATTTGGCACCTATCTTCCTCTTGGCTTCTAGGTGCTCACTAAGAGAGGATTTTTCAAAATGACCACCAGAGCATTAATATTTCGTATATTACTATTATTAACACGCTCTGATGCTAAGGAGTTCTAATCCCCCTCCCCACCTGGAAAGAAATCTCTTCCAAATGCAAAACACAAGCAGAGGAGAGGAATTTCAGTTTCCCAGCAACAACCAGCTTTGGTACAGAACAGTTGAGCTAAGCCACGCCCAGGCTCCTTACTATCTCCTTGCTCATACAGCAAATACTGTTTCAGTTTCCAAACAGCCCTCCAACTCTCACACACACTGACAGGATGCTAGCCAGATGAATACCGATGGATGCTAGTAGGCAGAGGCAGAATCCCCCCCACCTTATTTTCCTTCCAAAAAACTAAGCCCTACCACATAGTTTTGTAGCAAAGCACAGGTATCGAGCTACTATATATATATATATATATTTTCATCCTGCAGTTAACTCAAGGCAGCAAACAGACATAACAATCCCTCTTCCTGTTTTTGAAACCTGGTTATAGTTTCGCTATCGCAAAACCCTACTATAGTGTTTTCTCACCTTTGCCAATTTTAAGACAAGCGGATTTTGACACACTGGCTGGGGAATTCTGGGAGTTGAAGTCCACTCGTCTTAAAGAGGCCAAAGTGGATTGATTTAAAGGCAGTCTAAACTCCCGCCATACATTACTGGAACAACCTCAACCTAGATTTCTTTGTCTGAAACATAAGTTGCGTCAACCAACTCCCCACCCTTGTGGCCAGTCATCCCATTGTCCAGACCAGGGGTGTCCAACTTTGGCAACTTTAAGACCTGTGGACTTCAATTCCCAGAATTCTCCAGTCAACCATGTTGGCTGGGGAATTCTGGGAGTTGGAAGTCTTAAGAGTTGCTAAGGTTCGACATTCCTGGCCTAGGCTGTTTTGGGGGGTAATGATTTTTGCATTTGAGATAAGTAAACCAGAAATCCTGGCTTATCCCTAAAACAGGAATCCTGGCTTATATCCTTTCTTCTTCCCAACGTTTAGTATTTAAGCTGCCTGACCACCTCGCGTTCCTTGACGGATAAACTCGCCTTCGACGTGGGCCTTCAAGAAGATGCTTCAGGTACGTGACGTGGCTGAGCGCTCAAGGGAACACTTGGGTTTTCTTACAGAGGATGCAGAGGGTTGCACTCGATCCACAGGGGTGGGATGCAAATATTTTTACTACCGGTTCTGGGGGCATAGCTAGGTGGGCGTGGCCATGTGACTGGGTGGGCGTGGCTTTTTTTGGGCAGCACCCCTGCCCTCCGCGCTCTGTTTTAGGGGCCTCCTGGGCCTCAGGGAAGCCTCGCGGGCGAAGCAGTAAGACAGCGAGGGAGACCTCGGCACAGCTGATCGTTGGGAGGGGGGTGGAAGTAAAAGAAATACTGGTTCAGCTGAACCGGTAGCTGTTTTTCTTTTTTTTACTATCGGTTCAGCCGAACGGTAGCATTTTTGCTACCGGTTCACTTGAACCGGGCTGAACCGGTAGAATACCACCCCTGGACTAGATGACCTTTGAGGTCCCCTACAGCCCCACAGTTCTATGGGAGGGTTTGAAGGGATGGGGAGGAAGGATTTTCCTTATGAAACTCTTACATGGGTCTGTTCTCATTTTTCTGGGTCCCCGTCCCCCCGCCACACAACGAATTTTAAGCAGCTTAAAATAAATGCATTTTGGGTTAGGTATTTATGTGTTCATAGTTATTGATACCCCTTATATACTATATTTATGCTCTGTGCAGTGTGTACAATTTATGCATTGTTGTTCTTGTTCTCATTTTCTTATTCTCCTCCTTAGACTCCAACCCAGGTAACTCGATAGACCTTCCCTTGCAACCCCATTCGTTTAGTGAATTGTTAAGGTTATGACGAGCACCGAAAAACAGTGGCTTGCAGCCTGTCTTCACACTTATGGCCATTGCTGCATTTCCCATGGGAAATGCAGGCAGATGGCTACCAGCATGTACAGCTGGTCCTCGACTTACAACGGTTCGTTTAGTGACCGAAGTGACAGTGGCACCAGAAAAAAGTGACTTATGACTATTTTTTCACACTTGGGACCATTGCAGTAGCGCCTCCCGCGGTCGCCGCGATTTACATTCGGACGCTTGACAACTAACTCACGTTTATGACAGTTGCAGTGTCCCCGGGGATCATGGGACCAATTTTCATGACCTTCTGACCAGAGAAGTCAATGGTGGGGAGGAGTCAGGTTCACTTAACGACTGCCAGACAAACATTTAACAACTGCGGTGATTCGCTTAACGAATGTGGTGAGAACAAAAAAAAAAAAACCCTCACTTCTCACATTTCTAGCTTAGCCACATAAATTCTGGTCTCCGTTGCTGTCATAAGTCGAGGACTTATCTGTACTTAAGGATGTTTGTAGCCTCATGGAACTGCCATTTGCCACTTTCCCAGCCGGATTAGCAGAGCTGGATTCTCGTTAACGACTCTGCAGTGATTCGCTTAATAACCGTGACGGGAAAAAATGGTGCCAAACTGGGGGATGGCTCACTGAACAACCACCTTGCTTAGCGGCGGGAAATTCTGCTCCCTGTCATGGTCATAAGTTGAAGACAACCTGCAACCGAAACCGGGTGCCCCATAGAAGCAGAGTTTTGTGATCTGCATGAGTCCTCCAGCGGAGCAGAATTGTTACTCGAGAAATTTCATTCCATACCGAGGCCTCCCTCCATGCATATATTTGCATATTTTATGCATAATTGTGCATAGTTTACTTTCCCTCCTCATTGGACAAGGAGTTAGCAGCCTGTGTGGGATGCCAAAGCATGATGGGACTAACGAACGAGAAAGAGAGAATTTCTGTCAGGATTCCAGGCAGTTCCTCCCATTTAAACCAAAACTTTAAAAGGATTTATTGGGAGTTAACATGCTGGCACTGCCTGGATGTAGCCGACTCTGAGGCACATCATTCATTGTCACCCTTGACCCTGGTTTTCCCCCCACCCCTCTGGGTGTATCGTAATCCATATTCTCCAATGGGACAGATCCATAGCCAAGAATCATCAATCATGCTCTCCAGTTAGATATTTGTGCAGCAGAAACTTCAGTCACCTAGTTACTATCTTTGAAAAACATTTATGGAATGCACTTTCGGTTTCGCAAGCTGCCGCGCTGCTCCCCCCTCCCTTTCTGTTGGCAACTCTAAAAAGACCATGGAAATATTTTATGAGTTGACACCCTCTTTGCCTCGCGTTCCGAAACCGCCTCGGCGTTGGCTGCCGTCTTTCTCTTCGGAAAGGCTGGCCTACCCCCGCCAGGCGGACTGGGGGAAGGAATGCTGCATGGCTGTGGGGGAAATGGGCTTGGATTCCCGGCGGCCATTTGCATAGCCGCCCACCATTCTCCCTTCTCCCCTCCGCAGGGGAAGCGTGTTGGTGGACCATCCATCCTGCCTCGAAGCAGCGGTCGGAAGGGGAGAAGGTGCGCGTGGGGGACGACCTCATCCTCGTCAGCGTCTCCTCCGAGCGGTATCTGGTGCGTGTACCAAAATGCCTTTGAGGCGGATGTTCGGGTTGGGAGTGGGGTAGGCCGGTTTTCCTTGGCAATTTTTAAGACAGGTGGACTTCAACTCCCAGCATTCCCTAGCCAGCCAATACTGGCTAGGGAATTCTGGGGTGTTGACATCCACCTGTCTTAAAGTTCCACAGGTGGAGAAACGCGGTCTTCAAGAAAAGGGATTATTTATTTATTGGTTACATTCTTAAAAATCTATATTACTTTAGAAGGAACTCAAGGCATCGAATATAGCCAACATGGCTTCCTACTCTTGTTTTCCTCACAACAACCCTCTGAGATGGGTTGGGCCAAGAGAGAGAGAGAGAGAGAGAATGATTGGATCAAAGTCACCCAATCGGCTTTCATGACTAAAGCGGTACTAGAACTCACTGTCTCCTGCTGATTGTTCCAAAGTTACCCAGCAGCTTACAGGCCTAAGGCAGGACTAGAACTCCCAGTCTCCTGGTGATTGGCCCAAAGTCAGCCAGCTAGCTTTCATGGCTAAGGCAGAACTAGAATTCCCAGTCTCCTGGTGATTAGCCCAAAGTCAGCCAGTTGCTTTGATGTCTAAGGTGGGACTAGAACTAATTGTCTCCTTGTGATTGGCCCAAAGACATCCAGTTAACTTTCATGCCTAAGGCAGGACTAGAACTTACTGTCTCCTGGTGATTGGCGCAAAGACATCAAGCTAGCTTTCATGGCTAAAGCGGGACTAGAACTCCCACTCTCCTGGTGATTGGCCCAAAGTCAGCCAGCTAGCTTTCATGGCTAAGGCAGGACTAGAACTCCCAGCCTCCCGGTGATTAGCCCAAAGTCAGCCAGTTGTTTTCATGTCTAAGGTGGGACTAGAACTCCCAGTCTCCTGGTGATTGGCCCAAAGTCAGCCAGTTGCTTTCATGTCTAAGGCGGGACTAGAACTAATTGTCTCCTGGTGATTGGCCCAAAGACATCCAGCTAGCTTTCATGGCTAAGGCGGGACTAGAACTCCCAGTCTCCTGGTGATTGGCCCAAAGACATCCAGCTAGCTTTCACGCCTAAGGCGGGACTAGAACTCCCAGTCTCCTGGTGATTGGCCCAAAGACATCCAGCTAGCTTTCATGGCTAAGGCGGGACTAGAACTCCCAGTCTCCTGGTGATTGGCCCAACATCAGCCAGCTAGCTTTCATGCCTAAAGCGGTACTAGAACTCCCAGTCTCCTGGTTTCCAAGCCAGCATCTTAACCACAGTGAAACACCATCTTCAGCACCTGTTGTGGTTGCTTTACTTTAATTGAACCTTGCTCTGAGAAACCAACAATCTCCCCCCGCCCTCCACATCCAACCCCGCTCTTTCCTTCTGGCCTGACCATTGTGACGGGGGCGGGGGCGGGTGTCTTTGTCTCTTCCAGCACTTGTCCACCGCCAGCGGAGAACTTCAAGCTGATGCATCCTTCATGCAAACCCTTTGGAACATGAATCCCATCAGTTCCGGCTGCGAAGAAGGTACGCGGTGTTTTCTTGTGGGTGGGATAGAGTTTCTTTGGCCTTCAAAGATTTCAGATACGACGAGGTTTTCAGTGAAGGTGGCCCTAGGGGTTGCCATCTCGGGATCCAGAGATGGTTTTGGACTCACACTGCCGTCTCGTCTCTCTCTCTCTCTCTCTCTACCCCCCAAGGGTATGTGACTGGCGGCCATGTCATGCGCCTCTTCCACGGCCACATGGATGAATGCCTCACCATCTCCACCACGGACCCGAATGAAGAGCAGCGCAGGTAGGTCTCTTGAGTAGAGCCAGGAATGAATAGGCAGGCCTTAACACAAGGGTTATCAAACTTGACAGCTTTTTAAGACGTGTGGACTTCAACTCCCAGAATTCCTCCTCCTCCTCCAGTCATGTTAGCTCGGGAATTCTGGGAGTTGAAGTTCACAAGTCTTAAACTTGCCAAGTTGGAAGACCCTTGCCTTAACAGAACAGAGTACCAGAGTTGCAAGGGACCTTGGAGGTCTTCTAGTCCAACCCGCTGCTTAGGTAGGAGACCCTAAAACTTCTACTTTTGGAGCACCTACAATTTCTGGAAGCAAGTTGTGGCGTGTGAAGTGCGCAGTTGACCACATTCACAAGTCATATTGGCCGGATTCAGAGGTTGCGTGAAGCCATAAACCAAGACTCTCTAAAGTTGGCAGAATTTCAGACTTGTGGACATGGCCCGTGGCTGAGGAATTCTGGGAGTTGAAGTCCACAAGTCTTAAAAGTGGCCAAGTTTGGAGTCGCCCGCCATAAACAGATCCCTGGAAAACGTCGCCTAAAGTGGGAACTTGGCCGTGGAATCCTACTCAGCGATCCGTTAGCTAAATCCCATCCCCTTTCTCAAATGTTCCTCTGCAGGCTGGTAAACTATGAAGGAGGTCCCGTTTGTTCCCAGGCCCGATCTCTCTGGCGCCTGGAGCCCCTGCGCATCAGGTAGGCTGGGGTTTTTTCCCATGCTTTGGTCTTCACCTTCTATCTTGGGCCAGTGGTGGGATTCTACTGGTTCTGTGGGCGTGGCTTGATGGGCGTAGTGTGGCTTGGGTGTGGCTTGATGGACGTGGTGTGTCTTGGGCCTGGCTTGATGGGTATGGCTTGGCGAGTGTGGCAGGGGAAGGTTACTGCAAAAATCCCCATTTCCTCCCCACCCCACTGACCTGCTTTCCAGCTCTCTTCTCCTGTGCAGGGCAACCAAGGAAGACCCAGCCAATCAGCTGGGACTGGAGGCGGAGAATAGATGGGGGCGGGGCCAGTCAGAGGTGGGATTTGCCGGTTCTCTGAACTACTCTGAATTTCGCTACCGGTTCTTTAGAACCGGTCCAAACCGGCTGAATACCATGTCTCTGTCAGCGTTACAGCAAACCTCCGTTCCCATCAGTAACTCCAAGACAAGTATAATCTCAAAAGTGCCTTTATTAGAATAACACCTGGCACATCTGTGGAATCCCAAATCTATAATTTTCAGGCTTTCCACAAATTCCCAAACTATCCCCTCTCGGTTGTCATCACACCCCATGGCCTAATCATGATCCGTCCAAAAGTAAGATCCTTATTTCATCCTGCGCCATACTAAATGAACTAACAGAAGAATGTTATTTTGTCTACTTAGAGCTACTTAATTGAATTCACCCCAACACACACACATCCCCACTTTCTCAGGCTATGTGGCAGTATGGAATATGGCTTCCAAAGCTGATACTCTGCCTTGGACCTTCGGTGAAGCTTCTCATGCCACACTGATGTTCATTTGCTTGCGCATGAGAAAAGAAAATTAAAATCTGACGGTGGGTAGGCTGGTCTGTATCCATGTTGTACTAAATTGTGACTTATCTTTGGCTTATGGGATCAACCACCTTTAGAAGAGAATGTTTCCATCTTTGGAAACCATCTTTGGTTGGTCGACCGTGACGTGCTAAGCCATCAACAAGAAGATACTGACCATCTTCATCCCAAACTAAACCAAACAGTGTCTTCCTTATTGTTAAAGTTGGGGTTTCTTTCTGTCCTAACAGCTGGAGTGGCAGCCACATGAAATGGGGTCAACCCTTCCGTGTCCGTCATGTCACCACGGGACGCTACTTGGCCCTGACTGAGGAGAAAGGGCTGGTGGTGGTGGACGCTGAGAAGGCCAACACCAAAGCAACATCGTTCTGCTTCCGGGTCTCAAAGGTGGGAGGTCACCTCACGTTAGGGGCTGATCCTGCCCACAAGGGGCTTTAAAAGAGTGTGAACTTCTGGGCTATGGTTTCTCTTGGGGAGATTGAAAGTGCCCTAAAGGCCATGCCATCAAGGGACATTTCTCTAGCTTGGGGACTTCCAGAGCTATGGACTTCAACTCCCAGAATTCCTCAAGGAGCATGCTCCCTGTGGAGAATTCCGGAACTTCCGAGTCCACACATCTGGAATTGCCCAGAGTGAGAAATTTGAACGTACGTTTTTCAGAAGTGCACGGTGTTTTTCTGAACTCGGTGGTTTGGCTTGCAGACGTTTCATTACCCGGCTAGGCAATTTCATCCGTGTCGTTCTTTCATATGGGCCTGTAGTGAGTAGGTGGAGTCGCTCTGCATTTGTGTTTTAAATGTCTCTCACATTGTGGAACAGC
Organism: Pseudonaja textilis; assembly: GCF_049901715.1. Lineage (NCBI taxonomy): Eukaryota > Metazoa > Chordata > Lepidosauria > Squamata > Elapidae > Pseudonaja > Pseudonaja textilis. The sequence goes on from NC_141999.1 coordinate 23,612,060, forward strand.
TTAGGGGATTTCACTGGAATTTCTACTCCTGTAGGAGAGAAGGAATGAAAGAAACAGTGGGGGGGTGGCGTTAAAAGAGAGATTAGCCTAGAATCCCTAAGGTAAATGTAAAGGTTCCCCTCCTTTCACATCCGTGCTAGTCATTTCCGCCTCTAGGGGGCGGTGCTCATCTCCATTACAAAGCCGAAGAGCCAGCGCAGTCTGAAGACATCTCCGTGGCCATGTGGCCGGCATAACTAAACGCAGAAGGCGCATAGAATGCTGTTACCTTCCGATTAAAGGTGGTTACACGGCACTAGGGATTCGAACCGCCGAACTGCCAACCTTTCTGATTGACAAGCTCAGCGTCTTAGCCACTGAGCCACTGCATATCCCCCTCTAGAATCCCCGCATAGCCGCAAAGGAACCTCCCTTGAATTCCACTGACCCTTATCGAACTCCAAGCAGGGGCTAACCTTAGTGGAGAAGATTCCCGCGCGTAGGCCTTTTAGCAATAATTCCGTTCCCTTGGATCTTCCCAATGTGGGTCTGCTCTGTCGTGCCTGACATCTCCTTCTCCTCTCTCCCTCTTTCAGGAAAAGCTAGACGTGGCCCCCAAACGAGATGTGGAAGGCATGGGCGCCCCGGAGATCAAATACGGAGAGTCCATGTGCTTTGTGCAACACGTGGACAGCGGTCTCTGGGTGACCTATGCAGCTGCCGACGCCAAGGCAATGCGTCTGGGTTTGCTCAAGAGAAGGGTAAGTTGTGGCTGGTGGGATTAATTTATTGATTTATTAAATTTCTATACCACCCAACCCGGACAACCTAAAAGCAAGGTGCTCCTGGCCCAGAGTCCAGTACTGGACTGTTGGATCGCTGCTGTGAGACTCCCAGCTGCCTTAGTCTCTGAATATAAGGGCTCCTGCCTTGGGCATCCGGTAGGAGCAGAACAGCAGGGACGGAGAGGGGATGGTTCTGAGTGAATAGCAGGCAAATGTACGTGTTGTGGCCCGTCACCAGCCAAATCAGAGGAGGAAGAGGCAGTGTGGGAGTCAGGAGAGGGAGTGGAACTGTCAGAAAAGAGAGAGAGAGAGAGGCAGAGCCGGGGCCGTCCGTCAGCCCTCGGATGGAGAATCAACAGCCCCCAGGTCTGGAGGTGGCTGATGAGAAAGAGGAGGAACAGCTGGGTCTGGTGCCTGATGCACGGATGCGCAGAGGGGAGAGGAGAGGAGAGCAGTGGAAATCTATGGGCCGGTCCTTGGGACGGAAGAGCCACCGCTGCTTTATCCCCGCCCTAGCTCTGGGGATAAAAGGCAGGGGGCGGAGATGAATTGATGTGGCAGACTACTACTCATCTCCCTGCTGGACGGACTTGTTCGCCTGCTGTGTGTGAGAGGGAAACATTTTGCCGAGGGTGCTGGCGCTCCTAATAAAGGAATCATCGGTTTAACTTCAGATGGTTCGTTGTGTTTGGGGAGCTGGATCAGAACGGGTACATGAGGGTAAAAAGCTGGGCTGATGATCAGCAGGCTCATGTTCGAGACCTGTTGCTGCCACTGGATGGGGTGAGCTCCCGTCCTTTGCTCCAGCTCTTGCCAACCCCACAGTTCGAAAGAAACTTTTTGCTGGGGTTGTTGGCACTCCTAATACGGGAACCATCGATTTAACTACAGAGGGTTTGTCGTGTTTGAGAGCCGGCTCCATTAGTACGAGCAGCAGGCCCGCGCGCTCGCCGCTTGCGCACACATGAGCGTGTTTGGCTGTGGCTCACACTGCTGGGGATATGTGCTCAGATACTCGCCTGCCGCTTCTGCGCCCCAGTTCTGAACGGCTCAAGGCCCAGTAGTAGGCTGCGGCCCAGGGGTTGGAGGGAGGGCTGGTCTAGAAGACCTTCAAGATCCCTTCTGGGCTTAGGATTCCACGAGCTTCCCTTAACGCATCTCTGCTCCTCCACAGGCCATCTTGCATCAGGAAGGGCATATGGACGATGCCCTCTCGCTCACCCGCTGCCAGCAAGAGCAGTCCCAAGCGGCGCGGATGATCTACAACACTTCGGGCCTTTACAACCAGTTCATCAAGTGAGCCTTGTGCAGGTCCTATTCCCCCCCCGGATATCACCAGGGACTAGCTTCTTGTGGGGGGGGCAGTTGTGAAACCTTTTTGACTCCTGCTTTTCTCCGTCTTCCAGAGGCCTGGACACCTTGCTGGGGAAGACCAAGTCCAGCACGCCGGTGACTCTTCCCATTGAAGGGGTGATTCTCAGCTTGCAGGATCTCATCAACTACTTCCAGCACCCCGAGGAAGAACTCCAGCATGAAGAGAAGCAGACCAAGCTCCGGTCCCTGAAGAACAGGCAGAACCTCTTCCAGGAGGAGGTAAGCAAGTCGTTACTGACCTCAGGGTGAGTAGAACACAGATTGGGCATCCTAAAGACCAGGGGTCTCCAACCTTAGCAACTTTAAGGCTTGTGGACTTCAACTCCCAGAATTCCTCAGCCAGCAAAGCTTGAAGATTTGTGGACTTCAACTCCCAGAATTCCTCAACCAGCAAAGCTTGAAGATTTGCGGACTTCAACTCCCAGAGTTCCTCAGCCAGCAAAGCTTGAAGATTTGTGGACTTCAACTCCCAGAATTCCTCAGCCAGCAAAGCTTGAAGATTTGTGGACTTCAACTCCCTGAGTTCCTCAGCCAGCAAAGCTTGAAGACTTGTGGACTTCAACTCCCTGAGTTCCTCAGCCAGCAAAGCTTGAAGACTTGTGGACTTCAACTCCCAGAGCTCCTCAGCCAGCAAAGCTTGAAGACTTGTGGACTTCAACTCCCAGAGTTCCTCAGCCAGCAAAGCTTGAAGATTTGTGGACTTCAACTCCCAGAGTTCCTCAGCCAGCAAAGTTTGAAGTTGCCAAGGTTGGAGACCCCTGCTGTAGACCACTATGTAGGATGCAGAGTAGTCTAGAGAAAAGGAAGACTATTGGGGACATGATAGCAGCATTCCAGTATTTGGGGGGAATTTAACTTGGTGCAAATGCTCTCAGTGTACATAAAGGAAAAAAATACCTTCATCAAGAATCATAAGATTACAACACTTAGCGATAGTTATAGGGTATTAAATAAGCAATCAAATCATACTAGGAAGCTAAATAAAACAATGTAAATCATAAAGATACAAGGAACAATATTATAGTCATAAGTAAAAGGAGAAACAGGAAGGATTTGAAGAAGAATAGTAATACAATCTTAGAAAATAGTTTGACGGTGTTGAGGGAATTATTTGTTTAGCAGAGTGATGGCTTTCGGGAAAAAACTGTTCTTGTGTCTCGTTGTTCTGGTGTGCGGTGCTCTATAGCCTCGTTTTGAGGGAAGGAGTTGAAACAGTTTATGTCCAGGATGTGAGGGGTCTGTAGATATTTCCACAGCCCTCTTTTTGACTCGTGCAGGATACAGGTCCTCCATGGAAGGCAGTTTGGTAGCAAACCAATAAAGGAATACAATACAATATTGTATTTATCCTTTATTGCTTAAAGGAATACAATATTGTACGGTTGAAGTCACCACATCCTACCACGCCAGGTCCCTCACTGCCTGTCAAATGCAAAGTTAAGGCAGGTCAGTCAGAGGGGGAAACCATTTGACCTTAAGTGTGTGTGTGTTGGGGGGTGTCTCTGCTGTTTTTCAGGGTATGATCACCCTCGTCCTGAACTGCATCGACCGCCTCAACGTGTACAGTACGGCTGCCCACTTTGCCGAGTTTGCCGGAGAGGACGCGGCTGAGTCTTGGAAGGAGATTGTGAACCTACTTTACGAACTATTGGGTGCGTCGAGTCGAGAACGGGATCCCAAACCGGCCACCCTGTTTTGAACAGAAACGCAATCCCGGAGGTTGTTGGAATCTCTGGGCGGGGAGCAAGCAGGGGACCTACAGATCACTCAGGGTTTACTTGCTAGCTTGACAAAGCCCCCCCGTCTCCGACATTAGCTTTGTGAGATCCCCAGGAGGAGGGGTCTGTTGGGTGCCTAACCTAGAAAAAAAAAAAACAGGTGGTTGTGGGTGCAGAAAGCAGAACCGTTTCATTGGAGTCCTTGCTGCCGCTCTGAGCTTGGTGGTTTTCTTGCAGACGTTTCACGACCCAGCTAGGTAATGTCATCAGTGCTAGAAGGGAATGAGATTTGAGGAGAGGGAGGAAGAGGATTGTGGGGTCCTTGGTGCTCGCTGAGCTTGGTTTTCTTGCAGACGTTTCACGACCCAGCTAGGTAATGTCATCAGTGCTAGAAGGGAATGAGATTTGAGGAGAGGGAGGAAGAGGATTGTGGGGTCCTTGGTGCTCGCTGAGCTTGGTTTTCTTGCAGACATTTCACGACCCAGCTAGGTAATGTCATCAGTGCTAGAAGGGAATGAGATTTGAGGAGAGGGAGGAAGAGGATTGTGGGGTCCTTGGTGCTCGCTGAGCTTGGTTTTCTTGCAGACATTTCACGACCCAGCTAGGTAATGTCATCAGTGCTAGAAGGAATGAGATTTGAGGAGAGGGAGGAAGAGGATTGTGGGGTCCTTGGTGCTCGCTGAGCTTGGTTTTCTTGCAGACATTTCACGACCCAGCTAGGTAATGTCATCAGTGCTAGAAGGGAATGAGATTTGAGGAGAGGGAGGAAGAGGATTGTGGGGTCCTTGGTGCTCTCTGAGCTTGGTTTTCTTGCAGACGTTTCACGACCCAGCTAGGTAATGTCATCAGTGCTAGAAGAGAGTGGGGTTTCTTGGGGAGGGGAGGAGGAGGAGGAAGATGAGGACTGTGGGATCCTTGGCGCTCTCTGACCTTCGTGATTTGCTTACAGATGTTTTCCTGACCCTACTAGGTAACGTCATCAGTGCTAGAAGGGAGTGGGGGTTATTGGAGGAGGGAGCGGGGGAGGACTGTGGAATCCTTGGCGATCTCTGAGATTTGCTTGCAGACGTTGCATGACCCAACTAGGTAACATCTTCAGTGCTGGTAGGACAGTCAACCCCCACCCTACCTCACGCTGACTGGGGAATTCTGGGAGTTGGAAGTCCATGCACTGCCAAGTTGCCAAGATGGAGAAATGCTATGCCGGTACCTCGGGGAATAAGCTAAATGACAGACAAATGACTTAGCGTCGTCGTGAAGATGAACTGAGGAGGGCCTAACCCCCATCTTGCTTTCCTGCCATGTAGCCTCGCTGATTCGTGGGAACCGTTCCAACTGCGCCCTGTTTTCCAACAATCTGGACTGGCTGGTCAGCAAACTGGACCGATTGGAGGCATCCTCTGGTGAGCAGAGGGGGCGTGGCAAGTTTGGTTCCAATTCAAGAGCCGTGGGTGGCGCCGCGGTGAGAATGCAGGATTGCAGGCTAGCTCTGCCAACTGCCAGCAGTTCGATCCTGACTGGCTCAAAGTTGGACTCAGCCTTCCGTCCTTCCGAGGTCAGTCAAATGAGGACCCCGATTGTTGGGATTTCACTTAACGGCCGTGTTCCTAACTTAACAACGGCAGCGATTCACTTAACAACGGTAGCAGGCAAAATCGTAAAATGGGGCACCACTCACCGCATGGCTGTTTTGCTGAGCAATGGAAGTTTTCGACTCGGTTGCGGTCGTAAACCGAGGACGACCTGCGTTCGTGATTTTTTTTCTGGATTCGCAGAATGCCGTTGGCAGCCATTTTGAGCCACGCTTTCTCGCCATGAAAAGAAGAACTTAATTAATCTTAATTAACTAGGAAAACGGCAGGGGATTGTTGCCAAGCAAAGTGTGAAAACAGACTCCTTAATCTCATTCTTCAGGCATTTTGGAGGTATTGTATTGTGTCCTCATTGAAAGTCCAGAAGTGCTGAATATCATCCAGGAAAACCACATCAAATCCATCATCTCCCTCCTGGACAAACATGGACGCAACCACAAGGTGAGTTGCGGTGAGCTTGACCTGTGCTTGTGGTTTTCTTCTGGTGTACCTACATTTTATGGCAAGCAACGCCCTCTTTAGAAGGGGCTGGATACAGGTGGGGGAAGCTTGAAGACCTGTGGACTTCCAGAATCCCTGAGCCAGCATCCCATCCCATCCCAACCCTTCCCAACGCAACCCAACCCAACTGATCTCACTCCAACCCATCCCAACACACTCCACCCCAATCTATCCCAACCCAACTCATTCCAATCTATTCCAGTCCAACCCATCCCAACCGAACCCAACCTATCCCAACCCATCCAACCCAACCCAACTCAACCCATCCAACCCAACTTATCCCAACACAACCCATCCCAACCCATCCAACACAACACAACCCATCCCAGTGTAACCCAACACAACCTATTCCAACCCAACCCAACTCAACCCAACCAACCCAACTTATCCCAACACAACCCATCCCAACCCATCCAACACCACACAACCCATCTCAGTGTAACCCAACCCAACCTATCCAAACCCATCCAATTCATCCCAACCCATCCAACCCAACCCATCCCAATGTAACCCAATCCAACCTTTCCAAACCCATGCAACTCAACCCAACCCATCCAACCCAACCTACCCCAGCATAATCCATTCCCACACAACCCACACAACACAACACAACGGTGGCTCTTCCCTTCTTCCTTTGGCAGGTGCTGGATGTTCTCTGCTCTCTGTGTGTCTGCAATGGCGTGGCCGTCCGCTCCAATCAAAACCTGATCACCGAAAACTTGCTGCCGGGGAGAGATCTTCTGTTGCAAACGAAGCTTATCAATCATGTCACCAGGTAGCCGCTTGGCCCTCTTTGATGTCCCTCTGCAGTGGGTCTTCCGGGGTTTAGCTGGCGTCAAAGAGGATCGATTGGGATACACATTGGAATTGAGGTGGACCCTTGCATTTAATCTAGTAACCACCTCCAGGATGGCACCCCCACCCGCCCTCCAGACCCCAGGCCAACCAGCAAAGCCAGATCTTAAGATCTTTAATGGAAGACCAGAAGGGTGGGTGAAGTCTGTAGAGATTTCTCAGTCATCCATGGTCATGGTTGTCCCAAAGGTGCTTTGGGATTGTTTCCCCCCAGTGAAAGAAATCCCCATCCTACAAGCCTACAACCAATGTCCTCCCATTCCTCTGCTGATTGGATCTAATTTGATCCTAGGAGAAGATGATTTCATTCCTGTCCCATCCGTCTCTCGGCTCTTGCAGGCGTGGTTTGAACACAGTTTTTTTAAAAAATAATGTCAGTTTAATGTCGGTTTGCTTTTTCACCTTTTCATTTGCTTGCCACCAGAAGTTGTGGGTGCTCCATCACTGGAGGTTTTTAAAAAGAGACTAGACAGCCACTTGTCTGATACGGTTTAGGGCAGAGGTTGGCAACCTTGAACACTCAAAGAGCCATTTGGTTCCGTTTCCCACAGAAAAGAAAACATTAGGAGCCACAAAACTTACTGGGTGGGGTTGAAAAGCTCAATAAATCATGTGCCAGCAGGTGTAGCACATTGGCAGTTGTGACACATATTTTGAGCGACAGGGAGCCGCACCAGAGGGATGAAAGAGCCACATGCGGCTCCGGAGCTGCAGGTTGGCGATTCCTAGTACAGGGTCTTGTGCTTGAGGAGGGGGCTGGACTAGAAGACCTCCAAGGTCCCTTCCAACTCTATTCTGATTGATTGATGGAATTATTTTTCACCTGCTTTTATGCTATGTAAGCACCCAGGGTCACCTTGTAGGGGAGAGGGCCATCCTAGGAATGTAATAAATAAAATAAATGACAAGAATCCTGCTTCGCTTTTTGGCTAAGGCCAGGATTCTTCTTCCCTGTGTTCTCGATTGTCCCGTACTGATCCTTCCTTCTCCCTGTCTTCTCTTCCGCTTGCAGCATGCGCCCCAACATCTTTCTGGGTACCCACGAAGGAACCACCCAGTACAAGAAGTGGTATTATGAGATGATTGTGGACGTGGTGGAGCCTTTTGTGACCGCCCAGGCCACGCATTTGCGGGTCGGCTGGGCCATGGCCGAAGGCTATAGCCCCTACCCAGGGGGTGGAGAAGGCTGGGGCGGCAACGGCGTTGGGGATGACCTTTATTCTTTTGGCTTTGATGGTCTCCACCTGTGGTCAGGTGAGTTTGATTGAATCCGTGGCTGGTTCGCTTGGGGCAAATGGATTGAAACCTCTAGGGGAGAGGCCAGGGGCGTCAAACTGAAAGTCAGGTGTAGATCCAGCCCATGGAGTGCTTAAATCTGGCCTGCGGGGCTGGTCTAGAACTATCAAAGGAGCGGACTGGGGTGCCTCTGGCAGCTAAATCCCCACACCTCATTTTTCACCCTCCATGGCCTCCTGCAGTGCAATGCCGGCCGAAAGTGGGCTGAAAACCAGGCTGAAAGATGGACTGAAGAAAGTCCGGAAAATGGCCAAAAAATAGGCCTGGAACAGGCCCTAAAATGGGTCAAAAATGGCCCCAAACAAGCCTAAAGTATGGCCCCAAAACAGGTCAAAAACGGCCAAAAACAGGACCCGAAATAGGTCAAAAATGGCCAAAAAACAGGTCAAAAATGGCCAAAAACAGGCCCAGAAACAGGCCAAAAATGGCCAAAGCAGGCCCAGAAACAGGTCAAAAACAGGCCCAGAAACAGGTCAAAAACATGCCCAGAAACAGGTCAAAAATGGCCAAAAACAGGCCCAGAAACAGGTCAAAACAGGCCAAAAACAGGGCCCAGAAACAGGTCAAAAACAGGCCAGAAACAGGTTAAAAATGGGCAAAAAACAGGCCCCCCAAAAGGTCAAAAATGGCCAAAAACAGGCCCCAAAATAGGTCAAAAATGGCCAAAAAACAGGTCAAAAATGGCCCAAAACAGGTAAAACATGGCCCAAAACAGGCCCAGAAACAGGCCAAAAACAGGCCCCGAAAAAGGTCAAAAACAGGCCCCAAAACAGGTCAAAAACAGCCAAAAAACAGGCCCAAAACAGGCCCAAAATACGGCCCCAAAACAGGTTGAAAACGACAAACAGGCCCAAATACGGCCCGAAAATGGCAGAGTGCTGCAGGATGCCATGGGGGCTGAAAATGAGTAGCAGGGAGTCTGCACGCAGACCCCCTCATGCCCTGTTTTGGCCAGCAGGTTTATTTGTTTCGCCCGTGGCAACTCAGGTTGCTGCAGGAGGGACCCATCCCGCCCGCCCACCCACCCCCATCCCTGGCCCACAGAGGAGAACTAAAACGCTGATCCAACCTGCGAAGATAATCCAGTTTGACACCCGTGCTTAAAGCCCACCTCGCTTTCTCGCCTTGGGCTCTTCAACCATGTTCTTCTTGGAGTAATTTCCCTCTTTGTCTCCTTTCCGCTCGGTGTAGGCCGCGTGGCTCGGGCCGTGGCGTCCCCCGGGCAGCACATGCTAGGGGCGGACGACGTGGTGAGCTGCTGCCTGGATTTGAGTGTGCCCAGCATCTCTTTCCGCATCAACGGCTTCCCGGTGCAGGGCATGTTTGAGAACTTCAACCTGGATGGGCTATTCTTCCCCGTGATTAGCTTCTCGGCGGGCATCAAGTAAGCTCGACCCCGCAGTAGGGCGTCAACTAAATGGATACTCCTTCGGTCTGTTTAGCTGCCAGAAAAAGCGAGTGTGGGGAAAAATAAGGCATTCCTTAAATTCCTAGATTCCGTGTTGGCGAACCTATGCCACGCGTGCCGGAAGTGGCACGCGGAGCCATTTCCCCCGGCACGGGGGAGAGGTCGTCCGGAAGAGCCTCACTGCGCATGTGCATGAATGCCACCACCCGGCAGCTGATTGTTGGGTATCTGGCACGCAGGGGCGGAGGGGAGGGTGTGTAGAAGATGTGCGTGCCTGCGCGGGGACATGCTACAGGTGAGGGGGGAATGGCATGCACAGATGCGTGGCGCGTGAGGAGGGAGTCGTGTGCGCTTGTGCAAAGATGCATAGTGTGTGAAGGGAGAGCTCCACCTCTAGGCCGCCGCACCACTCGGAAGTGCCAACATATATCCCGTTAATGAACAAGCTCCTACAGGGTTTCCTGCTCTCCCTTCCTGCCAGGGTGCGGTTCCTCCTGGGGGGTCGCCACGGAGAGTTCAAATTCCTGCCACCTCCGGGCTACGCTCCCTGCTACGAGGGTGTCCTTCCCCGTGAGAAGATGCGCGTGGAGCCCATCAAGGAGTACAAGCACGACATCAATGGCTTCCGGAACCTCCTGGGCCCGACCCAGTCCTTGTCCCACACGTCCTTCATCCCTTACCCCGTGGATACTGTCCAGGTAGGGACATCCGGGCTTCCTTGGGCAGAGAACCTGAAAACCGCATGTGGGAAAGCAGCAATTTTACGGCCCGTAGAGTAAAATAGGTTCTGAGTGGGATGGCTGGCAGGACCCGTGGGTACTTTCACATTTTCCTTCCTTCCTCCTTCCCCCCATCCTCCCTCCCTCCTTCCTTCCTCCCTCCCTCTTCCTTCCCTTCCTTCTTCCTTCCTTCCTCCCTCCCTCTCCCCTCTCCTCCTTCCTTCCTACCACTTCCATCCTTCCTTCCTTTCTCCTCTCTCCTCCCTCCTTCCTTCCTCCTCTCTTCTGTCCCTCCTTCCTCTCTCCCCTCCCCTCCTCCCTCCTCTCTCCTCCCTCCTCCCTCCCTCTTCCTTTCTTCCTCCCTCCCTCCTTCCTTCCCTCCCTTTTCCCTCCCTTCCTTCTTCTTCCTTCCTCCCTCCTCTCCCTCCTCCTTCCTTCCTACCTCTTCCCCTCCCCTTTCCTCTCCTCCTTCCTTCCCTCTTCCCTTCTCCTCCCTTCCACCTCCCTTCCTTCCTCTCCCTCCTTCCCTCCCTCCTTCCTCTCTCCCCTCCCCCTCCTCCCTCTTCCTCTTCCTTCCTCCTCCTCCCTCCCTCTTCCCTCCCTCCTTCCTTTCTCCCTGTTCCCGCCTTCTTCCCTCCCTCCTTCCTTCCTTCCACCCTCCTTCCCTCCTGCAGCTACAGAAATAAATTCATTCTTCTGATTGATGGATTGATAATCAACCAACCTAATCAAACAGACTTGCATTAATATGTATACAGCATGTATGATTGAAACGGGGGGGGGGAGAAGAATGGGGGTAATACTATAGTTTAAACAAAGCTGAGATCTGATTACAGATCAACTTACAACCATAGTTGAGCCCCAAATTTCTGTCGCTGGGGGTTAGCATTGATTAATTGAGTTTTGTCCCATTTTACGACCTTTCCTGCTGTTAAGTAAATCACCACCATTGTTAAGTCCGTAGCCCGGCTGTTAAGTGAATCGGGCTTCCCCGTGGATTTTGCTCATCAGAAGATTCGCAAAAGGGGTTCACGTGACCCCCCCCCCGGGACACGGAAACCGTCATAAATACGAGTCAGTTACCAAGCGGCTGAATTTTGATCGCATGACCATGGGGATATTGCAACAGTCATAAGTGTGGAAAAAATGGTCATACGTCACTTTTTTCCCTGCCGTTATAACTTTGAATGGTCACTGCATCAGCTGTAAGTTGTAAGTCGAGGACTACCTCTAGTAAGCAGTCTGCTACTAAAAAGCACCTTTTAATAGCCTTGTTCTCCTCCTTTTTCCTTTTTTTTAAAAAAAAATCCCTGCAGATCGTCTTGCCTCCGCACCTTGAGAAGATCCGGGAGAAACTGGCAGAGAATATCCACGAATTGTGGGCACTCACTCGCATCGAGCAGGGATGGATTTATGGGCCGGTGAGTTCTGCTCTCCGGGAACCAGAGGTTGGAGGTTGCCGTGCCTTTCCTTTTTTAAAAAAAATATTATTGTACATTTTCCATTATTATTCAACACATTTTCAATTTTGCAACACCTCTGTACTGGTTATATCAAGTCCTTAAAAAAATATACATCACAGTATACAATCCTGGTTATAACTGTGATTCTCATAGTCATGCTATCGGGGCTCCAGCAGTTACCCCCATTTAAATCCTGAGTCTCCAGCCGAACTTGCAAAACTTAAAGAAGATTTATTAGGAGTAAACATGCCGGTGCTACCTGGGTGTAGCCGACTCTGAGACACAACATTCATTGTCACCCTTGACCCTGGTTTCCCCTGGGTGTATCATAATTCGTATCCTCCAATGGGACACATCCATAGCCCAGAGTCATCAATCATGCTCTCCAGTTAGAATTTTGCATGGCAGAAACTTTGGTCACCTAGAAACTATCTTTGAAAACATTTATGGAATGCAAGTTTCCCGCTGCTCCCACTTCCCTTTCTGTTGGCACCTCTAAAAAGACCATAGAAATATTTGATGAATTGACGCATGCAGTATAGTCTCTTTTGTCTACATAGTGTTGTACGTCATAATTAACAACTATTATTTTCATAGTGTTATACGCTACTGCGTTTATTACTCTATACACTTTAAATAGAAGGGACGCGATGGCTCAATGGCTAGGACACTGAGCTTGTCGATCGGAAAGGTCAGCAGTTCAGTGGTTTGAATCCCTAGCGCCGCATCATGGAGTGAACTCCCGTTCCTTGTCCCAGCAGCTTCTGCCAACCTAGCAGTTCAAAAGCGTATAAAAAATGCAAGTAGAAAAATAGGGACCACTGAGGGGGGAAGGGAACAGCGTTCCGGGCACCTTTGGCGTTTAGTCATGCCGGCCACATGACCATGGAGACGTCTTCGGACAGCGCTGGCTCTTTGGCTTTGTAATGGAGATGAGCACTGCCCCCTAGAGTCAGAAACAACTAGCACGTATGCGCGAGGGGAACCTTTACTTTTTACCTTTACACTTTACATTATATTCACGGAGGTTGCCATGCCTTTCCTTGTGTGGAAACAAGAAAGATTGTGTAGCCTTCGGCGTCTTTAACAAGCCACCGTGAAGCCGGGCACCTCGCAATGATGTCGCACAAGGGATGCGAACTTTATCTTTCCTGTCATTTGCGGAATAGGGAATCCTAGCCTGGAGAATGTCAGATCCTTTTCCGCCACTCGATGAAATTGTAAACGAGGTTTCCCCTGATCCACCATTGTTTCATCTCAGGTCCGGGATGACAACAAACACCTGCACCCATGTTTGTTGGATTTCCACAGCCTTCCTGAGCCGGAGCGCAATTACAACCTGCAGATGTCAGGCGAGACCCTCAAGTGAGTGATGGTTGGGGGGAAATCCCTGGGAGATACCTTGAAAGGATCTACTGGATCTACTGAGCCGTGGCCTCCTGTGTAGTCCAGGTCTTTGGGTTATAGCCAGGGGTGGGATTCAACAATTGCAGCAACTGGATCGCTGCCCGGTTGCTGGGTGGGCATGCCCATGGTGGGCGTGGCCTACTGGATCTTCAGGGAGGGGCATTTTTTGCCTTCCCCAGAGTCCGGAGGCTTCCCTCGGGCCTCTGGGAGGGCGAAAATGGCCTCCACCAGGCTCCCGAGGGCCTCTGGAAACAGGAAACAGGCCCGTTTCCAGACTTGTGGAACATCCGGAAGGACCGTTTTTCACCCACCCGGAGCCTCCACATGGACCTTGCACTTACTTACATCCGAAACAGGCCACGTGGAAACTCCTAGGAGGGAGGAGCAGGGTGGGTGGGGCCAGCTGGTCGGTTCAACTCCCAGTTTGGCAAACCAAACTTAAATTTAACATCCAGTTCGCCCGAACTGGTCTGAACTGGTAGAATCCCACCCCTGATTATAGCCCATGATGGAGATTGCATGGACATTTGGATAAAGGTTGCTTCACAGTGACAACAGAGGAATTTGGTTGGCTAAAAAGAAACTGAGGAAGACACTACAGATGGAAACTCTCCATCAATTCAAACGGAATTGGTCTGGGTGAAGCATAAAGGAAGCGTGGGGTCCTTGGAGCTCTCCGAGTTGGATTGTTTCCTGGTAGACATTCTACCACCCAACTAGAGAACATCATCAGTGCTAGAAGGGAGTGGGGTTTGTTTATATATCAGTGGCATACCCAGTCAGTGTTGGTGGGCGAGTTCTTGGAGATGTTTTGATTAGCCTGCTGTTTACTATTAGATTGTTTGTCTGAGTTGGTGCTTCTTTGATTGGAGTACGGTTTGCTCCTTAATTTTTGGTCCAGTAGGAAGTGCAATCAATCTCAATCAGAATAGAGCTGGGAGGGACTTTGGAGGTCTTCTAGTCCAAACGCCTGCTCAAGTAGGAGACCCTATACCATTTCAGATAGGTGGCTGTCCAGTCTTTTCTTTAAAATCCCCGGTGATGAAGCACCTACAACTTCTAGAGGCAGGCTGTTCCACTGGTTCATTGTCCTCACTTGTTAGGAAGTTTCTCCTTAAGCTGCAAATGTAGTGTTTCAATTCGTTGGATAATAGCCATGGCACCTGGACTTCTTTACTGTTTCACGGTGCTTTTACAGCTCTCTCTAAGTGATTTACAGTCAGCCTCTTGCCCCCAACAATCTAGCTCCTCATTTTACCCACCTCGGAAGGACGGAAGCCTGAGTCCAACTTTGAGCCTGGTGAGATTCGAACTGCCAAATTACAGGCAGCCTGCAGTACTGCACTCTAACCACTGCGCCACCGAGGCTCAATCTAGCTGAGCTGTAACCATGTAGTTTCTCAACACAGGGCAGATTTTGTGGAGCGTCCTTGGGGCTTGAAGCGTGTGGCGCCATATTTGCTACCCAAAGGAGAACGGGGGTGTGGCTTAGCTCCTCCCCACCCACCCAGCATAATTACGATCTGATCTCTTCCTTTGCAGGACCTTGCTTGCTCTGGGCTGCCATGTGGGGATGGCGGATGAGAAAGCCGAAGAGAACCTCAAGAAAACCAAGCTGCCTAAAACGTAACCGGTTTGGCTCCAGTGTGCTGGGTGTGTAGAGAGGCTGGTTTTGCCTGTAGCATCCTAAGTGTCACACCTTTGCAGGTACATGATGTCCAATGGCTACAAACCAGCACCCTTGGATCTCAACCACATCAAGCTCACTCCAGCCCAAAATACGTTGGTGGACAAACTGGCTGAGAACGGACACAATGTCTGGGCACGGGATCGGGTCCAACAGGGCTGGACGTACAGCGTTGTGCAGGTATGGGACTCCAGAGGAAAGGTTTTCTAGCGCAGCGGTCCCCAAACTTAGCTCGGCGGCCCGGTGGGGTGGGTTGAGGAGAGAGAGGATAGTTCCCTGCGAGTGGCAGGTGGGTGGCCATCAGCGTGCACAGATCCTTTTGTGTGAATGGTCGGTATGCGCTCTATAAGTAGAGACGTGCACAGACGTGCACTCAAATATCCCCTTGTACAAGTGCCGTCCGCTTGTACACAAAACTCCCCTCTATAAGTAGAGGGGAGTTTTGTGTACAAGCACAAGCGACGCCACTTGTACAAGGGGATATTTGAGTGCACGTCTGTGGGCGTTTGCTGCTTGTGCGGCCAATTTCCAAACAGGCCGCAGCCCGATAGTGGACCACAGCCCAGGAGTTGGGGACCGCGGTTATATGGGGTGTCAGCGTTTTGAGGAATGAGTCCAAAGAAATCAGAACTCTAAGGGAGGGAGGTCCCTCAAAGAACATGCTTATTGGATACATCGTATTGGTACGGCTAGTGAAAACCAACTCTGAAGTTTCCCGCGGTTATAGCATAATTAAAAGGGAAACTGTTTCCCTCCCCAAGTGTTCCACATCACATTGTCCAATTAAATCCGTTGGCGGGCTCCTTGGTCACTCCTTTCCTCCTTCAACTGCCCCCTGTTGGGATGACCTTGGTTCCCACAGGAAGGCTCTTCGTTATTGTTCTGACCCAGCCTTCGCAGAAGCAAGAAACCGACTCCCTGCGAAGCAAAACCCCTTTAATTACACCTTGGGAATTAATTGCATTTACCAACAGAAAGTCCAGCCAAGAGTCCTGCAAGAAGTTAACTGAAGCAATAGTTCTCATCAGCTCATTATGATAAATGCAAGGCTGTGCGCTCCCAGCCGGGAGGCTGAAAATTTAAGTCAGAGAAATAGACAAACCTCCGTTCTGGCAAGGCAGTCTTTGTAGCAGGAAACACACAAGGAGCAAATGTTCCAGAAATGCAAATGGTTGTTGCAACAACTCAACTACTCCCCTTTTCCTCCTATTTATTCCCCAGCTACGGAGGGGGCCATTGAGCGTCCCTGTTTGTTTTGCTTCCCCGAGCCAGCTCATTGTCCTCCGTTATTCACCTATCTGCTCTAAGCATACGCACCTCTGGAACAAGCCCCAACTACTCCTCCTCCTCACTTATCTCAGACTCCAAAGGCAGCTGTCTCTCCGGTGGCTGGGAAATGTCGGACAGACCTGGCTCTGTGTCTGACGCTGAGCAGCCATCAGAGACTTCCCCAGGCTCCAGAATTGGCTCAAGTTCTTCCCCAACCTTCTCATCCTCTCAAGTCTGGTGGGCCATGACAGTTATGTCTGCGAGACAGTCTATCTCCGTGATGGCGAACCTGTGGCACGTGGCATGCACAGCCCTTTGTGACGGCACACAAGCTACAGGCGAACTTAATCTCACTGTTCACGCTTCACAGCTGATTTCCGGCCGGTTTGAGGCCTTTTTCAGCCTCACAAAGGCTTGAGCAGGCTTCTGCAAGCTTTGTGGGCCGAAAACTAGCCCCGTTTTGTCACTTCCGGTATTTTCGGAAAAACAGGAAGTGATGAAACGGAACTAGTTTTCAGCCTGCAAAGCTTGCAGAAGCCTTCCTCAAGCCTTTGGGAGGTCAAAAAAGGCCTCAAACCGGCCAAAAATCAGCTGTGCGGCGCAGTGCAGGTAAGGGGGTGGCAGGAGGTGGGTGGATTGCATGCACATGTGTAGGGGGCGTGGGGGGGTGCCTTGCCTTCTGGGTGCTGGCACGCAAGCGTGCTAGCACGCACACAATTTTTGGCACAGGAGCCCAAAAAGGTTAGCCACCGCTGGCCTATCTACTTCCCCCCCTTTCCCTCCCCCCAGAGTACGTGACAACTAGGAAGCAGAAAAAAATGGCTTCATCCAGGTTCGATTCAGTGTTGACATGGGGTCCCTGTGGACCGATGGCTGAAAGCGACAACTTGGCAGGGGAAGGGACTAGTGGAAGGCACGGTATGGGATGAGGGACCACCACGGTGGTATCTGGTGGTAGGTGCCACAAGATTCCAGGTCGTTTCCTCCATTCCTACCAGCTTTCGAGTACAATGCATGGGGCTTGGCGATGTGTTTTCTTAAGCTGCTTCGTGTTCATAGACCTGCGTGTCTTCCTCGGGCTTGTAGGACATCAAAAACAAGCGCAACCCCCGCCTGGTGCCCTATCACCTCCTCGATGAGAGGACCAAGAAGACCAACCGGGACAGCTTGCGGGAAGCGGTGCGAACCCTCCTTGGCTACGGATACAACATTGAACCCCCAGATCAGGAAGCCCGTGAGTGTCCTTCCATTCTTCGGCCTCTGGTTTCTACTCCTTAACCTCAGATGAACAAGAGTTGGAAGGGACCTTGGAGGTCATCTAGTCCAAACCCCCCCACCCACCCACCCAAGCAGGAGACCCTACACTATTTCTGACAAGAGGGCAGTCCAGTCTCTCCTCGAAGGCCTCCAGGGATGAAGCTCCCATAACTTCTGAAGGCAACTTCTGTTCCATGGGTTGATTGTTCTCAGTGTCAGAAAATTTCTCCTTATTTCCAGGTTGAATTTCTCCTGGATCAGTTTCCATCCATTATTCCTTGTCTGTCCTTCAGGTGTTTTGGAAAATAGCTTGATCCCCTTCCTCCTCTCTGTGGCAGCCCCTCAAATATTGGAAGACTGTTCTCCTGTCTCCCCTGGTCCTTCTCTTCACTAGACTAGCCAGGCCCAGTTCCTGTAACCATTCTTCATACGTTTGATCCTTTTAGTTGAATTCATTGATTCTATTATTATGTTGATATGCCACCCATTTTGCAGTCAAGAAGCTCTGGGCAGCTTTCATATAGACAGAGACATGAAAACCTAAAATATTAAATCAACCCAAAATAATTGGAGCAGCCCAGAGTTCATCACAACAGCAAGATGGGCAGCATAAACATTTAATAAGTAAATAAGTTACGAACCAGATTACTACGAAGTATAATATGATTGCAGGAAGTGGGTAGGACTGCTTTAATGGAAAGAAAGAGTTAGGAGGTGGCATGATAGCAAGTGTTCCAATATTTGAGGGGCTGCCACAGAGAAGAGGGGATCAAGCTATTCTCCAAAGCACCTGAGGGCAGGACAAGAAGCAACGGATGGAAATTCAAGGAGAGAAGCAACCTGGAATTAAGGAGAAATTTCCTGACAGGACAATTAATCCGCTGAACAACTTCCCCCAGAAGTTGTGAATGCTCCCAACACTGGACGTTTTTAAGAAGAGATTGGATAACCATTTGTCCAGAATGGTTGTTCTGACCCAAACCTGGTTCCAAGAGAGCCAAACACAAGACAAAGGCAGCAGCACAACCTTTTAATGTTTCCTCTATGGATCCTGTTTCTTCACAGATTGAAGGCTGCTTCCAACTAATTAGCTCCAACATTGAAGAGCCTTGCCAAGTTTTTGCAAGGCTGCCCAAAAACAACAGATAAGGAATATTTTACAACACAAGAGTCTTCAAATGCCAACTGTAATGTCCACGAGGCTGAGTTTCAAAACGTCTTTGCTTCCTGCAAAGAACGTTCGCTTCACAGCTGGCTTTTATCTTCTTGAAGGCGGGGCCATCACCTTGCAGCCTTACTCCCGAGTTGCCCTTGCTGCTGCAGCTGCTCTTTCCTGCGAGCAGCCCTGCGCGCACGCACACTTGGCACAGGCTCCTTGGGAACCTCCTCATTGCTGCTGCCAGCCCCCACAATCTCTGAAGGCAGCAGTCTACTCCCTAATGGTCCTCATCTGAGTCCTCACTCTCTCTCCTCAACCGTCCGCACCTGCTACCGGCTAACCACAACAATAGTATAGAATTTCTGTTTTGGCAGGGGGTTGGTCTAGAAGATCTCCATGGACTCCTTCCAACTCAAGTGGACTTACTTAAGTGGAGGTGGGTGTGGAGTGTCCCTTTGGTCTTTGTTTTTTCCATCCTCCCATCTTCTTGGTCTCTGAACAGCTCTAGAACTGGCCAAGGGCCGGCTGGATAAAGTCCGCATTTTCCGCGCCGAGCAGTTCTACGCAGTAAAGACGGGCAAGTGGTATTTTGAGTTCGAGGCCGTCACTACTGGTGAGATGCGGGTCGGGTGGGCCCGCCCGAACGTGAGACCTGACGTGGAGCTGGGCGCTGACAACCTCTCCTATGTCTTCAATGGGCATCGGGTGAGTCTGGGCTGCTTCCTCCTCTTCCTCCTGGGCTGGCCCTTGGTCGTCTTCGCGTTCCCTTTTCCCTGAAGGATCCTGTTCTGACCTAGGCTTCCCAACAGCCGACTCCTCGTCCCGATAAAACCCCGTTTTGGGGGCTACAGTGAATTCCGTCTCATTCACAAGTAGCAAAGTCCCGCCAGTCTTTCCAGAGATTTCACAACTAAAAACCTTTATCAGGCTTGGACAGCTGCCAGGCCGATAGCTTCCAGACGCCACTCTGTAGCAGACAATACTTGGCAAGGAGCCAGGAACAGATCTTCACCCGAATGAAATGAATGAATGGTCTCCTGCAAACCCCACTCCCCTTTTGCTCCTCTTTTATTCCCTATGGGGGGGGCCATTCACCGTCCACCTGTGGCTTTACTCCTGAGTCGACCCTTGTTTCTTAGCTGTTCCCTTCTCCTGGAAGCTCTGTGCATGTGCACACTGGGAACAGGCTCCAGCTGTTCTTCTTCCCCACTGATCTCTGACTCCGAAGGCAGACTCTCTGACGCAGAGGCCCTATCAAAGCCTTCCCCAGACTCCAGGACTCGCCCATGTTCCTCCCCATGTCAAGATTCTGGCAGTTTTATGAATTGACACCCCAACCTCCTCACTTGCCGAGTTTGCCGCTCTGCTGGCCGCTGGTGAGCCACAACAGATCCTTTCCGTTTGTGTCCGTCTCGCAGGGTCAACGTTGGCACGTAGGGAGTGAGCCTTTTGGTCGCCCATGGCAACCAGGAGATGTGGTTGGATGCATGATTGACCTGACGGATAACCACATCATGTTTACACTGAATGGGGAGATGCTGATCAGTGACTCGGGATCAGAGCTGGCCTTCAAAGAAATAGAGATCGAAGATGGTAAGTATAGCGTTCCCAAATCTCGGATCTTTATTCCTCAGAGGCTGAACAACAGGGGTGGGATCCTGCAGGTTCACACCTACCGGTTGCTAACATTCTAAGCAGTTCGGAGAACCGGTTGTTAGAAGAAATTACTGGACTAATCCTGTAAGGAAGGCAGGAAGGAAACATTCTGGTGTTGCTCAAAGAAACTGCCTCTTCGTTAATCCTTATTACATTCTTGGCAGGACTAGACTTCCTGTCTCAGGAACTTCTCTGGAGTTTTTTTCCCCCTCCTTTGCTTGTGTGGAGTGACCATTCAAAGTTACAATGGCACTGAAAAAAGTGACTTATGACCGTCACACTTGGCCAATAAAGAATTCTGTTCTATAATCCGCTGTCCTCACCACTCTCTGCACACCCTTATCTGTCCAATACTCGTGGAGGCTGAACATTTATTTATTCATTGTTGGCGACCTAAGTTTGTTGTTTTCCTCCTCATCTTTCACAGGCTTCATCCCAGTGTGCAGCTTGGGCCTCTCCCAAGTGGGACGACTCAACTTGGGTCAGGATGTCAGCAGCCTTCGCTATTTCACCATCTGTGGTCTCCAAGAAGGTTACGAGCCCTTTGCAATCAACACAAAGCGGGAAGTCACCATGTGGTTCAGCAAAAGCCTGCCTCAGTTTTCCCCCGTGCCCGATGAGCACCCTCACTACGAGGTGAGAGCAGGAGGCTAACTTGAGGGTGGAGCCTTGGAGGTTGTGCCCTGTGGCAGGTGTGCTTTGGGACTCAAACGTTGACAAGGAGAGCTCCATGTTTGAGAAGCAACCATGGCAGTAAGAGGACATTCTGAAACGGGAGGGATTTATGAGCAAGATACTTTTGAGTTGGCTTGGTGAGGAGAAAGGGGCCGCCATTTTGAACGACTGGGAGCTGGAAGGGATTTCGAAGCTTGGTGGGTGCCATCTGAGGAAGCTTCATGAGTCAGATAGTGGCCTGGCATGGAGAAAATGTGGCAAACAGGTGAACCAGAGGCACTAATAATAGCATCTGTGAGGATTGGTTTGTTGTACGGCAAAATTGTGGTTGAACTCACAACTGATGTGAGATGAGAGATTTTGCATGGCTGAGAGGAAGTGTGGTTATTGGGTTATTGGTCTGGAAATTCATATCTCCTTCCAATGTTTTTCTGATGCCACCTCCATGTCTACATGACCTATCAGAAGATTGGTAACATTGAGCAAGTTAAATTTTACCACTGACCTTTCTACTAACGAATATTTGTTTATAAGTTGTGGAGGACTCTAAAGAAGTGTTCTCCATAATTCGTTGAAAAACAGCCATGGAAGGTTAGGATGAGCCTGGGACGAAGTTTGTCCATTGCTCCTCTAACCTTCTGCTTTGGTCCTCCGTGGGCAGGTGTCACGTATTGATGGCACCGTGGACAACCCGCCATGTCTAAAGCTGACGCACCGAACGTTCGGCTCCCAGAACGCTGTTGTGGAACTCCTCTTCCTGCGCCTCAGTATGCCAGTGGAATTCCATGAGAAGTTCAAGGTCCCCGCCGGTACCACTCCACTCACTCACGCGCTCACCATCCCCGAAGATGAAGTCAAGGAAGTTGACCTTGATTCCGAGTTTGAGCAGTTGAAGAAAACCGCCAGCCGCAAGGAAGCTGAGGAAGCCGAGAAGGAGAAACAAGGCCCGAGTTCTCCAGCCGCTCACAAGGAGTCATCCAAAGAGGCCCCCAAAGCAGAGAATGAGAAGGATTCCTCCAATGAGAAAAGCAAAGCCAAGAGAGGGTAAGAACTCAATGGAAAGCTTACCGGGGGATCAAGAGATCTCCTAGGGGGGAGATGATTGGGTTCGAAAGGAATAATGAAGATCTTTAGATATCGGAGTGGGAGAAGAAGCGTTCTTGGTGTGGGAGGCTATCAACGTGATCAGACAAGTAGTGATTCTAAACTAGTTCTGACAGAGTTGAGCAGGATTCATTTCCAAGAAGTGTGCCTGGAGAAAAATCAGGTGGGACATCTTAGATGGAGGATGTACTGTCCTTTCTGATCATACCCTCCTTGCTATTTATCTCCTCCAGCTTCTTGTTCAAAGCCAAGAAAGCCACTACCCTCATTACCCCTGCTCCTGTAGTCCCCACAGTACCTCGACTTGAAGAGGAAGTAGTTCCCGATGACCGGGATGATCCAGAGATCATCATGAACACCACAACGGTAAACAGGAACTTGGATATCGAATGACCGAGTACAATATTGTCTGTTCCTACCAGACAATATCCCGATTTGTTTGGAATGCAACTGTGGTGGAATGTAGTCTGGATTCCAAGGCAAGAGAGGCTGCATTCCAAAGGAGTAAGAAACAGTGAAGTTAAGATGGTTTGGTTGGGAAGGTCAAGATTGCACCTCCCTAGAAGTTCCCAGAGTCCATTTTAAAGAGGCAAGGAGAGATTTAACCTGGAAATAAGGAGAAAGTTTCTGACAGAACAATCAACCAATGGAACAGCTTGCCATCGGAAGTTGTGGGAGCAACATCACTTGAGACTTTCAAAAAGAGATTGGACTGCCATTTGTCAGGAATGGTGTAGGGCCTCCCGCTTGGGTGGGGGGTTGGACTGGATGACCTACAAGGTCCCTTCCAACTCTGATTATCTGTTATCTGTTCTTAAATTGGTGAGATGCAAGTATTGGCTTTAGTTTGGCATGATTGATGTAGGATTCCAAAACCCAAGAAAGACACACACAGTTACTTCTAAGCAGTTCAATGTTGTTCCTCACCGATCCATCGAAACTTTGATGGCCTCTTGAGAGCTTCTGGAGAAGACCCATCTTAACTCTCTTCCTTCCTACCAAGCTATCTTAACTTCGCTGTCTCTTATTTCTCTGGAATGCAGCCTCTCCCTCCCTGGGAATCCAGACTACATTCCACCACAGCATTTCTGGCATTCCAGAATGGAACTCCTGGGTGGGGGCAAAATTAGCATGTTCTTTTGATAATCTCTGGTCCATGAGTTATTTACAGAATACTTTTCGTAAGATTTGTATGAGGAACTGTGCGTCCCACGCCATATTGTTTACCCTTTGCACCTTTTCTCTTTCCAACCTAACAGTATTACTACTCGGTCCGGATATTTGCAGGCCAAGAGCCCACTACGGTCTGGGTAGGTTGGGTGACCCCTGATTACCACCAGCATGACATGAACTTCGACCTCACGAAAGTGCGCAACGTCACAGTCACCATGGGTGACGACAAGGGAAATATCCACGACAGGTGAGTGTTATTCTGACCTCTACTGTGCATTATGAATTATGAAGACGTATGCTGTGCATATGACTTCAGCAACAGAGTGGTCAATGCCCAGAATGCTCTACCCAACTCCATTGTTACAGCCTCAACCCCTCACAGCTTCGACCTCAAACTGTCTACCGTGGACCTCACCCCATTCCTAAGAGGTCCTTAAAGGGGGCGTGCATAAACGCACCAATGTACCTACCCTCCCTGTCTTGCTATCCCCATGTACCTGTATTTACTCCCTTTGTTCTTGTTTATGTTCATACTTATACCTGTCATCTTCTACATGTTTGACAAATAAATAAATAAATTATGGATCAGCTACAAGCAATTTCTGAGGAATGGCAGCAGGTTACACTAGAGTAGAGATCTGGTCAGATCTGGGGATGTTTGAAGAGTCTTTTAACCGGTTGAGCAAAGAGTGAAACTACTTTTGTTGTGAAAATAAAAGGGGGTGCAGTTGCCCAGAAGGATTTGGGAGAAGGAGAGGTGTAACTTCAAACCTTCTGGGTCTCCTATCCAGGGGCTTGTTGTCAGGGCTCCGGTGATCACCCCCATTTAAATCATGAGTCTCTAGCCGGATTTTCAAAGCTTAAAGAAGATTTATTGGGAGTTAACGTGCCCGGCGCTGCCTGGGTATAGCCGCCTCATTCATTATCACCCTTAACCTTGTTTTTTTCCCCCATCCCCTGGGTGTATCCTAATTCATATCCTCCAATGGGACACCTCCATAGCCCAGAGTCATCAATCCTGCTCTCCAGTTAGAATTTTGCACGGCAGAAACTTCGGTCACCTAGAAACCATCTATGAAAACATTTATGGAATGCAGTTTTGGTTTTGCGAGCTGCTGCGCTATTCCACCCCCTCCCCCCCTTTCTGTTGACAACACTAAAAAGACCAGAGAAATATTTTATGAGTTGACACTTGCAGTATCTCAAGAAGAAGTAGGTTGAATGTCGTCTCCGCTGCCTCTCCTTTCAACAGCATCAAAAGAAGCAACTGCTACATGGTGTGGGGAGGGGATTTTGTCAGCAGCACCCAGCAGACCCGAGTTAGCACGGTGGATCTGGTGATCGGTTGCCTTGTGGATTTGGCCACAGGGCTCATGACTTTCACAGCCAATGGGAAAGAAGTCAACACCTTCTTCCAGGTAAGCGGATTCGGGATGCGTTCTCCCAGGAGAGTTGACGGGTCAGAGTTTTTACAGTGTGACTCCTGTTGTGAGACAAGCCAGGAGCAAAACACAGGACCCAGAAGCTTTGCCTTTTAATAGTGGTTTATATACAAGATACTACACGCATATGTTAGGCAAATACCAGGCAAGCAGTCAATCTTCAACTCTAAACGGAGAACTACACTGGAGAGAGAATACGAGGAGGGAGAGACACATCCTCTCATGGCCTCCCTTATATAAACAGCTTGTTAAAGTGACAGTATCCTGCTGACTCATCATCAGTTCGTCAACTTGGCTCACAGCCTTACGGCAGCTATTAAATCTTCATTATTTTAACATTACAGGGGCTGAAATGTATTAGGGAGATGTTTGGGTTGATGGATAAGAAATCAAGATTGTCCTCTTCAGAGGAGTTGGAGGATTAGGGCTCTTGATGGGTCTTTTTGGGCTGCAGAAGACAAAGATGTCAGGTCCACAAACATGAAGCTTTTAGAAAAGGAATCCGGGATAACCAGGGGTGAGAAGATCATAGCAATAGCACTTAAGACTTATATATCACTTTACAGTGCTTTACAGCAGTGGCGGGTTTCAAAATTTTTTTTACTACCAGTTCTGTGGGCGTGGCAGGGTAAGGATACTGTAAAATCTCCATTCCCTCCCCAACCCACTAACCTGCTTTCCAGCTCCGTTGTTCTGCGCAGAGCAACAAAAGAAGACCCAGCCGATCAGCTGGGTCTCGGGAGTCGGAGAAGAGATGCAGGGGGCGGGGCTGGTCAGAGGTGGCATTTGCCGGTTCTCTGAACTACTCAAAATTTCCGCTACCGGTTCTCCAGAACTGATCAGAACGTGCTTTACAGCTCTCTCTAATCAGTTTACTGAGTCAGCCAATGGGCCTCCCAACAATCTGGGTCCTCATTTGACCCGCCTTGGCAGGATGGAAGGCTGAGTCAACCTTGAGCCTAGTGGGATTTGAACAGGCAGCTGGCAGTCAGTAGTAGCAGCTTGCAGTACTGCACTCTAACCACTGCGCCACCAAAGCTCATCACGTAGGCTTCTCCCAACAATTTGCAAATAATATAACAATAATCCAATCCAGATGATATTCAGCTGGGTATTTTTTTTTTTAAAATAATAATCCATTCCAGAGGATAATCAGATGGGTATTTTTTAAAAATATGGAAAATCAGCACTGGGAGACTGAGAATGGGCCGATTTTATAGCTTTGTGTGAATTATGAATTTACCAAGGCTGGTTGGTGAATTGTGGGAGTTGAAGTCCGCCAGTCTTAAAGCGGCCAAGTTCGGAGACCCCGATCTACGTTGTAAGATGCTACCCTATTTCAGTGTCCTAACCAAAAGATGCCATTTTTATCCTTAGATATTTACGGTTGCTGGAGATCTTTCCTAATAAACTTTGTAATGAAACTTTCTTTTCTTTCTGCCTCTGTTCTCCCACAACTGGTCCATCTCAGGTGGAGCCCAACACAAAACTGTTTCCTGCCGTTGTCGCTCTCCCCACAAACCAGAATGTCATGCAGTTTGAACTGGGCAAACTGAAGGTAAGGCCTTTCCCTGAAGCTGCACGTTGGGGGGGTAAAAAAACAGTATTGCTCCTGGAATAACGAAGGAATCCCACTTGGATCAGGGTGGGTTGGAAATATTATATGCCGTCGGAGTGTTTACAGTGTGACTACAATTGTGAGACAACCCAGGAGCAAAACACAGGATACAGAGGCTTTGTCTTTTAACAATGGTTTATATACAAGACTACTGTATACCTACATACATGTGTTAGCCAAATACCAGGCAAGCAATCAATCTTCAACTCTATAATGGAGTTAGAACACAAGGAGAGAGAGAAAGAGAGAGAGAGAGAGAGAGAGATTCCCTCTCATGGCCTCCCTTATATAAGCTTCTTAAAGCGGCAGTACCCTGTTGACTCACCACCTTGGCTTATTGCCTTATAGCAACTGGTCAGCTATTAAATCTTCCTTACATTAACATATGCAGATTGGTTAATTAACCATTTTCTTCTGTTTTTCCAACTCCTTGCGAGACAGAATATTATGCCAATATCAGCTGCCATGTTCCGGAGCGAGCGGAAAAACCCGGAGCCCCAGTGCCCACCTCGCCTTGCCATTCAAATGCTGGCCCCCATGACTTGGAGCCGTATGCCCAATGAGTTTCTACGGGTGGATGTTGCTCGCTTTAGCGACCGTCATGGCTGGATGGTTGAATGCCTGGAACCAAACATAATGATGGCTCTCCACATCCCAGAGGAAAACCGGTGAGAATGTAGTAGTCTTCTATTTCACTTCACAGAAACAGGCTGACACCTCCAGGGTGAGGATTTGGTGTTTCCCAACCCGACCTGGATGGGGGATTCTGGGAGTCGAAATCTGCAGGGTCCCAGATAAAGGAAGACCACTGGCTGAATTTATGGTTCTATCGCTCGGAGGAGTGTGGTGGAATGATGTTGGCGAACTCTCAGCCAGGCATAGAGGAGGAGTCAAGCAGGGAAGTAGCCTTGAGTCCTTGCGCACTGCAAGAGGCCTGACCTCCCCCTTAAGCTCCATGAAATCTTATCTGGTGGCTCCCAAGGGAAAGCAAGCATGGAGAGATTCCTGTAATATAGTTCAAACATAATAAAGTTGCTGGCGTGGAACAGTGTAGTCTGAAATTGTAGGAGGGAGAGGCTCAAAGAGGCCGTGGAGCTGGGTGGAATGTGTTGGCAGACAGGAAAAGCCTTCCCAAGCAATTCACGGGGTATATCTAATAGTTAATGCAGACATTTGCTTTAGTCTGGCAAGATTCTGTCTGTAGGTGAACGACAATACAGAACCTACTCCACATATCATTCTTGGTTCTTTGGCATTGACAGAGAAAGAACAGTTATAATTATGTTTTTTTAAAAAAAATGTCCTCTGAAGATATTTAATATTCAGGCTTTCACCTGCTTGCCTAATTTAGCAAAGGGAGGCCTCCATTGATCGATGTAGCTGCTGAACATTGGGAGATAGAAAATGTTCTCCAATTAACAAATGGTTCCACTTTCTAACACCGTGCCAAGCTTGGAACTTCCTCTCTTCTTTGTGATGACCCAAAGGGGCACGGCACAAAGGCAACACAATCACATAAGAAAGTAGAGTCCCTTTTATAATCTCCAACTTTGCCCCCGGTGTCCTGGTTACCTTCGGCTGGAGAAAAAAACTCTCCCAAGAAGAGTTTTTAAGTGAAGGAAATTCAGTCCGAAAATAAAGTACATACAAACTGTAAATAAAAATCCACACAAACCAGGCTGCGGCAATTAACTTGACAGGCCAGGAGAAGGAATTGCAGACTTGAAAGGCCAGCAAAATAAACACAGTGGGAAGACGCCAGGAACCCAGATGAGCCTCGACAATAACAGATAACTTATGATTTCCTCCCAGCAAATTTGCTGTGCGCAGCTTCCCTTTTTAAACACTGTGTTCCCAGCTGAAGCTAGTGAAGGGAATCAGGGCCCTTTCCTCCCCCGTAAGTCACGCAACTCAGGTTGCTCCCTTCTCCGTTCCTCCTTGTATGCCCTAGGATGAAGAGGGGGTGGGCCTGGATCTTCCTCTGAATTCCCTCTGCCTTGGTCTACCTCTCCCCTGCTCTGCCCAGCTGGACTTTGCTCTTCCCCAGTTTCTTCCACAGCCATCGGAGCCACACTCCCACTCCCTGTCATTTGCTCGGCCTCCCCTCTGACTCAGATTCCGACAGGGCATGACACTCTATAACTCTCAAACTTTCCCCCCCTCCCCCCATCCCTCTTTCAGGTGTATAGACATTCTGGAATTGTCCGAGCGCCAAGACCTGTTGACTTTCCATTCCCATAGTCTGAAGTTGTACTGTGCCGTGTGCGCTTTGGGCAACAACCGAGTGGCCCATGCCTTGTGCAGCCACGTGGACGAGTCACAATTGCTTTACGCCATCGAGAGCAACCATCTTCCAGGTCTGCTGCGTAGTGGCTACTACGACCTCCTTATCAGCATGCACCTGGAGTCGGCCAAGCGTTCCCGTCTCATGATGAACAGTGAGTTCATTGTCCCCATGACGGATGAGACCAAGACCATCACGCTGTTCCCGGATGGCATGAAGAAACCGGGGTTGCCCGGGGTGGGCATGAGCACCTGCCTGCGCCCTCCGCTCCACTTCTCTGACACCTGCTTTGTCAGCACCAGCTCTGAGCTCTACCAGCTGAGTCCTTCCATCCCGCTGGATGTGCTGAAGGTGAAGGCCATCAACATGCTGACGGAGGCTGTCCAAGACGGAGGGCAACATACCCGTGACCCCGTCGGGGGTAGTGTGGAGTTCCAGTTTGTGCCTGTTCTGAAGTTGGTCTGCACCCTCCTCATCATGGGTGTGTTTGAGGACGAAGACGTGTGCCATATCCTCAAGATGATTGACCCCAACGTCTTTGGAGAATCCAAAGAGGAGGAGGAAGTTCCGCGGGAAGCTGAGGAGGTGGCAGGGGAAGGGGAAGGAGAAGACCAGGGCTATGTGGAGGAGGAGGAGGAGGAGGAAGCAGGAGAGGAAGAGGAGGAGGAGGAGAAAGAAGCTGGAGGGGAGCAGAAGGAAGAAGCCGAAGAAGGAGAAAAGCAGGAGCTGAAGGCCATCGAGGCTGGAGAAGCTGAAGCCAGAGAAGACGAGGAAGGACTGGAAGAAGGCCTACTGCAAATGAAGCTTCCGGAATCGGTCAAGTTGCAGGTAAAAGGAGGAGCTTTGAGATTTCCCTTCGTTTCTTTCCATTCCTCCAGCTGCACCCTTCAAATACTTGAAGGGGACTTGTGCAGAAGAAAGAAGCTACATATATCCGTGATGGCGAACCTATGGCACACAAGCCACAGGTGGCACGCAGAGCCATTTGGGCGGGCACATGAGCCCCAGCCAAACTTGCCTGCACTGCACATGCGCGTGCCTCCCAGCTTGTTTGAGGCCCGTTTGAGGCCTCCTTCGGCCTCTCAGAGGCTTGTGGGAAGCCTCTGCAGCCTCAGGAGGCTGAAAAACGGGCCTCGTGATTTCCTCCCAGCAAATTTGCTGTGCGCAGCTTCCCTTTTTAAACACTGTGTTCCCAGCTGCAGCTCATGAAGGGAATCAGAGCCCTTTCCTCCCCCATAAGCCATGCAACCCACATTACTCCCTTCTCCGTTCCTCCCTCCGTGCCCTAGGATGAAGAGGGGGGGTGGGCCTGGGTCTTCCTCCGAACTCCCTCTGCATTGCTCTACCTCTCCCCTGCTCTGCCCAGCCGCACTTTGCCCTTCCCCAGTTTCCTCCACAGCCAATGGAACCACAGTCCCACTACCTGTCAGCTGCTCGACCTCCCCCTCTGAGTCAGATTCCAACAGGGGCATGACTTTCTTTCTTAATCCCTTCCATCCGACTCTGGTAGCTTCCTCCATCTTCTCTCTGCCCATCTCCTTCCCTCCTCCTCCTCCTCCAGATGTGCAACCTGTTGCAGTTCTTCTGGGACCGCGAGCTGCAGCACCGCGTGGAAGCCATCATCGCTTTCTCGGAGCGCTATGTGGACAGGCTGCAGACCAACCAACGGCAGCGTTACTCAACACTGATGCAAGCCTTCACCATGTCGGCTGCGGAGACTGCTCGGCGCACCCGGGAATTCCGGTCTCCTCCCCAGGAGCAGGTATTGGGCGGGGCTCATGGGGATGGGGAGGAGCCAAAGTGAAATGGAGGGGAGAATCACTTAGTGGTAGAACATACAGAGGTGTTTTGTGCGTCGGCAATGTCTAGGTTTAGGCGTTTGAAACTCTGGGAAGGGCTAGTAAGTGGTTGTTTGAAATCCAGGACAGTTGGATAACTTGCTATTAAATGCGCCTGGGGAATTCCAGTTTAGGGTTTAAGTTTAGATTTAGATTTAAATTGATTATTTAGAATTAGATTTAGATGGATGGTTTAGTTTTAAATTTAGAATTAGATTTAGATCGATGGTTTAGATTTAGATTTGGATCGATTATTTAGATTTAGATGGATGATTTAGTTTTAGATTTAGAATTAGACTTGGATGGTTTAGATTTAGAATTAGATTTAGATGAATAATTTAGATTTAGATGGATGATTTAGTTTTAGATTTAGAATTAGATTTAGATTGATGGTTTAGATATAGACTTAGATTTGGATCGATGATTTAGATTTAGATTTAAGATTTAGATAGATGATTTAAGAGTTAGATTTAGATGGATGATTTAGAATTAGAATTAGATTTAGATGGATGATTTAGTTTTAAATTTAGAATTAGATTTAGATGGATGATTTAGATTTAGATTTGGATCGATTATTTAGATTTAGATTGATGATTTAGTTTTAGATTTAGAATTAGACTTGGATGGTTTAGAATTAGATTTAGATGAATAATTTAGATTTAGATGGATGATTTAGTTTTAGATTTAGAATTAGATTTAGATTGATGGTTTAGATATAGAGTTAGATTTGGATCGATGATTTAGATTTAGATTTAAGATTGAGATAGATGATTTAAGAGTTAGATTTAGATGGATGATTTAGAATTAGAATTAGATTTAGATGGATGATTTAGTTTTAGATTTAGAATTAGATTTAGATGGATGATTTAGATTTAAGATTTAGATATAAGTTTAAAATTTAGATATAAGTTTAAGATTTAGATTTAGATTTTATAGGCTGCCTGATTCCCATATAGCTAGTCCTTGACTTACAATCATTCATTTAGTAACTGTTCAATGTGATAATAGCACTGAAAAATTCAACTTATGACCACTTTTTGCACATATGACCATTGCAGCATCCCCATAGTCAGTTGATCAAAACTTGGGCTCTTGGCAACTGGCATGTACTTATGATAGTTTCAATGTTCCCTGACCACGTGATCACCATTTCTGGCCTTCCCAGCCAGCTTCCGACAAGCCAGAATGTTCTTCTCCTAACAGATCAACATGCTGCTACAATTCAAGAATGGTGCCGATATTGAGGATTGCCCAGTGCCTGAAGAGATCCGGGATGAATTATTGGAATTTCATACTGATCTGCTAGCCCATTGCGGTAAGACCCTGGAAGCTTGAGGGGCACCTATCAACTCAAAGTAGAGAAGGATATGGTAGACTTTGGGACACAATTCTGGAATTCTGAACCACTTCGAACCAGAGGGAAATTGGGAACAAGCTCATTCAGAAAAATATATCCATCTGAGATAGAACAGGCGTGTTTCCACCACCTTGGCAACGTTGACTTGTGGACTTCAACTCCCACAATTTTGGGAGTTGAAGGCCACAGGTTGTAAAGTGGTTAAAGTTGGAATTCTGGGAGTTCTGGGAGTTGAAGTCCATGGATCTGAAAGTGGTTTAAAATTAGAATTCTGGGAGTTGAAGTCCACTGGTCTTAAAAGTGGCTAAGGTTGGAATTCTGGGAGTTGAAGTCCAAAGATTGCAAAGTGGTTAAGGTTGGAATTCTGGGAGTTGAAGTCCACAGGTCTTTAAAAGTGGTTAAGGTTGGAATTCTGGGAGTTGAAGTCCACAGGTCTTTAAAAGTGGTTAAGGTTGGAATTCTGGCAGTTGAAGTCCACAGGTGGTTAAGGTTGGAATTCTGGCAGTTGAAGTCCACAGGTCTTTAAAAGTGGTTAAGGTTGGAATTCTGGGAGTTGAAGTCCACAGGTCTTTAAAAGTGGTTAAGGTTGGAATTCTGGGAGTTGAAGTCCACAGGTCTTAAAGTAGCCAAGGCTGGACATCCCAATGTAGAATCAATGGTCCCCAGATCCCTTTATTGTGGTTTGAATCTTAGTTTCCACAATGATCTCATTCATCCTACTTTAATATCCTTTCCTGGGCGTTCAGACAGAATTGGATTTTGCTTCGTCCTGCCTCCAGTGTCCCCTGTTATCAATTTTTGCACTCAGGAGCTTGGCATCTTTTCTGTACAGGAATCCAAAGCGAGGGGGAGGAGGAACAGGAAGAGGAAGATACTTCCTTTCACCGGCGGCTGATGAATTTGGTGGAGAAGGTGGTGAACCTTCGCAAGAAAAAAGAAGAAGCGCAAGATGAGCAGCCTCCGGAAGAGGAGCCAAAACCCAGTAGGTATCCCCAACTGGTGGAGGGGAAAGAGAGTGATGGAGCCAATCGGTTCTGAGGGAACTTAGGGCCTTCCCAAACATTGTGCGATCCAGTTCGTATCAGTCTAAACATGTGTGGTCAAAGTTCTAACAGGAGAGCGTTAACCGTCATGGAGACGGGTTGGTGAAGACCAACTGAAGAAGTTCTGAAGGTTCATCCTGGTTCCCCTGCTCTGTAGGCACGTTGCAAGAGCTGATCTCCCACACGATGGTCCATTGGGCCCAGGAGTCCTTCGTCCAGAACCCAGAGCTAGTCCGGTTGATGTTCAGCCTCCTCCATCGGCAGTACGACGGCCTCGGTGAGCTCATCCGTGCTATGCCCAAGGCGTATACCATCAATGCCAACTCGGTGGAGGATACCATGAGTCTGCTGGAGTGCCTGGGGCAGATCCGCTCACTGCTCATCGTTCAGATGGGTCTTGAAGAGGAGAACCTGATGATCCAGAGCATTGGGTATGTGTTTTCATCTCCTGTAGCTTCTTGAACAGGTAGATGCCTTTCACCGTTAAGCTGCTTCATAGGCTCCGTATTTGCCACAGTTCTCAAAATTGCAAGCAACGTTGTTTTCCTGCTTCCTGAAGTCCCTTCTAGCTTGAGATGCTTCAAACTGAATTGGGACCTCCTCCGGTAACTGGAGAGCCTCCTTTGCAAGAAGACACGCATCGCTCTGAGATGGTTGATGGTGACCCCTAACTACAGCAACCGCAGAGTGTAAATTCAGATGTTCCTCAAGCTCTTGCCCTGCTCCTTGACCTAAAATGATCTCCATACTTCCAAAATTATCCTCAGATTTCCTTTAAACCATTGCCACTTTCCACCCAACATACTGAAACCTTAACCTTCTACAGTTGATACCTTGGACTGCAGGTCCTCAAACTTGCAGCCAAGAGTCTAGAGTACATCCAGGAGGCATTGAGTTGTAGTAAGGTGATGTAATCGTAGTAGCTCTTCCCTAAGACCCAACTTTCGATCCTCCCCCTGCGAATTCTCATCCCTCTTGTGCCTGTTGGGTTGAGAGGGGGACGGTGGCCTAGAGGTGGAGCTCTCGCCTCCACAATCAGGAGGCTGTGAGTTCGATCCTAGGTAGAGGCAAACATTTTTCTCTCCATGGACAAAAAAAACCTCCGCATTTGGTAACAGGAAGGGGATCCGGCCAGTAAACACTCAGCTCCGTTCAGTTGCCCTGACTCCACCCAGCAAGGGATTATGGGGTCATTAAAAGAAGATACACCTGTTGGGTTGGGGGTTTCAAGTTCTTCCTTTCCCATCCTCACCTCTGCTCTGAAGTCCAACTGTTGCTTCTCCCTGTTTTCCTTGGCTAGCAATATAATGAACAACAAAGTCTTCTACCAGCACCCCAACTTGATGAGGGCCCTGGGAATGCATGAGACTGTCATGGAGGTGATGGTGAACGTTCTGGGAGGAGGGGACTCAAAGGTAAGGGGCCTCGTCTTTTGGCCTGTCAACGCTCTAGTGCCCCGTAGGATCCCCGTTCTTGGAAACTGAGGCACGGTCTGCATGATTCACCCCTGGAGGTTTTTTTAAAGAGAAGACTGGGCACCACTTGTCTGAAATGGCATAGGGTCTTCTGCTTGAGCTGGGGGTGGACTAGAAGACCTCCAAGGTCCCTTCCAATTCTCTATTCTAATAGTAATATCTAGGCCACATTTTTCAACATTTCCCCATTAAAAAAAATAAAAAATAAGGGAAAAACATCTCCCGAGGACCTTTCAGACCGAGTGTTCTTTCCTTGCTGGGTTGTCGACTCTTTCCTTAAAAACCTTTATATTTGGTACAATTTTAAGTTAGAACTAGACCACGGGTGTTCCTTTGGGTCATTGTTTCAGCGGCATTTCCTTTTCTAAGCGGAGAAACAGAAAGACCAAAGGGGCAGGCATTGGGAGCCGGAGCAACTTCTGACCTCTCCATTGTGTTTGCTTGTGGGAATCTGGCAGGGACCGTTGGAAATCCCCGCTTCCCTTCCCAGCGGGGAATTGCTAGACTGGCTGGGAAACTGTCACAAAAGTAGCCCAGCCATGCAGAAGCAGCCAGTAGCACTCAAATAGCCACAACGTCCCCAAATTTCATCCACACGGGGAGGTCGTGGGTTTTGGATTTTGGATACTTTCCACAAGATAGCGCCTTTGAGTTATCTTGGTTCAAAAAAAAAAAATCTTGCCGTATGCTGCACCATTTCACCCAGGTATAAAGTTCGTGAGAGTGAGAACTTTAGTATGTAGCTTGTGGAAAATGGCTTGAGGGTAACAGGCGCACCTGCAAACCATCCAGGAAACTCCCTCTCGTCCCCTAATAGGAGATCCGCTTCCCTAAAATGGTGACCAACTGTTGCCGCTTCTTGTGCTACTTCTGCCGCATCAGTCGCCAGAACCAACGCTCCATGTTTGACCACCTCAGCTACCTGCTGCAGAATAGCGGGATCGGGCTGGGTGAGTTGCTGTGCTCGGGGAAACGGCACGGGTTGTGCAACGGAGACGATCAAGACCAGGGATGATCGATACCCTATGAAAGATACTGACTCCTGCTAGAGAGAGCATAAAGCCAGTGGGTTAGCGTGGAACCTGTTTTGGGCCTCGGGATATAAACCCAATTTTTTCCCGCATAGTTTGAAATATTTTATTGGGGTTTTGAAATTTGCTTGGAAGTTTGATGCGGGGGGAGAGTGGTGTGACCTTAATGCCCTGTTCTCAGGTGGGAGTGCCAGGTTGGACCTCCCTCCTATCATCCACCCATCCATCATCTATTGCTTCCTTCCTTCTTCTTCCTTCCATCCTCCCTTCCTCCCTTTCTCCATCCATCATCCATCATCTGCCATCTATCATCTATCATCTACTCCTTCCTTTGTTCCTCTCTCCTCCCTCCCTCCCTTCCTTCTTTTATCTATCTATCTATCTATCTATCTATCTATCTATCTATCTATCCTTCCTCCCTTTCTTCCTTCGTTCTTTCTCCCTCCTCCCTTCCTTATCCATATCTCTATCTATCTATCTATCTATCTATCTATCTATCTATCTATCCATCTATCCTTCTTCCCTCTCTTTCTTCCTTTGTTTCTCTCTCCCTCCCTCCCTCCCTTCCTTATCCATCCATCTATCTGTCTGTCTGTCTGTCTGTCTATCTATCTATCTATCCTTCTTCCCTCCCTTTCTTCCTTCATTTTTCTTTCCCTCCCTTCTTTCCTTATCTATCTATCTATCTATCTATCTATCTATCTATCTATCTATCTATCTCTATCTATCCTTCTTCCCTTCCTTTCTTCCTTCGTTTCTCTCTCCCTCCTCCCTCCATCATCTGTCATCATCTACCATTCCTTCCTTCCTTTCCTTCTTTCCTTCCTTCCTTCCTTATCCATCCATCTCTCTCCTCCCTCCTTCCCTTCCTCTCCTCTCCTCCCTCCCTTCCTCTCCTCTCCTTCCTGCTCTTCCAGGCATGCGAGGATCCACACCCTTGGATGTGGCTGCTGCTTCGGTCATCGATAACAATGAACTGGCCCTGGCTTTGCAGGAACAGGATCTGGAAAAGGTAGCACTGCTCAGTTAAGAAGATGCCAACGTGGCAAAGAATATCCCATTCATATCCTAGATCTAGAGGCTGAAGGCTCAGAGCAGGAATCCCAGCGGAGGCACCTCAGACTCATGATGTTAACCTAGCTGGGTCACTGTCCTCCTCCTCCTCCTCTCCTTCACAAACACGGATCCCTTGATGATGTTACCTAACTGGGTCATGAAATGTCTCTAAGTAAACTGCCAAGTTCAGAATGCACCCAGGACCTCGTAGTTCAATCTTGAACCTCAGAGATTTTCCTTTCTACCTTCATTCAGTCTCTGATTGTAGTCAGGATATTCTGTGGATAGGCCCTTCTGTTGTCATAAGGCAATGATTATGAAGTGGATCCTTCAGTCAGTTCTGCACGCTTTAATGGATTTGCTTTGATAGGAACTCCGTGGAGCCCAGTGGAAATCTTGAGATTTTTTTTTTTCCTCCTCGCCTCCATAGGTAGTGACCTACCTTGCTGGCACAGGCCTCCAGAGCTGTCCCATGTTGCTCTCCAAGGGATATCCTGATATTGGTTGGAACCCTTGTGGAGGCGAGCATTACCTGGATTTCCTGCGCTTCACCGTCTTCGTCAATGGTGAGTTTGGTGGCCAAAGTGGCCACATATGGAGACAGGTAGGGCATGTCTTCTAGTTGGAGTCACTAAAGAAGGATTCAGGGAACACAATTCTACAACTCACCCTTCCAGAATACATGGCAGCTAAGTAGTAGTACATTTGTCTGTCCATCCATCCATCCATCCAACCATCCATCCAACCAACCAACCAACCAACCAACCAACCAACCAACCATCCATCCATCCATCCATCCATCCATCCATCCAACCAACCAACCAACCAATCAACCATCCATCCATCCTTCCATCCATCCAACCAACCATCCATCCATCCATCAATCCATCCACCTACCCACCCACCCATCCAACCAACCAACCAACCATCCAACCAACCATCCAACCAACCAACCAACCAACCAACCAACCAACCAACCAACTAATTATCCAGCCATCTGTCCATCCAGCCAACCAACCAACCAACCAACTTGTGTAGCCAACCAACTCGCTCTTACGTGACAACAACATTTTAAAATAATCGTTGAAAATCCAGCACATAATAAAATCAGTTAAAGAATCGCACCCCAATGGCAGCTTCAATACAGTCAAAGCAGCCATTCGATGGGCTCCGTCTCCATTCAGTGTCCCCAGGCCCGCTGACAAAAGTATATTTTAGGGCCCCCGGGAAGAGCAGCAGGGTGGGGACCAACCGTACCTAGGGAGTGATGATGGTCTACAAAGGAGGGGCCGCTCCCAAGAAAGCCCTTTTTCCTGGTCCCACTGGATGACGATCCCTAATCAATGGGGCCCATAACTTGCTCTGCCTTACCGATCCTGGCGGACCAGGTTGATGTAACAGGGGACAAGTGGTCCTTCAAATAACCTTATCACCTCCATGTTGCTTTTCTGGGTTCCTGGGGTAATCGGTTGGTCCCATAGGTCTCCCTCGGGTCCTTCTCCTTCCATAGGTGAAAGTGTGGAGGAGAACGCCAATGTGGTGGTGCGCCTGTTGATCCGCCGCCCTGAGTGCTTTGGCCCGGCCCTGCGTGGGGAAGGAGGCAACGGCCTGCTGGCGGCCATAGAAGAAGCCATCCAGATCTCTCAGGATCCTGCCCGGGATGGGCCTACCGTCAAGAAAGATCGCCGAAGGGAATTGTGCGTGAAAGGAATTTCTGGGAAGTGGTGGGAGGAGAAATCTGTTGTATAATTTGGAAGGTCTTCTCTTGTTTGACCCAATATGATTCTGGTTTGGTTTGGCCAACTTCCTCCTTGTTTTTCTGTTCTCCCCCTCTCTTTCTGGCCTGATAAGTTTTTAAGAATTGAGAACTTCTGAGGGATATTTGGCATTTTGTAGCATTGTGAATGGACCCTGATGAGCTGCCAGCTACTCTGTCTTTCGCACTAGAGTGACTGCGGGTATAGTTGCAGTTGCGTTTTTGGTTTTACACTAACGGTTTTTAATCCGACTTTACTCCTCCTGTGATCACCTTGTCATTTGGACTGGAGACATTGTTCACTTGTTTATTTATTTTATTAAGTTTAAACGCCACCCATCATGCTGACATGGGACTGTAAAGTGCCTAAAAGTAAAGGTTCCCTTTGCACATCCATGCTAGTCATTTTTGGCTCTGGGGACAGTACTCACCTCCGTTACAAAGCCGAAGAGCCAGCGCTGTCCGAAGACGTCTCCGTGGTCATGTGGCCGGCATGACTAAACACCTTCGAAGGTGCATGGGACGCTGTTCCCTTCCCATCAAAGGGGTCCCTATTTTTTCTACGTGCATTTTTACGTGCTTTCGAACTGCTAGGTTGGCAGAAGCGGGGACAAGTAACGGGAGCTCACTCCGTTACGCGACGCTAGGGATTTGAACCGCCAAACTGCCGACCTTTCTGATCGACAAGCTCAGCGTCTTAGCCACTGAGCCACTGCATCCCTGTGTAGGGTGCTTACTGTCAACTAAAATATTGGTCTTTTTAGTTGCCAACAGAAAGGGAGTGGGGAAAGCAGTGCATTCCTTAAATGCCTCAGATAATAGCCTTGGCAGCCAAAGCTGTTGGCGCGCAAGATTATTACTGGAGAGCAAGATTGATGACTCTGGGCAATGGATGTGTCCCATTGGAGAATATACATGCAGGGGATGGTAGGGAAGACCAGGGTCAAGGGGGAAATGAATTATGTGTCTTAGAGTCGTCTGCACCCAGGTAACGCTGACATAGTCACCCCTAATAAATCCATTTTATTTTTTTTTACCCTGTGAGATGCGGCTAGAGACTTATGATTTGAATTGGGGTGGATTGTCAGAGCCTTGATACTTACAATGTAATAAAACAATATTTTAAACCGTAACATTAGAATTAACAAAGGTAAAAAGATCTTGCAAACTGTAAAAATAAGAATGCTTTTAACTTTCCTTTTTTTTCTATTTTTTTCTTTTCTTTTCTTTCTTTCTTCTTTTCTTTCGTTCATTTGTGTATGTATTGTTGGTTGGTTTTAATTGTAAAAACTAATAAATTATATTTAAAAAACAAAAAGAATTAACAAAGGTAGGGAGGAATACGCCATGGAGTGGAGGCGGGAATCTCCTATTTTAACCCACTAACCCCTTTCAAAATGGCACACCGCCATAAGTAATGCTTCTCTCTCCCACTCCCCTCTCTTTTTTTTTGCTCTCTCATTCCCAGGTTTGGGGGAGAAGAAACTCACGAGGAGTACAGGGTCCATTTGGGCAACGCCATCATGTCCTTCTATGCCGCCCTCATTGACCTGCTGGGACGCTGCGCCCCTGAGATGCACGTAAGGGCCACCTCCCCCCTTCACTGTCCTGCCCCTTGGGGACGGAAGGAAGTCCGCTCCCCCAAACACAGGTCGTCCTTGACTTAACGATTGCAATTGAGCCCCAACATTTTTTGTGGTTAAGTGAGGCAGGGGTTGCCAAGCGTCCGGATTTTGATGGCGTGACGGTGCTGCTGCGGTTAGAAGTGTGAAAAATACCACTGTAACTTTGAACGGTGAAAACATCTGCAAGAAAATAACCAAGCTCAAGAGAGCACCAAGGACCCCACAGTTCTCCTCCTCCTCCTCCTCCAAACCCCACTCCCTTCTAGCACTGATGTTGTTACCTAGTTGTGTCATGCAATGTCTCCAAGCAAACCTCTGAGCTCAGAGAGCCTCACAGTCTTCCTCTTTCTCCTCTTCCTCCTCCACTTTCTCCTTCTCTCCACAAACCCCACTCGCTTCTATTACTGAAGATGTTACCTAGCTGGGTAATGAAACATCTGCAAGAAAACTTACTAAGTTCCGAGAGCACCAAGGACCCCTCCTTTCAACCCCAGGCTACAAATATTCTCCTTTATCGGCCCGGTTATAAGTCAAGGACTACCTGTAATCCATTCGCAGGACTTGGCCACGGGCAATATCTCACCGCTCACTGATTCACATCTCTTGGCAAATGGGCCTTTCTCCTCTAGCTTCCTTTTGCCTCCCAGGCCTTTGCTTGGACTACATGTTAGAGCAGAGCTCCCCAAACTTGGCCACTTTTAAGACTTGTGGACTTCAACTCCCAGAATTCCTCAGCCAGTTATACTGGCTGAGGAATTCTGGGAGTCGAAGTCCACAAGTCTTAAAAGTGGCCAAGTTTGGAGACCTCTGTGCTAGAGGCTCACCCTGTCTCCCTTCCTGTCTTCCTCTCTGAGCAGCTCATCCAAGCTGGGAAGGGAGAAGCCCTCCGGATCAGAGCCATCTTGCGTTCCTTAGTGCCCATCGAGGACCTGGTTGGAGTCATCAGCCTCCCGCTGCAGATCCCTTCGTTTGGCAAAGGTACGGTGGCCCTTTGGGCAGCAAAGTATCCCTAGGAGGTTCTACTTCCTGCTCCTAGACTTAGTTCATCTTGGGATCTACTGCCCATTTATGGTGGAACCGTCGGCTGAAGGGGAGGTGCCCTACTAGGTGGAGCGAAGAGAGATTCCAGCATAGAGTCCATGTGGGAATGAAACATCAAAGATCAAAGTCTTAGGTCTATCTCTGCCGTTTCCCAAGTAAAAGCTGGGAAGATTCTTGTAACGTAGGCGATCAGCAATAAAATACCTGTTTCAGCCTACCCCGCGGGTTGCTTGTGTAGGAAAAGAGCGGGCAGAGCTGGAGGACTCCGTTCAGTGTGTTACCACTTAGAGTCGTTACATTCTCACAAGCGCTGCAAGTCCAACCCCTCTGGAATTCCACTGACCCATATCTGGTGCCAATTGAGTATTGAACTTTGGTCGACTAGATTCCCATCAGGCGCAAAGGATTAGGGCCGTACATTGAGTGGCAGTTCAGAAGATTTACTGCTCAAATCTATACACAAGAATCTGATCAACTAAAGTTCAGTGGTAAATTGGCGCTAGATAAGAGTCAGTGGAATTCAAGAGGGGTTGGATTTTTGACTTGTTTGTGGCAACGTAATGACTCTAAGCTAATGGCACACTTAACTCCGCTCCCCAACTCTGCCTGCTCTTCTCCTACGTTTTGTGTTTGATACCATTTGACCTTCACTCCTTAGAAAGGCTGCCTTTCCCTCCTCTTTAAAGCTGCTACCCTCATTTCCATCTCCTCTTCATTTATAATCTGCCCTTCCCTCTCTAGATGGCAGTGTCATTGAACCCAAGATGTCCGCCAGCTTTGTGCCTGACCACAAGGCACCCATGGTGTTGTTTCTGGACCGTGTGTACGGCATCGACAACCAGGACTTCCTCCTCCATGTCCTGGAAGTGGGTTTTCTGCCTGACATGAGAGCTGCAGCCTCCTTGGACACAGTAAGTAGCTTGGGGACAGGATGGTATCATCCCCATGACAACATTCAAGCTGTACTCATAGGATTTAGTCTGGCAAGATTCTGTCTGTTGGATGAAAGGAAATTAAAAAAAAACAACTGAATCTTGGTTGGATTGTTCTTTGTTATTCCAGGGTTTTAACCTGACAACTCTGAAAAGGTGGACTGGGCCCTGAAGTGCCTTGGTCATGCCTTGTCTCTCTCTTTCTCTCCACCAAATGTCCCTCATGGCTTCTGTTCCCCACAGGCAGCCTTTAGCACCACAGAGATGGCCCTGGCCATGAACCGCTACCTCTGCCAGGCTGTGCTGCCGCTCATCACTAAATGCGCCCCTCTCTTTGCTGGCACTGAGCACCGGGCTATCATGGTGGACTCCATGCTGCACACCATCTACCGGCTGTCTCGTGGTCGCTCTTTTACCAAGGCCCAGCGTGACGTCATTGAAGAGTGCCTCATGGCGCTGTGCAAGTAAGGAGAAGAATGTAGTAGAAGGAGTGGTAGAACCCGGGGCGGCGTTAAAAGAGGAATCAGCCTAGAATCCACTACGTAGTCACCAGTGGACTAAACCCAACCTCCCTTGAATTCTGTTGACCCTTATCTGACACCAGGTAGATGCCAGCCATTAGTTGAGAAGTTTCACATACGTAGACCCTTTAGCAATAAAATAGTTTAATTGGACCTTCACATGTGGACCTGGTCTTTCACGCCGGACAAAGAATTTATGGATCAGCTCAGACATTCCTGCACCCTGGCAGCTTCTTCTGTGTAGCTTGGCCCTTGAACACGAGGACTTCCAAGTTCCTCTCCCTCTTTCTCCTTCTTTCCAGATGAAGACCTCCAAACTTTCCTACTTAGAAGGAATTGGGAACCTGTTCTGTTTGTTTTTTTTTCCATCCTTAGCCAATAAGGATATTTTTTTAAAAGGGGAAATCTTACAGAGACACACGGGAAGTAATGGAAAACAACGTAATGCGGCCATCGCATGAAATTCTGCCATTTAGACTAGGGGCTGTCAAACTCAAGGCCTGGGACTCAGATCCAGCCCGTGGGATGCTTAGATCTGGCCCGAGGGACAGCAAAGGACCGCCCCACGGTGCCTCTGCCGGCGAAAACGGAGTTCGGGAAGGCCGCGAGTGCTCGAGCCACCACAAGCCCCCTCCCCGATATGAGTGACATTGAGCTGGCCACACCCACCCTGGCCACGCTCACCTGCGCCCCCCCGCCCTCCGAGAGCCCCTGATGCGGCCCTCCATGAAATCAAGTTTGACACCTCTGATTTAGACCTACAGTAGCATCGCCTGGAGGCGACTGAATCGCCAGCCCAAAGGAGAAACCCGTCCTTCTTTTTGTAAAATACGCTTTTGGCTCCGCTTACTCATTGTCCCGCTTGCCCTTCTAGGTATATAAGGCCCTCCATGCTCCAACATCTTCTCCGCCGGCTGGTGTTTGATGTACCCATCCTTAATGAATTTGCCAAAATGTCTCTCAAGGTGAGAAACCATTTGCCACATAACCATATTAGGTAAAGGATTAGCAAATGCATTGCCACAGCAGGCCAACATCCCATGCTTGGCTGCTGTTAAGTTAGGTTATTATTTTTTCGTATGGGATGTGTGTGTGCATATTACCATATGAAACGGGACACTCTGTCTGGTGTAGCCCTCCCCAGTCTGATCCTTGTTTCCCCAAAAATAAGACCCTATCTTATATATTTTTTTTTGCCACCAAAAAGGTACCAGGTCTTATTTTGGGGGGATGTCATTCACTGACTTGTGCACGTCGCCCCTCACCCCACCGGGCCTCCTTTTTGCTCTCAGAGGCCTTCAAGAACTTCTGCGGCCGCCAAGGCTTTCCTGAAGGCCTCTGCATCCCATAATAGAGCTCTGGATCGATCCGGAGCTTTCTTGTCAGCTACAGAGGCCTTCAGGAAAGCCTTGCCAGCCTTGCCGGTTGCAGAAGAAATGTGCCGGCAAGGCAGGCGTCGGGGTGTGCGAGG
The DNA here is from genome assembly GCF_049901715.1 of Pseudonaja textilis. Classification (NCBI taxonomy): domain Eukaryota; kingdom Metazoa; phylum Chordata; class Lepidosauria; order Squamata; family Elapidae; genus Pseudonaja; species Pseudonaja textilis. Next base: position 23,655,627 of record NC_141999.1, read on the forward strand.
CCTGGCTACAAATATCCAAAGGTAAGTAGTAGGGCAGCTTAATTTTTACCCGTCCACTCTTGACTGGGCGGGATCTTAATTAGGGCTTATTTTGAGGGTAGGGCTTATATTAGACTCTTGTAAAAAAAATCAAGCTAGGACTTACTTTCAGGGTAGGTCGTATTTTCAGGGAAACGGCATAAACATCCTTCCTGCTTATGACATGTTACCTTTTCTATTCTCCATCCAGCTGTTGACCAACCATTACGAGCGTTGCTGGAAATATTATTGCCTTCCGACTGGTTGGGCCAACTATGGGGTCAGCTCGGAGGAGGAGCTTCACCTGACACGGAAACTCTTCTGGGGCATCTTTGAGTCGTTGTCCCATAAGGTGAGCAGCGTGCTTATCCTTGTAGGGGCTTTGTGGTCAGCCAAAAATAGGGTTTGCAGTGATCTAGAACAGGGGTCTCCAACCGTGGCAACTTTAAGACTTGTGGACTTCAACTCCCAGAATTCCCCAGTCAGCATAGGGAAGTTGTCTGAAGTTTGCTTCCTTCTAGGAAGCAAACTTCCTTCCTTTGTACAATTAGGTGCCATCAGTCTCTCGGCCATTAATGTTGAGCTCCAGGCATCCGATGGGAAGCATTCCTGGAAATGATAGTGGCATTTTGAAAAGAAAAATAGCAGAAATATTCTCGGTGAGAGGGAGCATTTCAACAGACGGTATTGCCTGACTGAGCGTCTTTTTCTGTTTTCCCATTCTTCCCACTGTTCAGAAATTCGACTCCGATCTGTTTAAGCTGTCCATGCCCTGTTTGTGTGCCATTGCTGGTGCCATTCCTCCTGATTACGTGGATGCCAGCTATTCTTCGAAAACTGAAAAGAAGGCTTCGGTGGACGCCGAGGGCAACTTTGACCCCAAACCTGTGGAAACACTAAAGTGAGTGAGATTTACAGGAGAAAATAGCAGTAGCCCTTCGACTTCTATCAAGGGTGGGCAAACTATGGCCCGCGGGCCACATCCAGCCCGTTGGTCTTTTTAATCCAGCCCGCCGAAGATTGGTACAGAATTAAGGTTTGATGTGAATGATTGAATGATTACATTTATTTGATTTTGACTTGTAATGACAGGCATTTTGACACCAGGTGGCGCATTAGGCGCAGTGACTTGATTTTGCAGAGATTTTGCAGTTTTTTATATGTATCGAATCTTGTGCTGACCCGGCCCGTCTGTCAAATTTTAAAAGTCAATGAGGCCCCCCGAGCCAAAAAGTTTGCCCACCCCTGACTTATATACTGCTTTTCAGTGCTTTACAGCCCTCTTTAAGAGCCAGCCTCTTCCCCCCAACAATCTGGGTCCTCATTTTACCCACCCCTAAAAGACGGAAGGCTGAGTCAACCTTGAGCCTGAGATTCGAACTGCCAAATTGCAGTCAGCCGACATTCAGCAGAAGTAGCCTGCAGTACTGCATTCTAACCACTGTGCCACCAACCTTGTCATCCACATTCCTTGATCGGCTATGTTTTTCATCAAGATGCTTAAAAGGTTATTCTCATCCCTCTGCTATGTAGTTTCTACCGTAGACAGCAGGATTGGTAAGGATAAGGAATTTGGGTGACTGTAACCAGAAAGCTAAATATGTATTTGTGTATTAGTAAAAAAAAAAAAAAAGAAAGAAAAACCTGCTTTTTAAATCTCACCTGGTTTGTGGTCCGGTTGGGTATTCCTGCCTCCTCTCTGATTTTGTTATCCTGCTGGTTCAGGGTCCCAAATTTGCTTCTTCCTCGGGGGAGCATCGTGTTCTTTGCTGGAAAAGAACCTCGTGGAAAAGACCTGGAAAGACATAAATTAACTTCCTGTCCTTCCAATTTCCCTCTCCTGCAGTGATAGAGCAGGATCAGAACGGGTCCCTCCGTTGGCCATCCCTCCAATCTCCTCTCTCTTTCTCCTTTCCTTAGTGTCATCATTCCAGAGAAGCTGGACTCGTTCATCAACAAGTATGCTGAGTACACGCATGAGAAATGGGCCTTTGACAAGGTAAGAGCCCTTCGCACAATCTCTCTAGATCCCTGAGATCTGATCTGCCGGCTTACTGGTGTCCTGAGCAAGTGCTTCCCGCTCCCTGGTTGGGCATAGAAAAGCAGATCTATCCCGCCTTTATTATTTTTATAAACAACTCGAGGCAGTGAACATACTTACTGTGCTTTCCTCCTCTTATTTTCCCCTTCAACAACAACCCTGTAAGGTGGGTTGGGCTGAGAGAGAGAGAGTGACTGGCCCAAGGTCACCCAGCTGGCTTTCATGTCTAAGGTGGGACTAGAATTCACGATCTCCTGGTGATTGGCCCAAAGTCACCTGGCTGGCTTTCATGCCTAAGACAGGACTAGAATTCACCATCTCCTAGTTATTGGCCCAAAATCACCTAGCTGGCTTTCATGCCTAAGACAGGACTAGAACTCACCGCCTCCTAGTTATTGGCCCAAATTCACCTAGCCGGCTTTCATGCCTAAGACAGGACTAGAACTCACCATCTCCTAGTTATTGGCCCAAAGTCACCTAGCTGGCTTTCATGCCTAAGACAGGACTAGAACTCACCATCACCTGGTTATTGGCCCAAAGTCACCTAGCCGGCTTTCATGCGTAAGGCGGGACTAGAACTCCCAGTTTCCTGGTTATTGGCCCAAAGTCACCCAGGCATCCCTAAGTCGGGACTATAGCTGAGTGTCTCCTGGTTTCTAAGTGCTATGTCTCCCAATCTCCTTTTTCCACAGATTCAGAATAACTGGTCCTTTGGGGAGGCGTATGACGAGCAGGCCAAGACCAGTCCTATGTTGCGTCCTTATAAAACGTTCTCTGAAAAGGTAGCGTTTCTTCACTCCATTCCTCCCACCGGAAACGGGCCCGAGGATTGCCTGATTTCCCCCATGATGTCCAAGCAGGAGTGGAAGGCCAATGTGACATTTGGGGACCTTCCAGAAAAAGAAAAGAAGATATTTACCACCTGTCTCTCTCTTTTTTTTTCCTCCTCCTCCTACAGGATAAGGAAATTTACCGGTGGCCCATCAAAGAGTCTCTGAAGGCCATGATTGCTTGGGAGTGGATGGTCGAGAAAGCCCGTGAGGGCGATGAGGAGAAAACGGAGAAGAAAAAAACCCGCAAAGTCTCACAGACAGCCCAGGTTGGTTTCTAGAACCTTCCTTGCCGTCCATTTTTCCTGACTATGCCGTCTTCCTATCTTAGCTACTCCCTGTTTCCAGGTATATAATTACTCTAAATCGGCGTTTCTCAAACCTGACCACTTTAAAGTGTGTGGACTTCAACTCCCAGAATTCCCCAGCCAGTATGGCTGACTGGGGAGTTCTGGGAGTTGAAGTCCACGCATCTTAAAAGTTGTCAGGTTTGGTAACGTTGTCCTGAGCTATTAGCTGTTCTCCTTAACGTTGTCCTTAGGAACAGTGATGGTTCCTTGTGAAACTATAAAAATAACCTTTTAGAAGAAAAATGGTACCAAACTGTTTTGCTTCAGGCCTTTCTGCGTGATGCGCAGCTCACTCTTTAGATGTAAACGCCAAGGTGATCCAGAAACGCAGCACCACAACCGACAAAACAGCCTCCTCAGAACCTGAGTCGAGATCTCGCTGCGTTGTATAAAAACGACAGTGAACCCCACTCCCTTCTAGCACTGATGATGTTCCCTAGTTGGTTCACGAAACGTCTGCAAGAAAACTGCCAAACTCAGAGAGCACCAAGGACCCCACAGTCCTGCTCCTCCCCCTCCTCCTCCTCCCCCTCCTCCTCCTTGTCCCTCCCTCCTCCTCTGCCACACCTCACTCCCTTCTAGCACTGATGATGTTCCCTAGTTGGTTCACGAAACGTCTGCAAGAAAACAGCCAAGCTCAGAGAACCCCAAGGACGCGCCTCTCCCCAAATGAAATTAAAATTTAAAAAATGAACAGGTGGTAGAATCAGGAATCTGGAAGGTGGGATCAGGGAACAAACCCAGCAAGAGAAGGATGGGGACAATGGACGTGAAGCATGCCAGTTTCTCTGTTTTCCTTCAGGTCTACGATCCCAGCCATGGTTACAATCCTCAGCCACTAGATCTATCTGCAGTGACCCTTTCCAGAGAATTACAGGTGAGGATATCTGTCTAGGATCTACCAACTGCATTCAGGCAGATAATCTGAAGGCCAAACAAATAACCCAGTAAACGGGGTTCCATCCTTTCTGCCCAGTTTCTTTCACCGTGGAAATATTTTCTAGCCTCTTCCCTCAGAAGTTAACTGAGGCTTAGAAGTTCCCTTAAACTTACCTCAGTTGCTATCATCATCATCTACTTTTAATGACCCCATAATCCCTTGTGGGGGTGGAGTCTTGGGCCACTGAACGGAGCCGATTGTTTACTGGCCAGATGCCCTTCCTGTCGCCAACGCGGAGTTATATTCAGCAGGTACATTCTCAGAGAGAGAAATATCTGCCTCTCCCAAGGATCGAACTCACAACCTCCTGATGGTGAGGCGAGACCTCCACCTCTAGGCCATCGCGCCCCTCTCCCTACCAGCCCTATAATTCTATGTAAATTAGGATTAAGTTGGCCAATCAGAGGGTCCTTCCTATCTACCCTACGAGTCTCTCTCCACAGGCCATGGCGGAGCAACTGGCGGAGAATTACCACAACACCTGGGGACGCAAGAAGAAATTGGAGCTGGAAAGCAAAGGTGGGATCTTGAGCCTTGGAGGACACCGATGTTCTCTTTTCTTGTTGCCCCTGCAGGGGGAAAAACTCACCTGCTTTCTCTTTGTCTCCAAGGAGGTGGAACTCACCCCTTGCTGGTGCCATATGACACGTTGACGGCCAAGGAGAAGGCGCGGGACCGGGAAAAAGCTCAGGAGTTGCTTAAATTCCTACAGCTTAACGGCTACGCGGTGACTCGGTAAGTGTAGAAGGAGCTTAAAAGCAGGAGAAGGGTGATCTAGGGTGACTTCTTACCAGTGCACTGATGATGTCCCTTAGTTTGGTAAGGAGACGTCTACAGGAAAACACCCAAGTTCAGAGAGCACCAAGGACTAAACAGCCCTTCTCTTCCATTTTTCAAACCCCACTCCCTTCTGGCACTGATGATGTTACCTAGTTTGGTAAGGAAATACCTGCCAAAAAAAGCCCCATCAGGCTTAGAGAGCACCAAGGACCCCATTGATGTTCTCCTCCTCCTCCACCTCCTCCTCCTCCTCCTCCTCCTCCTCCTCCTCCTCCTCCTCCTCCTCCTCCTCCTCCTCCTCCCTTTCTCCTTCTCTTCCACTCTGCAAACCCCACTCCCTTCTAGCATTGATGATGTTACCTAGTTTGGTAAGGAAACAGCTGCTAAAAAAGGATCAAGAGAACACCGACAGTCCAACCTTGGGCTACCAAGATGCTCTTCTTCTCAAAGTTGTTTTAAAATCAATAAATTATTCTGCTGCTTTGAATGTAGAAGGATTGATACGTCTGCCTGCTAAGGGCCTTTTAGTTTAAAGACTCTTTATTTTCGAAGATGACCATGGGTTTTAGTGTCCTCGTCAATTGTTGTTTTTGTCTGGGTCTGGGCTGCCCTTAGGTTTAATAAATAAAATTAGTCTGAGCTGCCTAATAAATAAAATGACTGCTAAGCAAGCAAAACACGGTGTTGGGGGCATTTGAGAATACCTGGGTAAGGGTTTTGGGGTCTCTCCTTGTAGAGGGCATAGAGAAGGGCCTTGGAGGGGCAGAAGGAAGAACAGCAACCGACTCAGCGGTTAGATAAGAGGGGCTTTAGCCTAGGTCAAGAAAGTAACCAAGCAAATATCTCAGATAAGCTCCTTACCAGTTCACACGAAGATAAAATGGGGGTGCACAGTCTGATTTATAAGATAAATAGATAATAAAAGTAGTTCTAGATCTAAGTAGTATCGGTCCATCCTTCATGGCCAAACCAAACTAACTACCTTCTGGCTTAACACAACGTGTAAATCCCGAGCACAATCGTTTTACCATCCCCTGAATTGAAACGCCATCGTTTCTCCCAGGGGTCTGAAGGACATGGAATTGGACACCTCATCCATTGAGAAACGCTTCGCCTTTGGATTCCTACAGCAGCTGCTGAAATGGATGGATATCTCCCAAGAATTTATCGCCCACCTGGGTAAGAGGCTGTCCTCTTCCTCTCCTGGTTGCTGTCTGTAGCAAATTGCCGGGGACTGGTGATTTCCCGGGAGAGGAGGATGGAAAACGGGAAGATAAGAAGAAGGCTTGGAATTCAGAATCCTCCCTTCTTATTTATACTGCTGGACAGGGGTCTAGTGCAGAAGCGTTTGAGATACAGTCTCTGACTTCATCGGTCCGTTCTGATAGTGGGAAAAACAGATTAGCTGTTTCTGGGCTGCTTGGATCCCATAGCGAAATACAATTGGACCATTTTAGATCTTCCTTGGGGTTCTTGAGATCACCTCTTCTGTGGTCGGAGGCCGCACAGTGCCAATTTTAGTCATCCAAGCAGAACAACGGGATAAAGTTTTAGAGCACTGCAAAATTGACCTTGAAAACAGAATGTAAGGGGCCTTAGCAAAACATGAATTCAGCCCGGGAAGACAAGAGCGCGTGAGAAAGAAACTCAAGATTTCCACTCCTTGAGTCTCTTTGGTGTAAGAGGGAAAGAAGGAGATAGGCTGCCCAGATTTCAAAATTCTGTTATTATAGTCTAAGCCACCTCAGGGCAGACTTTTTGTATTTCTTGGAGGGTCTATTTCCTGATCTATTTTTTGCAACACCCCCCCCCCCCTTCAGAGGCTGTGGTGAGCAGCGGACGAGTAGAGAAGTCCCCCCATGAACAAGAAATCAAGTTCTTCGCCAAGGTAAATCTGCCTTTTTGGTTTTATTTATTTTATGTTACTGTTGGGTCAAGAAGATGATTAGATGGATGGATGGATAGGTAGATGAAGAGAGAGAGAGAGATCAGGACAATAAATAATGGATGGAAATTAATAAAAAAGAGAAGCAACCTAGAATTAAGGAGAAACTTTTTAACAGTGAGGACAATTAACCAGTGGAACAGCTTATCACCAGAAGTCATGGGTGCTTCATCCCTGGAGGTTTTAAAAGGAAAGATTGGACAGCCACCTGTCTGAAATGGTGTGAGGCTGGACTAGAAGACCTCAAAGGTCCTTCCCACCTCTATTCTAGTCACACATATTCATTCATTCATTCATTCATAGATAGATGGATGAAGATGGATGGATAGGTAGGTAGGTGTTATGACTCCCCTTCAAAATTCAAACGAACAAAACAGAAAGCAGCCGTTTCACAATTAAATCAAACAGAAAGAAGTCTCACAAGATAACGGCTGGCAGAAATCTCAATCCACAGCATAAATCTTTACTCTGTCCGGCAAACCAGTCCTGGCAATAAATCTCAAGTCTCAGAGCTTCTTGCTGTAACGTCCTAACTCAATAAGTCACTTTGTTCCTGGCAAATTTTACCAGCCCAGCTGTGTCCTTTTATGCTCATTGAGGCAACGTGCTAATTTACTGACTCGCCCTCCTCCTTCGTTCCAGCTGAGTTTGCCTTCTCAAACATCTAACCACAAATTTTCCAAGTTCTCATCTCCATTAGAAGACTCTCTCAAAACTTCCCTGTCAGCCGTTCCTGGCTGTTGATCAGATAAGGAACCAGAGGAGGTCAAAGGTCCTGACAATTCTAATACATCAGGTCTGTCTTCCTTTGTCACGTCCATCTCCTCATCCTGGTTACCAGTCCAATCACTGAGCCATGCCGGCTCATATTTTTCTGCCATGTCCTCCTCACTTGAACTCATATCAGTCACAGGAGCTGAATCCAAGCCCGGAGCCACAACAGGTAGGTGTACATGTAGTAGATACAGAGCCTCTGCAAGACCGCCCAAGTTGCATCAACCGCTGAGTGTTTTGCTTTGACTCAAAAAAACAACAACAACAACAGGGCCCAGAAGCAACTGCTGGAGAACTTCCTTGGAATTCCTCTCCTGCCCTCCTCCAAGATTAGATCCACCATCTTCTTCCTCCCACCACTCCTTTGCATTCCCTTTACAGATCCTGCTGCCCCTCATCAACCAGTACTTCACCAACCACTGCCTCTACTTCCTCTCCACCCCGGCCAAGGTCTTGGGCAGCGGAGGCCACGCCTCCAACAAGGAGAAAGAGATGATAACCAGGTGAGTGCCGGAGCGCCCCAGCAGCGGCTGGATGTCGTGCGCGAGGGAGAGGCTGCAACCCTTGAAAAGAGCCGCGTCTTCTGCCCCCCCTGTGTCCTCTCGTGTGTCCTCGGAGGGATCTCTTTCATTCTCTGTTCTGCTTTTCTTTTCCACCTTTCAGCCTTTTCTGCAAATTGGCAGCCCTGGTCAGGCACCGGGTCTCTCTCTTTGGTAAGCCTCCTGCTCTGCTCCTGCGTTCCGGGGACTAGGGAGGGGCTCAGGCCACCTGTCCCATCCAGGGGTGCGATTCAACCGGCATAACAGCCGGTTCGGTGAGCACGCGCATGCTCCGCATTTAAAAAAAGCTAATACTTACCGTCAACCGCAGCTGAAGAAAACAGCTGAGGCGTGGCAAACTGCTCTACCGTGGGAATCAGCTGTGCTGTAGCAAAAAGACATAAGAGCAGGGACAGGAGAGGCGGGCCCACATGCTCGTCGGAGCAAACCGGTTTGGAGCCAGCTGATCGTTGGAACAACCGGTTCTCCCAAACCGGTCTGAACCGGGAGAATCCCACCCTTAGTTCCATCCCCTTCTACCTGTCATTTGTTCAGGGAGGGGCTAAACCCCAACTACCCTGGTCTCCCTTCTGCCTCTTGACTTTCCTGACGCTACGTCAGCTCTGTTTCCAAGCCAGTTTCCCGCTGGCTCTGTTTCTCCTCCCCGACCTCCGCATCCTTTTCCCCCAGGTTTCTAAACCTACCTATTGTATCCTCTTCCTCCAGGTACCGATGCTGCTGCTGTGGTCAATTGCCTCCACATCCTGGCTCGCTCCTTGGATGCCAGGTGAGCGGTCTTCCTCTGTCATTATATATAATATCCAGGTAGTCCTCGGCTTACCACAGTTTGTTTAGTGACCATTTGAAGTTACCACGACACCGGAAAAACTGAGTTAATGACCGTTTTTCACACTTTTCACAGCATCCCAATGGTCACGTCATCAAAATTCAGAGGCTTTGGGGAAGCCAGATTCACTTAACAGCAGTGTTACAGCTGCGATGATTCACTTAACAACCGTGGCAAGAAAGGTTATAAAATTAGGTCAAAACTCACTTAATAAATGTCTCGCTTTATGACAGAAACCTCGGGCTCACTTGTGGTCCTAAGTCGAGGACTACCTGCAACCACGTTACAGCTTCAACTTTTTACTTTTGCACACTTAAATCTGTCTTAGCCATTTCTATCACAACAAACTGAACAAGGTCATAAAATTGGGTTGTAACTCCCTTAACAACCTCCTTATTTAGCAGTGGAAATTCTCTCCTCAACTGTGGTCGTTAAGTCGAGGACTACTTGCACGTAATATTTCCATTAAATCCGGTTTTGTTTTGTTTAAATCGGGTATTAACCACATACAGCCTGATATGTGGGGCACTTATTCCGCCATAGAAGTTTTCTTCCATTTGCAAATGTGAAGAACAAAACCAGGTTCGGTTTTACCATTCCGATAATCAGCACCTGGTTGCTTTATCCATGAGCATCTGAGAAAAAAAAATATCTAGAGATATCTAGAGTGGTGCGGTGGCCTACAGGTGGAGGTCTCACCTCACAATCAGGAGGCAGATATTTCCCTCTCGGGGTACAATGCTGAGGTGGTCTTCAGCAGGTTCCGATCAATTCTAGAGAACCGGGGTAGCGGAAATTTTGAGTAGTTCGGAGAACCGGCAAATGCTGCCTCTGACTGGAGATTTTACAGTATCTTTCCCTTGCCAGGACCACCAAGCCATGCCCAGAGAACCGGTGGTAAAAAAATTTGAATACCACCACTGGTACAATGAGAATATATCTGCCAGATATAACTCCGCATTGGTGACAGGAAAGGCATCCGGCCAGTGAACACTCTTATTAGCTCCATTCAGTTGCCCAGACTCCACCCCGCGAGGGATTATGGGGGTCATTCACAGAAGATGTACCCGTTGGGTTGAGGATGTCAAGTTCTTCCTTTTCCTCCATCCTACAGGACAGTCATGAAGTCAGGCCCTGAAATCGTCAAGGCGGGGCTGCGGTCTTTCTTCGAAGGTGCCTCCGATGACATTGAGAAGATGGTGGAGAACCTCAAGCTTGGCAAAGTCTCCCAATCCCGCACCCAGGTCAAAGGCGTGGGGCAGAACATCACCTACACCACCGTGGCCCTCCTGCCCGTCCTCACCTCCCTCTTCGAACACATCGCCCAGCACCAGTTTGGGGACGACGTCATGCGTGAGTATGTCAGGAGGCGGGAGGGTGGGCTAAGCAGGCCCTGGAGCAAAGAGAGCGTGAGAATGCGGCCCATCTACTCCGGGGTGGTAGAAATGGCCTGGGGAGGCCTGGTCTAAACTCCCAAAGACTGTCCTTTGGGAGAAGGATTTGGAGGAGCGAGAACATGGGAGCATCTCCTGACACCAAAGAGTGGGGTGGAGAAGTTGCATATCTGCCATTGTTCTCTCTCTCTCTCTCTCTCGTCTCTCTCTGTCACTGTCTCTCTTCTCTCATCTCTCTATCTCTCTCTCTCTTTCTCTCTTGTCTCTCTTGTCTCTCTCTGTCACTGTCTCTCTTCTCTCATCTCTCTATCTCCTTCTCTCTTCTCTTTTCTCTTTTCTGTGCCCCCCTCTCTCTCTTCTCTCTCTCCTGCTCTTTTCCCTTTGTCTCTTCTCTCTCTCTCTCTCTCGTCTCTCTCGTCTCTCTCTGTCACTGTCTCTCTTCTCTCATCTCTCTCTCTATCTCCTCCTCTCTTCTCTTTTCTCTCTCTGTTTTCTATCTCTTTCTCTCCTCTCACTCTCTCTTCTCTCTCTCCTGCTCATTTTTCTTTTTCTCTTCTGTCTCTCTCTCTCTCTCTCTCTTTCTCTCTCTCTCTCTCTTGTCTCTCGTCTCTCTCTGTCACTCTCTCTTCTCTCATCTCTCTCTCTATCTCCTTCTCTCTTCTCTTTTCTCTTTTCTGTGCCCCCCTCTCTCTCTTCTCTCTCTCCTGCTCTTTTCCCTTTGTCTCTTCTCTCTCTCTCTCTCTCTCTCTCTCTCTCGTCTCTCTCGTCTCTCTCTGTCACTGTCTCTCTTCTCTCATCTCTCTCTCTCTATCTCCTCCTCTTTTCTCTCTCTGTTTTCTATCTCTTTCTCTCCTCTCACTCTCTCTTCTCTCTCTCCTGCTCATTTTTCTTTTTCTCTTCTGTCTCTCTCTCTCTCTCTTTCTCTCTCTCTCTCTCTTGTCTCTCGTCTCTCTCTGTCACTCTCTCTTCTCTCATCTCTCTCTCTATCTCCTCCTCGCTTCTCTTTTCTCTCTTCTGTCCCCCTCTCTCTTCTCTCTCTCCTGCTCTTTTCTCTTTTTCTCTTCTCTCTCTCTCTCTCTCTGTCTCCTCTCTCTCTTTTCTCTCTCTCTTCTCTCTCTCACACATCTCTCTCTCATCTCTCTCTGTCTCCTCTCTGTCATCTCCTCTCACTCTCTTTTCTCTCTCTCTTCTGTACCTCTCTCTCTCTTTTCTTCTTTTTTCTCTCTCTCTTCTCGTCTCTTTCTCCTCCTCTCTTCTCTTTTCTCCCTCTGTTTTCTCTCTCTTTCTCTCCTCTCACTCCCTTTTCTCTCTCTCTTCTCTCTTTTTCTTTTGTGCCCCTTCAGTGGATGACGTCCAGGTCTCCTGCTACCGAACGCTGTGCAGCATCTACTCCCTAGGGACAACCAAAAACCCGTATGTGGAGAGGTGAGCATGAGGACAAGGTTGGGCTCAGCCGGAAGGGTGTAGACCCGTGATGGTGAACCTATGGCACGCGTGCCGGAAGTGGCACGCAGAGCCATTTCTGCCAGCACACGAGCCGTCGCCCGAACTGATCCACTGCGCATGCATGCGCCCCCTGCCAGCCAGCTGATTGTTGGGTATCTGCTGTGCATGCGCAGAGGTGCGTGGCATGGGGGGGTCACACGCGCATGTGCAGAGGCGCACAGTGCATGGGCGGGAGGGAATTCACGCACATGCGCAGGGGGCGTGGGAGTCGTGCGCGCATTGCATTATGGGTGCAGCCGTGCGTGCGCACTTTTGCCACATGACGAAAAGGTTAGCCATCATTGGTATGGACCCTTTGTGGTGATACGGAGCCAAGAGATTGGGGAATGGCTGACCAGGATGGAAGGAGGAATCAAGTGAGGCCCTAGCTTGGAGTCATTGTACGTTACGGCTTTGTCTCTTGTCCCCCTCTGCAGACAGAGGCCCCAACTTGGAGAATGCTTGGCCCGGCTGGCAGCGGCGATGCCTGTGGCTTTCCTGGAGCCGCACCTCAACGAATTCAATCCTTGTTCGGTTTACACCACCAAATCCCCGAGAGAGAGAGCCAGTGAGTGTGGCAAAAGGAAGCAGGAAGGACTGCAATCTCCCTTTCGCCTTGACATTTCCTCCAATTCTCTCCCTTTCCTCCTTGGGCAGGGGGTGCCCATTTAGGCTCTCTCCTCCTGAGTACGGGTGAGCCACTATGGCCGCTTTAGGACCTGTGGACTTCAACTCCCAGAATTCCTGAGCCAGGTCCTAAAGCTGGCATAGCGGCCCACCTACGTGCTCAAGTTTAGAACTTTTCAGTAAGGACTTACACACAGGTAGAAGGTAGGTAGATTCCTCAAGGAATCATTTATTGGATACTTCACATTTGCACAACCGGGAAAAACTGCCTCTGAAGGTTCCCGCTGTTTTCCCCTAATTAGAGTAAAAGTTCCCCCTTTCCCTGAGTCCATCAGTCACCTTGTCCAATCAAGGTGCTGGCTGGTTACTTGGTTATTTGGCTCCTCCTTTCCCCAGCCACCTGTTGGGATGACCTTGGTTCCCAAAGGAAAACTATTTGTTTTGACCACAAAACCCCAGCTCACTATTTCTCCCCTCCCTGTCCCTTCTTCTCCCTCATGGCAACGCGGAAGCCTCCAAGATGGCCTAGACAGGTTCTGTTCAGAGTGGACATCTGGAGACCTTCCAGCAAAGACGTGGTCTCCGAATTTAGCTCTTTTTCTTCCAGGCCTCCAGAAATTTAAATGTGCCTGTCTTCTCCTCCAGTCTTAGGCCTACCGAACTGTGTGGAGGAGATGTGTCCAGATATTCCAGTCCTGGAGAAGCTGATGAAGGATATCAACGGGCTGGCGGAGTCAGGGGCTCGCTATACCGAAATGCCCCACGTAATTGAAGTCACCCTGCCGATGCTTTGCAACTACCTGCCCCGTTGGTGGGAGAGAGGCCCGGAGACCAATGCACAGGGTCCCTGGTGCACTGAAGTGACCTCGGACCACCTCAACACCTTGCTGGGAAACATCCTGAAGATCATCGTCAACAACCTGGGCATAGATGAAGCCTCTTGGATGAAGCGGTTGGCAGGTATGAAGGGTCCTGGGATTGAGGCCCTTTCTTTACAAGCGAGCTGAAATTTTGCTCCAGAGAGAAATGGCATCATAAGATATAAAACTAAGCAAAGGTCATAAGGATCCCCTTGAGCTGCCTTGTTGTGGTTTGCTGGCAGCAGGTGTGGATGTGGGGTGCAGCCTTCAGAGCTTTTGGAGTCTGGCAGCAGAGAAGCAGAGGACCCCGGGGAGCCTGTGCCCAGTGCGCATGTGCATAGGGCTGCTCAAAGGAGAGAGCAGCTGAAGCAGCAAGGGCGACACGGGAAGGCTGGAAGGTGATGGCCCCTCCCATAAGGGATAAAAGCCAGCCTTCGGGGATGTGCTCTTTGCAGGAAGCAAAAAAGTTCTTTAGACTTGGGTCCAATAAACTCCGGTTTGTTTTTGAAACGTCTGTCAGTGGATATTCATCAGTAATTAGACTTCTGTTCTTGTTTATCTCACTGCACATGTGCACGCCTCACAGCTGATTTTTTTGCCAATTTGAGGCCTTTTTCGGCCTCCCAAAGGCTTGAGGAAGGCTTCTGCAGGCTTCTACAAGCTTTGTAGGCCAAAATCTAGCCCCGTTTTGTCACTACTATTGTCGGAAAAACAGGAAGTGACGAAACGGGGCTAGATTTCGGCCTACAAAGCTTGTAGAAGCCTGCAGAAGCCTTAAGCCTTTGGGAGGCCGAAAAAGGCCTCAAACCGGCCAAAAATCAGCTGTGAGGTACACTGCAGGTAAGGGGGCGGCGGAGGGGATTGCGCACATATGCATAGGGGACATGGGAGGCGCGCATTGTCTTCTGGGTGCTGGCATGCAAGTGCAAGCGTGCTCACAATTTTTGGCACAGGAGCCCAAAAATGTTAGCCACCAGTGGAATTGTTGGAGGGACTCTTAACTTTAGAACTTGGAGAAAGGTAGCCTGCTCCTGACTGAGGAGGCTCTTCCTTGCGCAGTCTTTGCACAGCCTATTGTCAGCAAGGCCAAGCCCGAACTGCTCCGCTCCCACTTCATCCCCACCATGGAGAAGCTGAAGAAGCGGTCCGGGAAAGTCGTGGCGGAAGAGGAACAGCTGCGGCTGGAGGTCAAGTCCGAATCGGAGGACACGGAGCTACTCATCCGGGATGAGTTTTCCGTGCTGTGTCGTGACCTCTATGCCCTCTACCCGTTGCTGATCCGCTATGTGGACAACAACAGGTAAGGCGCAGTTGGTGAACCAAATCCATGCACACGCGCATAAGGTGCAGATTGCAACTTGCAAGGTAATGACAGGTGGGTGTAGTTAAGAAAGGTAGCACAAGGATTTCAAGAGAGCCAGTTTGGTCTCAGGGTTAAGACACCAGACTAGAGAGCAAGAGACTGTGAGTTCGAGTCCCGCCTTAGCCATGAAAGCCAGCTGAGTGACGTCAGGCCAATCACCAGGAGACGGGGAGTTCTAGTCCTGCTTTAGGCACAAAATCCAATTGGATAACTTCAGACCCATCACTAGGAAACACTGAGTTCTAGTCCCACCTAGTCCTCCCCCCTCCTCCCTCCCCCTCTCTCCTTCCCCAACCCACCTCAAAGGGTTGTTATGGAGAAAATAGGTGGAGGAAGGTGTGTTGGATATGTTCACTGCCTTGAGTTATTTGTAAAAATTAAAGAGGTGGGTTATATATCAATAAATAAATGCTGTTACCTTGAAAACCTGTTTTGGATAGTTCGCTGTCCCTGTCTATATTAAAAGAAATCCAGGCAGGATTGTTTGGAAGAGATAGAAAGTGAAAAAGAGAAGATCGAAACGTCATCAATGCTAGAAGGGAGGGGAGTTGGCTCACTCAGATAGAGAGCAGTCCCAACTCCCCCTTAGCACTGAAAATCTTATCTAGTTGGGTCGTGAAACGTTTGCAAGAAAACTACAAACCGCAGGGAGTGCCAAGGATCCTATAGCCCTCCACCCTTCTACTTCGCAAACTCCACTCCCTTCTTGCACTGATGGTGTTCCCTAGTTGGGTAAAGAAACATCTGCAAGAAAACAGAGAGCATTAAGGATCCCACAGTTCAACCCTGTGCTACAAATATTCTCTCTTGTGGATAGGGTGGGCCTCAGTGCTGAGTTTCTGCAGAGTAGATCATGTGAACTGTGGGACGTACCGTGTCTCCCGAAAATAAGATCCTGTCTTTTATTTTATTTTTTGCCACAAAAAAGCACCAGGTCTTATTTTCGGGGGATGTCATCCACTGACTAACCTCACTTGCGCGCGTCACCCCCATCCTCCTTTTTGCTGTCAGAGGCCTTCAGGAACTTCTTCTGTGGCCGGCAAGGCTTTCCTGAAGGCCTCTGCAGCCAATAACAGAGCTTTGGTTCGATCCAGAACTTTCTTATCAGCTACAGAGGCCTTCAGGAAAGCCTTGCCGGCTGCAGAAGAAATGGGCTGGCAAGGCAGGTGTCGGGGTGTGCGAGGCCTGGCTACAACTGTCCAAAGGTAAGTAGTAGGGCAGCTCCACCCCCCCATCCCCACCCTAGCTTAATTTTTACCCATCCACTCTGGAGTGGGCAGGATGTTAAGTAGGACTTATTTTGAGGTGGGGGTAGGGCTTATATTGGGGAGGAGTAGAAGCCAAGCTAGGACTTATTTTCAGGGTAGGTCGTATTTTCAGAGAAACAGGATAGAAGAAGGCGCTCAACCAACCATTCCTTTTGCATCTGTAGGGCCCACTGGTTGACTGAGCCCAACTTGGATGCTGAGGAGCTGTTCCGGATGATTGGGGAAATCTTTATTTATTGGTCCAAGTCCCACGTGAGTGAGCTTTTTATGGAGGATAGCAGAGCGGCAGGCTTGTGGGTTCAATTTCCAAGTTGTCTTTCCGCTGAAAACGCTGGAGAAGGAACAGAGCGAGAAAAGCTGCTCGTTGTCTTTTGAATGCTAGGATTCATCCGTGCAGAAGTATTCTTAATGTAGCTCCATTTGGGAAGGCCAGGAGCATGTGGGGGCCCTGCCTCCACCTCCAGGGGGAGAATATTCCGCAGCGCGGGGGCAACGGCAGAATAGACTCTCTTCCTGGACCCGGCTCCTGGCTCAGGATTCATTAAACGACAGGTCCTGCAACATACTTTCCCCGCCAGTCCAGGTGGGACAGATCAATGCAATGCCACAAAGGTAGTTCTGTAGGTCAGGGGGTCTCTAACCTTTGCAATTTTATGACTTGTGGATTTCAACTCCCAGAATTCTGTGAGTTGAAGTCCGCAAGTCATAGAGTTACCAAGGTTGGGAACCTCTGCTGTAAGTAACGTGGCCTGCGTCCGTCGGGTAGAACCAGGGGTGGGATTCAAAAATTTTACCAATGGCGGCTTTGCTTGGTTACTGGGTGGGCGTGGCCTTGGTGGGCATGGCCTAGTTGGCTTCCTGCACCATGGCGGCGGGCTCCGGAGACTTTCCCCAAGCCTCCGGGAAGGTGGAAACAGCCTCCCCGGGCTCCGGAGGCTCTCTGGAAGCCGAAAATGGGCCCATTTCCAGCCTTCTTGAATTTCCAGGAGGCCCGTTTGTCACCATCTCCATGTGTGTTTTGCACTTACCTGCATCCAAAACAGGCCGCATGGGGATTCCTGAGAGGGGCGGGACGGGGTGGGCGGGGCCAGCCAGGAATGGGATTGGGGGGGTTCTCCGAAATGCACAGAATCTGAGCTAGGGACTCTTCCCGAACCCCATGCGAACCCCCTGCAGAAATCCTACATCTGATTCTTGTTCCTCCTACAGAATTTTAAACGAGAAGAGCAGAACTTTGTCGTTCAGAACGAAATCAACAACATGTCCTTCCTGACAGCCGACAGCAAAAGCAAAATGTCCAAGGTGAGACTTTGCTGGGGTCTCCTCCTCCTCCAGCAGGGGAGAAGGTCTTTAACCCAACCGTTTGCTGAGCTCCCGGTGGACAGGATGTGTCCGAGGGCTGCACGGTTCCAGGTTTCAGGGGAGGAGTCAACTTACTAAGGGGCCTTGGCTTAGCAACTCATTTTCTAAACATTTCACTTGCAAGGGGTAATCCTACAGATCTTCTCTTATGTAGATTCTTCACGAAGTGAGAGAACAGAACAAAATCTCCTTTTTAATGCCCCAATCGGTGGGGAAATATGTCTGGAATTCAGGCATCCCTACTCAAAGTAGAACATCTAATAAATGTGGGAATTTACTTCATTTGCGTGACAGCGTTAACGTGCAAGTGGCCTGCGGGACATCAGTTAACATTCCAGCAGTGGGATCCTACGGGTTCCACTGCTGGTTTGGTGATTGCACACGCACCTAACACACGCGCAGCTTTCCACACACCAGCTGGGGCCTGCGGCACCAATCAGCTGAGGGGATGAACAAGAGAAAAGTGCAGGGGTGGGTGGGTTTTTCTCTTCATTCTCCTCTCAGCTGAAGGCCGTTTTCCCTCCTCTCAGCTGATCGTTTTCGGGTTTGTTCGTTTTTTACTACCGGTTCGGAAGAACCGGTCCGAACCGGTAGCATACCACTACTGGTTATGTCTATCGACATCATTTGCCAAACTGTCCTTAGTCAAGGATTCTCCCATCAATCTCATTTGCCTGTTCTCCATCCTCTTGCAACTAACAAGAAGTCAAAACACGGGGTTTTCCTTCCCTTTCTACCTTTGGGAAGGAAAAAGAATGGCAAGATACGGTGATAAATTAATCCTCCTGTTTGATCATTTCTGATACATTGGATCCATTGTACGGGCCCTTGGTGCTCTCCGAGCTTGGTTCTTTTCTTGCAGACATTTCGTTACCCGAATAGGTAACATCATCAAGTGCGGTGGTGGGATTCAAATGATTAACTACCAGTTCTGTGGGCGTGGCTTGGTGGGTGTGGCAGGGGAAGGATACTGTAAACTCTCCAGTTGAAAGTGGTAGTTGCCGGTTCTCCAAAGTACTCAAAAGTTCCGCTCCCGGTTCTCCAGAACCGGTCAGAACCTGCTGAATACCACCTCTGCATCAATGCTAATAGGAAGTGGGGTTTGCTCTCTGCTTATAAACCCCTCCCTCCTCCTAGCACTGATGATGTTCCCTAGTTGGGCGATGAAACGTCTGCAAAAAAACCGTCCAAACTCAGAGAGCATGAAGGACTTCACAATTCAACCCTGAGCTACAAGTATTCTCTTCGGATCGACTGACCAGATATTGCTTGTGGGGTGGGGAGGAAGACCCCAACATCTGGATGATGGAAGAGTTCCTAGGATCTTAGATCCACCGAGTTCTGGACCGATGATTCTTGCTTTGAGTCCTTCCTCTGAGTAACGGCGAGGCGGGGATGACGCCTCCTCTAACCTTCTCTTTCTCCTGTCTTCTCTCCCTTTTCTCCCCATCTCCACATGTGGGTTTAGTCTGAAGAAAGCCAGGTTAGCAAAAGCACAGCTGTTCCACGGGCCCAAAGGGTCAAGGCAGCATGAATAGAGCCATGGGATATCTCTGCCGCAACCCTTCGCTCCCTCCCTGTTTAGAAGTGGGGTGAGGCGGGGTGGGGGGGGGGGGGTGTCGTTGCAAAGTCAATCGGGACCCGGGAGGAAGGGAAGGGGCTGCGGCTGCATGGACGATGACAAAAGCGCAGTAGCTTTTTTTTGCAGGTCTGGCCGCAACGCAACAGACATGCAATGGGTGGCAACTTCTGCCTGTCAAATCACCCAGTTAGTGGGACTCGCGCCATGTTGAAGTGGGCAGCCATGCTCTAGAATAGTTCTGACATGCCACAGCATGTCCTCTTCCTCCTCCTCCTCTTCCTTCTAACTAACTGATTGGTCCCGGAGTCTCCATTACTAAAAAAAAAAAAAAAAAAAAGACGTCCCTTAATTCCCAGCATGCCTCGGGAGTCCTTCTCCTAATCCCAATCCACTTTCTTGGCCCTCTTCTTCTCCCTGTACTGCCCCAGAGCCCGTCATCCTGCCCTGTCACTCTCCAGTGGAGGGAGGGAGGAAGAGGTTGCCTGTCCGTGCCCCTTCGTCTCCCGGCTGCCAACCGTGTTTGGTTGAGCGAGGCTGTTTTGAGAGGCTGGCACTTAAGTGGGGCAAAGAGGCTGGAACGGCGTCTTGGCGTCTTGATTGATCTGAATTAATTCATTTCACTAAGATCTCAGGGAGGGAGGGAGAGGGCTTCTCCCTGCCACGCCAAACCACTCCTGCCTGTTTTGAAAATTCAGTCCAGGTGTCTCCAGTGGGATTCAGCCGGTTCGCACTGGTTCAAGAGAACTGGTTGTTGGAAGAAATCCTTAGGACAGAGAACCGGTTGTTAAAATTATTTGAATCCCACCACGGCGTGTCTCAGAAATCGGATTATTTTTCCTCCTGTTGACTACAACAACAGGGGTCCCTATTGGTACACAGCCCAATGCCAGACTGTGGCCCGTTCAGAACTGGGTCACAGAAGTGTTGGGTGAGCTAATGCCCAAACCTATCCCGCCCCCATCCCGCCACTGTCAGATCCGCCGAGCCAGAAAGGTTGGAGACGGCTGGTCTATGAAATATAAGTTCAGAATCTCCTTTCCAACTACAGACCTGGGCATTTTACAGCCCTCAGGCCACCTCGGGGCTCTTCAGCTGTTCCGGTCAACGTGCTTTTTATTTTATTTTGAAGGCGATTGCTATTTTTTTTCCCAATTTATATAGGTGTGTGCCTGCCTGCCTACACACCCTCATAGAATTCTTGGCTCGGCCTCCACAACAGTCCCAATTTTTCTTATGGTCCTTAGGGAAAATTAATTGCCCGCTCCTGCTGTCGGATGTGGCCAAAAATCAAATCAACTCGATGGCCATTAGGATGTGATCCAACCGCTGCTTCGGATGCATCCCTTAAGAACGAAACAGGCAGAGCTTGGATCACATCATGGCGGCCGCCATCTTGACTTTTCTGACCGCAGATACCCTTGACTTCTTGACACGAGCGCTTCCACAGACCCCGCTAAAATGTCCCATAATTCCCTTTACCTAACCCAGCAACTGCCTCTGTCTTACTTGTTTTAATTCCACGTTCCTAGATCTGCAGCTCCGTATCTCTTCTCCATTTCTTCCAAACGGGCCCTCTCTACACTGGCTAACACCCCGTCCCCCTTCTCATTCCCAGAAGGCCCTTCCCCTATCCAGGCATAACCTCTGCATGTGCATCGTCTCTTCTGAAGTCCGGCCAAAGTCCTCCTCTCTGTCTCTGGGTTGATGGATCAAAAAGCGAATGCATGGAATGAGATTTTGATCCACGCGCTTCTGACAGACAGTCTTGGAAGCAACACTGATCGATCCCAGATCCCTGAGTATCGGAGGCAACAAGTCTCTGGATTGTCACTTTCGCCACACTTAAGATCGTAGGTGTCCAACCTTGTCCACTTGAAGAGCTGCGGACTTTAACTTCAGCATGCATGCTGGCTGGGGAATTCTGGGAGTTGAAGTCCACAGGTCTTCAAGTGGACAAGGTTGGACCTCCCTGCCCTAGACTTTTTACAGCTTCTTCTCTCCCATCTTCTCTTGAGAGAGGACCTAGTCCAGCTTTCCCACCAGGTCATGGAATCCCCACGTCCGAAGCTGTGCTTGGTCATTAAAGCTTTTGCCCGGTCGAGCTGTTGGCATGCCAGGGGACAACCTGAGTGGCACAACCTCTCTTTCCCACTAGACTGACTTGGCTCTTCCTCTCCCAGTCAGGTGGCTCGGACCAGGAACGGCACAAGAAGAAACGCCGAGGGGACCGCTATTCCGTCCACACGTCCCTCATCGTGGCTACGCTGAAGAAGATGCTTCCCATCGGCTTGAACATGTGTTCACCAACCGACCAAGAGCTGATCAGCCTGGCCAAGATCCGCTATGCCTTGGTGAGGGTCTTGGGGTGGGGACTGCTAAGAAAACCAGACCAATGGCAAAGTCTCCAGATCTCCAGCGGTTGACCAGGGTGGTTGTGATTGACTAGACATGAAGGAGTGTTGGAAGATCTACTCAACTCTGGAGATGAAGAGCATGGACGATGAAGAGCATGGACGATGATGGAGAGAGCATTAAATGGGCATTCCCTTTCCAAGTTGAGGAAGGATAGAGAAGCTACAAAGGACAACTTTGTTACACACACCCCACACAAAACACACACACACACACACACAGGATCACAATGACCATGCTCCTCTTTGAGTTCTCTCTCGGATTTCAGTGATTTATATCCTGCCGTCAAGGATACACATCCTGAGGTCCTGTCTGTCAAGGAACACAGATGTTCAGAAATCACAACTGATGGTTTAGTTAAGAAGGGATAAACCTGGTTGGAGCAGGTTCTTTCGGGGATTGTTTCTTGGTTAAATTTGTTCAGATGATTGCTCTCTTTTTCTGCAGAAAGACACCGATGAAGAAGTGCGTGAATATCTCAACAACAACCTTCATCTTCAAGGCAAGGTGAGGACCTGGCATTGCTCCAGAAAGTGATGTTTGGGAATTCAGGTTTTGTAGGTTTTGCCATAAATAGACTAGCTCTCTTCCTGTCTGGATGAATTACAGAATAGAATCTAATCTATCTCTTTCTTTCTTTCTTTCTTTCTTTCTTTCTTTCTTTCTTTCTTTCTTTCTTTCTTTCTTTCTTTCTTTCTTTCTTTCTTTCTTTCTTCCTTCCTTCCTTCCTTCCTTCCTTCCTTCCTTCCTTCCTTCCTTTCTTTCTCCCTTTCTCCCTTTCTCTTTCTCCCCCTTCCCTCCTTCTTTCCCTCCCCCCTCCTTCTTTCCTTCCCTCATCCTCCCTCCCTCCCTCCCTCCCTCTCTTCTTCCTTCCTTCCTTCCTTCCTTCCTTCCTTCCTTCCTTCCTTCCTTCCTAGTCCAGGCAGCTTACAAAATACTACATAGCAATGCCTATAATAAAACTCAGAATCTAGCACGAAAAAGAATCTGGAAAAGGCATTAACATCCCACAAGGGATCCACCACTCATTCTAACCCAGGACTTGGGGGTGGAGACTAGTTTTAAGACCTCATCTAAATAGCGCTGGGAGTGCGGGGCTGGAAAGGTGATGTTTCAGGTGGCCTATGTTCTGTGAATGTGCCCATTTGCCTTGCAGTGTGAGAACTCCTCCTCCATGCGCTGGCAGATGGCCCTCTACAAGGAGATGGCTGGGAAAGCCGAGGACTCCAACAAGCCGGAGAAGATTGTCAAACGGGTACAGGAGGTGTCTGCCGTGCTCTATCACCTGGAACAGGTATGGACCCACAGAGAGATTTGGCAGGTCCCTAGGTTGAAGAATAGGATTTGCTACCTAAGTTTTTGAGGGCTGCTGAGAGCTTCCCAGATCTGAACAATCTCACAACAGCGATCTCAGTAGCTGCCCAAGTTAAAAGTCAACTTTAAAAAAAAAAATCCCATCAGCAACAAAAAAGCACCAACAATAAATATAAGCAGAATGGCAGCCCAGCTTAACATCAACACTGCAATAACACCCATTACTCAGGACCCCTTATTCTCCCACACCCCCATTCATGGGGACTCATGGTCCATTTTGTTAAAAGTCCTCATTAGATTAAAAAAAAAAACTTATTTCCACTTTTAAAAACTTGTTTCCTTTTTTTAAAAAATCCTTTTTTAACATCAAAATCATCCTTCTAGACCTGTGATGGCGCGTGCCTCACAGCTGATTTTTGGTTGGTTTGAGGCCTTTTTCAGCCTCCCAGAGGCTTGGAAAAAGCCTCCGCAGGCCAAATAGGCCCGTTTTGGTCACTTCCTATAATACCGGAAGTGACGAAATGGGCCTATTTGGCCTGCGGAGGATTTTTTCAAGCCTCTGGGAGGCTGAAAAAGGCCTCAAACCAGCCGAAAATCAGTTGTGAGGCGCAGTGCAGGTAGGGGGGAGCAGCGGGGGAATTGCACGTACATGCGCAGGGGGCTTGGGAGCGCACGCATTGCCTTCTGGGTGCTGGCACGTAAGCGCCTGCACGCGCCCAATTTTTGGCACAGGAGCCCAAAAAGGTTGACCACCACTGTTCTAGACATTCATTCATTAACTGTGCATGCTGAGAGCATATAAGCCTCCAAGACAATTCAGTGGACTTGTCAGCTGTCCAGTTAACCACAAGTCACTCGGGAAGGCCTTGCGAATATGATAAGAGTGGATTGGGACCTAGTAACCCATCTTCTTGATGGATCATGGGAGGTTTCAGAGGCAGGAACCTCAAAGGAGAAATACAAAGAAATGGCAAGGAAGCCACTGATCCGGAAAAGGAGGTGGAGGAGTGAAGCACTAGTTATCCTGTCTTCCAACCCCGATTCTCTTCTGCCTTCTCCTGCAGTTAGAGCACCCGTACAAATCCAAGAAAGCCGCGTGGCACAAATTGCTCTCCAAGCAACGGCGGCGTGCAGTGGTGGCGTGCTTCCGCATGACGCCCCTCTATAACCTGCCCAGGTGAGTTAATACAGCTGGATTGGCTGGTCCACTGATTGGAATAAGTATCATTCCATACATGGATTCACCTCTTGCAGCCAGAATTGGACAACTCGCCTCCTCCGCCAACTCGCCTCCTCCGCCAGCTCACCTCAGACAACTCACCATGGTCAACTCACCATGGGAAAAGCTCTCTGCAGGACAATTCAACAATTTAATTATTTAAAATATTTTTTAAAAGTATTTTAATTATTGTCATTCACATTCCATTTTGTCCCTCCTTTGGCATTCATTCTTTCTTTAAGAGCAGTAGCTTAGACTTTTTACCACTTCACAGTGATATATAACAATTCGGTTTAATTATTTAAAATAGTTTTTTAAAAGTATTTTAACTTTCGTCCCTCAAATTTCATTTTCTCCCTCCTTTGGCATTCATTCTTTCCTTAATAGCAATAGCACCTAGACTTATAGACTGCTTCATGGGTACTTTACGTCCCTATCTAAGTTTTATAGAGTCAGCATATTGCCGCCAACAATCTGGGTCCTTGGAAGGATGGAAGGCTGAGTCAACTTTGAGCTGGTAGAATCGAACTGCCAAATTGCAGGCAGGCAGCAGAAGTAGCCTGCAATACTGCACTCTGACCATTGCACCACCGAGGCTCATGATTAATGATTCTATTCGACTATTCCTTCGATATTAACGTAGCTCTTGTCCCGTGACAAGTCGTTCTGCAGCGAGTTGGCCATGGTGAATTGTCCTGTGGCAAGTTGGCCAAGGCGAGTTGGCCATGGCAAGTTGGCCCAGGCGAGTTGCGTTTCCCTAACGCTGCCAAAATGGGAATCATCTGGCTGGGGTGGAGGACATGATCGACCTGCCTTTCTGCTACTCAGGCATCGTGCTTGCAACATGTTCCTGGAGAGCTACAAGTATTCCTGGATCTTCAGTGAAGAGCATCCCTTTGAAGACAGAATGATCGATGATCTATCTGTGAGTCTTCCTGGGGGAAAGAACCTAAGGTCGGCTGGGGGTGGGGGTGGTTTGAATGCCCGTCCCACGGTAGTTGTTTAGGGGAAATGCTACATCTCAGATCTGATTTCTAATTGCTCTTTTTCCTATTGTGGGATGTGGGATGTAGAAACCTGGGCCGCAGGAAGAGGAAGAGGAAGAGGAGGAGGAAAAGAAGCCAGACCCTTTGCACCAGCTCATTCTCCATTTTAGCAGGACGGCGTTAACAGAAAAGAGGTTGGTAGCGGCAGTAGAGTCCAGAGCCCAGCGTGAATTTGGGTTCAAAACGGATGAAGTAGCCATAGCTGAAACGTTCTGCCCTGATGTAGAAGGGTGGAGCCAAGAGAGGAATCAGCCTGGAATCCTTACGTTCTCACAAGGGGTTGAAGTCCAATCTTCTTGAATTCTATTAGCTCCTATCAAGTGACAATTTAGTGCCGATCACTGGTTGACTTAGAGCCTTGGGTAGAGGCAGGAGCAATAGTTCAGCTGGGACTTAATGTGTGGGCCTGATCCTGGACTATGGTGCAAGAGTGAGGGAGAAGTTCGGTGGGACATCAAGATTCAACCAAGGGATAGGATTCTACCGGTTCGGGCAAACCAGATGTTAAATTTGAATCTGGTTTGCCGGACCAATATTTGAACCGACTGACTGGCCTGGCCCGGCCCTCCCAGGAGTCTCCATGTGGCCCATTTTCACGGAGACTATGGTAGGGAGAAAAACAGGCCTTCCAGAAGTCCAGAAACGGGCCTACTTCCGGCTTCCGGAGGGCCTCCAGAGCCCGGGGAGGCTGTTTTCACCCTCCCAGAGGCCCGAGGGAAACTTCCAGACTCTGGGGAAAGCAAAAAACGGCCCTCCCGGAAGTTCTGGTAGGCCACGCCCACCATGTCCACATGACTATTTTTCCACACTTAACAACTGTTGCAGCATCCCCAGTCATGAGAGGCCAGGCGAGGAGATGCGCGCCTCAATGTGAGTGATGTTGAGTTGGCCACGCCCACCCAGTCACATGACAACCAAGCCACGTCCATGCAGTCACATGACCACCAAGCCACGTCCATGCAGTCACATGACAACCAAGCCACGTCCATGCAGTCACATGACCGCTAAGCCACGTCCACCCAGTCACATGACAACCAAGCCACGTCCATGCAGTCACATGACCGCCAAGCCACGTCCACCCAGTCACATGACCACCAAGCCACGCCCACCACCTGAGCTACACCCACAGAACCGGTTGTTAAAAATTTTGAATCCCACCCCTGCTCTTGTCCACGATCTCACCCTTTATCCTCCACAGAAGGGATAGAGGTTCTTCTCCTAGGGCTGATGGAGTAAGGAGTCTGCGTGGCTTGTATGGGTCAGTTTTCTACAACTTGAGTCCCTCCAAGCTTGGTTGCCTTGAAACTTCCAGGAATTCTTGGCTGATTTGAGGAGTTGGAATTCAGTTTACCCGGAGGTGGGTGGACTGTTGTTGATCCTGAACTTGTTTACTTTATTTCAGCAAACTGGATGAAGACTATCTGTACATGGCCTACGCTGACATCATGGCCAAGGTGAGGAAGAGATGGAACATTTCAGTCTTGCCTCAAATGCTGAATGTCTTGCTATGTTGTCGTCTCTTGCAAATGCTGCACCAAACATTTTGTGGCTCGTTGGCTGTTCACCAAAAATGGGTGGGGCAGGACCTGTTGGTGGGAAGGTTTGGGGGAAAGGGGGCGCAACCCATTTTTGGTTTTTATATGTACTCTGGAATGGGTCATGGCTGGAACAGTATCAGACACAAGCGACCAAATCCACATGTGAAGTATTCGAGTTGACTACTGTACTTTATTGTGTTCTACCTGTCAGGATTCCGGCAATTACCCCCAATTAAATCACGAGTCTCAAGCCAAACTTTCAAAACTTCAAAAGGATTTATCGGGAATTAACATGGCCAGCACTGCCTGGGTGTAGCCGACTCTGAGACATGTAATTCACGGTCACCCTTGACCCTGGTTTTCCCCCACCCCCTGGGTGTATCGGAATTCATATTCTCCAATGGGACACATCCATAGCCCAGAATCATCAATCATGCTCTCCAGTTAGAATTTTGCACGGCAGAAACCTCAGTCACCTAGTTAATATCTTTGAAAACTATGTATGGAATGCGCTTTCGGTTTGTAAGCTGCCGCACTGCTCCCCCCTCCCTTTCTGTTGGCAACTCTAAAAAGACCATGGAAATATTTTATGAGTTGACACTACCCACACTACAAGAATCTCCTCGGTCTGCTTGCCTTCGCTTGGGAACAAACAGATAAGGTCCCATGGAACTTAGGCGGTGTCAGATCTAAATCTTTTGCAGCTGTGCAGGGACTCAAGGCTAACTCCTTGCTTGATCCCTCCTCCATTGCCAGGCTTGGGAGTTTTCCAGCAGACAGTTGTGGAAAGGGTCTTCATGTACCTGTGTTGTCGCTCACCCCTTTTTTTCTTTTTACTCCCTGGGACTTTTAGAGCTGTCACATTAATGAAGGAGAAGAAGGCGACGGGGAAGAGGAAGAAGAAGTGCCGTTTGAGGTTAGTGACTTCTCTCTTCTCAACTTCCCAAATTGGTTTTTGGACACTTTAACCTGCAGGTCAAATCTGGTCGAATCTTCCTTCTTGATTAGATGACCTGCACACTCCCAACTTGCCAAGAGGGTCAAAACGATCCAGATGTGAAAGTGAATCCCATATTTCAAAAATAGGAAAATGACAGCCTAGCACAGTTGGTAGATGCACCTCAACAATACCAGATAAATTCATGTTTGCTTCCAACAACTTGCTGTGTGCAGCTTCCTATTTTATACACTATGTTCCCAGCTGCAGCTAATGAAGGGAATCAGGGCCCTTTCCTCCCCCGTAAGCCACTCAACTCGCTTTGCTCCCTTCTCTGTTCCTCCCTGCATGCCCTATGATGAAGAGGGAGTGGGCCTGGGTCTTCCTCTGAATTCCCTCTCCCTTGCTCTGCCCAGCCAGACTTTGCCCTTCCCCAGTTTCCTCCACAGCCAACAGAGCCACACACTCCCACTCCCTGTCAGCTGTTTGGCTTCCCCCTCTGAGTCAGATTCCAACAGGGACATGACAGGAGAAGGGAGATCCCTTCAAAAACCTCGTACCATCTAGTGAACATTCATAAAAATAGCAGGAGAGACCTGGGGTGTGTCAAACCTGCCTAATCCATCATTCCATGTCCTCCTAATAGCCAAACAGATGCGGAAGGGGAGTTCAACCATCCTTGTCATTTTCCAATAGCTGATGTGTCAAGGATACTGCCAAAAATGCAGGAGGCGATAAACAGCCATCAAGATCAATAGCGTTTGAAGGCACTTCCATGAATTCGGCCACTCCCCTTCTAGAAATCTTCTAAATGACCACGAAGATTCAATGCTGCATTGTATAAAGAAGTCTCTCCTCTTATTAATTTCTCATCTTCATGTAGGGTTTGGTCTGGTTAAGGCACCAGGCTGGAAAGCGGGAGTTCTAGTCCTATTTTTAGACATGAAAGCCAACTAGGTGACTTTGGACCAATTGCTAGGAGATGGTGAATTCTAGTCTGGCCCTAGGCACGAAAGTTGGCTGGGTGACTTTGGTGCCAGTCACCAGGAGACGGTGAGATCTAGTCCCGCCTTTGTCATGAAAGCTGGCTGGGTGACCAGTCCGTCTCTCTCAGCCCAATCCACCTCACTGGATTGTTGTTGTGGGAAAAATAGGAGAAGACATGCAGGATATATGGCATGTGTTGCCTTATATTGTAAAGGTAATAACGGTGGGATTATAAACGAACAAATACATTTCATTTTAGCGATCGACTTGAATTTTAACGTTGTAAGAGACAAAGGAAGTTCTACCTTTGGGGAGCTTCTAAAAAGCTGCACACCGCCCCAGGCAGGCCCCAGAAAATACCTGCAATGCTTGTATCTGGATTTTGCACACCAATAGAAGAAGTCTCCCCGTCTTCCGCCTGTAACCTCGTCCCTCCTACTCCTTTGTCTTCTTGCAGGAGAAGGAGATGGAGAAGCAGAAACTCTTGTACCAGCAATCCCGACTTCACAATCGCGGAGCAGCCGAGATGGTCCTTCAAATGATTAGCGCCTGTAAAGGTTAGAAAGGATTCTACTTTATCCTCCTTCTTATCTCCGGCAAAGAGTGGATTACTTCATCCCAAGAAGTAATCTTAACTAATTAGTCAGGAAGGACCAGAGCTTATTTACAAAACTTATAATTTACAGTTTACTTTACAATTTACAAAATAAGCATTGGTTTAGCGAG
Source organism: Pseudonaja textilis (assembly GCF_049901715.1). Taxonomy (NCBI): domain Eukaryota; kingdom Metazoa; phylum Chordata; class Lepidosauria; order Squamata; family Elapidae; genus Pseudonaja; species Pseudonaja textilis. Next base: position 23,684,811 of record NC_141999.1, read on the forward strand.
CGTTCGAAGAAGAAGTCGTCGTAATGGCCAAGCATGGATATCATCACCCTGTACCAAAAGAGATACAGGAAGGACTGGAGTGGGAGGGAGAGAAAGAAGAACAATTTGGCAGAGAGTATATGAACTTGCCCTTGAGGACTTGATAGTAGGAAGAGGAAGGTATCACTAATATCTTCTGGCATTAAACTTTAGTCTAACAACAATGAAGTCAAGACCCAAGAACCAAAAGTGAAGTTGCTTCTTAGTTTCTTTATTGTTTTTTCACTTACAGACAGGATCTTGCCAGACTAAAGCAGCTATCTGCATAACTATAAATGTATTCTGTGAACTGCTAAGGAGAGGCAAACGAACATGTCCTTGCGGTCTTGATAGTAGGAAGAGGAAAGTGTTGCTAATATTAGTCTGGCAAGACTGATGTCACAAAAACCAAGAAGAACACATGGAATTACTTCTTAATTGCTTCATTGTATTTTCACTGACAGACAGAATCTTGCCAGACTAAAGCAACTATCCACATAACTTTAGATGTATTCTGTGAACCGCTAAGGAGGGACTGTGTTAGCCCTCTTCCTCCCTCCCAGACATGCCAAACTCCACTGCCTCTTTGCCATCTGGGAAAAAGCCCCTCCAGACTACAGGCTGTCCTCAACTTACGACAGTTCGTTTAGTGACTGCTCCAAGTTACAACAGCACTGAAAAAAGGGACTTACGATCGTTTTTCACAAGTAGGACCATAGCAGCATCCTTGTAATCACAGGTTCAAAATTTAGATGCTTGGCAACTGGTTCATATCTATGATAGTTGCGTTGTCCCGGGATCTTGTGATCCCTTTTTGTGACCTTCCGACAAGCAAAGACAAGGTGGGAAGCAGGATTCGCTTAACGACCATGTTACTCACTTAACAATTGCAATGGTTTACTAAACACTTCTGATGAGAAAGATCATAAACTGGGGCCAAAGTTTCTTAACAACTATCTTGCCTAGCAAAAGAAATTTTGGGATGAATTGTGGTCGTAAGTTGAGGACTGCCTGTACCGTAAGTAATGCTGTCCATCAACCTTTCTCTCTCTATTTAGCTATAGAAATTAGAAACTTGCTTTGCTTTTGAGTTTACATTTTTAGGATCTTGGCTAGATTTCCAATTTTGGGAGAGAGGTGGCTGGAGAAACTTTTCAAGGTCTTAAACTGTCACATTTTGTGACAGTTTCAAACTAAACATTAGTTAGAGTGCCGTGATGGCAAACCTATGGCACGCGTGCCACAGGTGACACACAGAGCCATTTCTGTGGGCACGCAAACCCCAGCCAAACATACCTGCACTGCACATGCGTGCGCCTCCCAGCTGATTTTGGGCCTGTTTGAGGTCAGTTCTGCCCTCCTAGAGGCTCAAGGAAAGCCTTTGTAGCCTTGGGAGGCCGAAAAATGGGCCTTCTGGAAATACCAGAAGTGTCAAAACGGGCCCATTTTCAGCCTCCCGAGGTTTCCCTCGAGCCTTCAGAAGGGTGAAAACAGCCTCCCCCGGGCTCCAGAGGCTCTCCGGAGGCTGAAAACGGGCACTTCCGGTATTTCCAGAAGGCCTGTTTTTCGGCCTCCTGAGGCTGCAGAGGTTTCCCTCGAGCCTCCGGGAAAGTGGAAACAGCCTCAAATGGGCCAAAAATCAGCTTGGAGGCGCATGCATCCACAGTGCAGGTAAGGGGGTGAGGCAGAGGTGTTGTGCGCACAGGCACGGGGGGGGGCAGGGGGCATTGCATTGTGGGGGGCTGACGCATACGCGCTTTGGCACACCACAACAAAAAGGTTCGGCATCACCATTATAGTGCTTTAGCTTTGCACGGCATTTCAAGAGCCAGTAGTCAGGTGTAAGGAATCGAAACAACAAATTATGTTCCAGTTAAGGTGATTTATTACTCGTGCCTGTATACAAGAATCTAATCAAAATGGTCAGCAGTAAATTGCTGCTAAGTAAAAGTTAATGGAATTCAAAATGGACCAGACTTAGAACGTCTGTGGGAACATAAGGATTCCAGGCTGGTTCCTCTCTTGATTCCCCCCTCAGGCTTCTCCTACATCATTCAGGGTCTAAGATCCCTTTTTATTTGGTTTTGGAGAAGAAAGTCACTGTGTTCCAAGACAAGAGATGTCATGAAATAATTTGGTTTTCTGCCTTGACAGGGGAGCCTGGGGCCATGGTTTCCTCTACTCTGAAGCTGGGCATCTCCATCCTAAATGGTGGCAATGAGGAAGTACAGCAGGTAAGAAGAAGGAGGCCAGGATTTGGGGCAGGTTCTTCCTTTTGCTAATTCTTGGAGACTGAGAAATAGTTTACTCCAAGGTTAAAAGACTGGATGGAGTATAAAATTGGGACAGAGCCGGGGAAAGTAGTGGGCGGAGTTGGAGAACAGTGATTCAGTGGAAAGCATTCTGGGGAACAGCTAGTGGGTGGGAGACATCTTTAAAAGAAGAGTTGAGAGCAAGCTACAGATCAAATGGATGTTCATTTTGGATATCTACCATGGACCTACATAGAATTGTAGAATTAACTCAGGAGTCCTCAAACTTGACAGATTTAAGGCTTGTGGACTTCAACTCCCAGAATCCCTCCTCCGGTCACGTTAGGAATTCTGGGAGTTGAAGTCCACAAGTCTTAAACTTGCCAACTTTGAAGATAGAAATAGAATAGAATAGAATAGAATAGAATAGAATAGAATAGAATAGAATAGAATAGAATAGAATAGAATAGAATTCTTTATTGGCCAAGTGTGATTGGACACACGAGGAATTTGTCTTGGTGCAAATGCTCTCAGTGTACATAAAAGAAAAGATACATTTGTCAAGAGTCAAGAATCATCAGGTACAACATTTAATAATAGTCACAGGGTACAATAAGCAATCCAATCATACTTTGAAACAGCCCATATAAATTGTAAGGATACAAGCGAGAAAATTACAGTCATACAGTCCCAAGTGGGAGGGGATGGGTGATAAGGAGTGATGAGAAGGTTAATAGTAATAGTAGTGCAGACTTTGTGATAGTTGAAAAGTGTTGAGGGAATTATTTGTTTAGCAGACTGATGGCTTTCGGGGGAAAAAAATGTCCTTGTGTCTAGTTGTTCTGGTGTGCAGTGCTCTATAGTGTCGTTTTGAGGGTAGAAGTTGAAACAGTATATGTCCAGGATGTGAGGGATCTGTAGATATTTTCACAGCCCTCTTTTTGACTTGTGCAGTATTATACAGGTCCTCAATGGAAGGCAGGTTGGTAGCCATTGTTTTTTCTGCAGTCTGTGTCTGTCTTGTTGGGTTGCAGAACCAAACCAGACAGTTTGCAGATGACAGACTCAATCATTCGTCTGTAGAACTGGACCAGCAGCTCTTGAATTAATGGAAGGACTCGGGCCTTTCTGTCTCACCACATGATAGTCCCCTTTGAAGCATCTGATTTTCAGGGTTGGGAGAAGGTACACCACCAAATTCCCTCACAAGGGGACTGGAAGGCTCTGACTAAGTCCCTGCAATGGAGGATAGTGTGGTTCTCCTTCCATCTATAGTACGGTCCTTCTGTAGATTAGACCTTCAGATCTGTAGGTGTGAAGAACAATGATCTATGAAGATAGGAACCTGCAGCGTTATGTTGTATGATTCACCAAAAGCTAAACATTAGGTTCTCTGGTCCTTTCCAAATGTTGACTCTCTCTCTCTTTCTTCAGAAAATGCTGGATTATCTGAAAGAGAAACGTGAGGTGGGATTCTTCCAGAGTGTCCAGGGACTAATGCAGACCTGCAGGTACGTAGTGGTGTCTTCTACTTTTTTCTTTGGTTTCAATACTTCTCGTTGTCTTCTTGTCCACGGTCTGGCGCTTGAAGTCTTCTAGATTCAGCAAGATCTACCGACTGGATAAGATCTATTTGTGGAATTATAAACTTACACATTTCAGTCCATGTCTCTTTCCCATACTTCTGGTTAAAAGGGAAGGCTGTGAAAGACTTCAACTTCACTGATGGGTCCTCTCTGGGGACAGGGAAATGCCAAGAATGTTGAGGTCACCATGAGTATCTCCTGGAGAGAGATGGGAAGAAATGAGAGATGCACTCCAAGATGTGGTAGACTAAAGCTTGGAGCTCCGTAAAAGCAATTTGGGAAGGACTATGGGGACTCCAGATTTGAGGATGACTTCCTATAAGCCACCTTTTCCATCTGTGGGACTGCTGTGTATGCCTGATATTTAATTTCCCACAAAGCTTTAAAGCTAAGTTGGGGCATCGCAGGAAATTAAGATGGTGACTCAGATCAAGAGGTAACATCACTAGGGCATCTGTTGGCCAAGCAGTTGTTTTGCCTGCCGCTGCTCAAGATGGAGTCCTAAGACACAAGAAGATTAAGATTATTTGTGAATGAGGTAACACATAGTAAGGAAGCTTTCTTGTTGGATCTGTCTTGGTCCAGAGAAATTCAGTAGAAGTTAAACTAGGTCAATGTTTGTTGTGGTTAGCCGGCAGCAGGTGAGGACGGCTGAGGAGAGCGAGGACTCAGTTGAGGGGCCAGGACCATGAGGGAGTGGACTGCTGCCTTCAGAGATTGTGGGGGCTGGCAGCAGTGATGAGGAGGTTCCCGAGGAGCCTGTGCCAAGTGCGCGTGTGTGCAGGATTGCTTGTAGGAAAGAGCAGCTACAACGCACGGGTGACTCGGGAGTAAGGCTGCAAGGTAATGGCCCCTCCTTCAAGAAGATAAAAGCCAGCTGTGAAACGAACGTACTTTGCAGAAGGCAAAGACCTTTTGAAACCCCAGCCTCGTGGACATTCCAGTATCTTGAGTTTGTACTTGAAGATTCTTGTATTGCAAATTATTTCTTGTCTGTTATCTTTTGGCAAGTCTCGCACAGTTTGGCAAGGCTTGTGCTTAGCTAATTGTTTTGCAAAAGCATTACAAGGTTTCTGTTCCCTTTGGATGGTGTTTGATTTGTTGGGAAAGAGCGTGGGTCAGAACAATATTATAACCGTCATCCTGGGAGCTGCTACCCCAGTGTTTATTGGTCCTGCAACTGCTATTCTACTGTGTCCTCCTCACCTCCTGTTCCGTACCTCCCCTTCATTTGCAGCGTGCTGGACCTCAACGCCTTTGAGAGGCAAAACAAGGCTGAAGGACTTGGGATGGTAACAGAAGAAGGAACAAGTAAGTCCTTCTACCCTGGTTTGAAGTGCTCCGGCAAATCGACCAAGAACCAAGCTCATCCTGTTTGTCTCAGCTCTTCTGCCTCCTGAGGCAGGCGGGAGGCAGCACCCTACCCTCCTTCCAACCTTCCCAAAGTTGAGTTTGGCCACCAGATTTTGTGGGGGAGGCCCCCATGGCCCAAAAATATTCAGCAGGGGAAGGCCAGGAAGCTTTGCATGTGATGCATCATCTCCTGGTTTATGTTTGCTGGAAAACATCTTCCTGGGCAGGATGTGGAGCAGGCTCAGCGTTGTTTTGAAGGATGGGGGCAGAGTTTGCATCTCTGGGGACAGATGCAAAAAAGGTTTTGTTTTTTTCCCCAAGATGGACACTGGCTTCTTTCCCAAGCCTGCCCAGTGTTCATCCTCTCCCTCCTCTTCCTCCAGTCCTCTGCATATCCTCTTTGTGTTCACTGCTTCCTTCTGATAAGGCGCGGATTAATTGAGATCCCTAAAACCAATAATGGATTTTCCCCATTCCCCTTCCTCCATCCCAGGTTTTCTGGTCTCATCCGTTCTCTGTTCCATGTTAAACGGCACTTTAATCTATTTTGATTTTATTTTGCTCCCTCTCTCTGGTTTATAATGGTCTCCTTTTCCTTCTGGGACTCACCTCCTCTCTCCTCCTTCCTCCTTCTCTCCTTTCCCCTCCCCTCCCCTCTCCTGGTGTGACCGCTGCCCCCTCCCTCAGTCATCAGTCGTGAAAATGGTAAATAATCTCTTTTGCTTTTTGTGAAATTGTGGTTGTTTTTTTTTCCTTTGATGGTCAGTTTCTCGGCTTTTTCTTTTTCTTTTCATTTTAATTGCCCTTTTCTAACCCGAGAGATTGAAAGCTAGAAAGAAAGAAAGAAACTGATCAGAATCCCCTCTTCCCATTTCCTCCCAAACCTGGTTTAGAATCTAGGATCCTAGAACCCCGAAGGAATTCACCACGGGTGTCTAACAAACTAGGGGCTGAAAACGGAAGGACCATCAGAAGGTCCTGCATTTTGGAACTACTAGATCAGGGATCTGAAAACTTGGCTACTTTAAGACTCAGGGACTTCAAACTCCCAGAATTCCCCAGCCATCCTGGCTGGCTGGCTGGAGAATTCTGGGAATTGAAGTCCACGAGCCTTAAAGTAGCCAAGTTTGAGGAGCCCTGTACTAGACAATGGGCAAGATGAATGTCGCGATGGGGATTCTCAGAAAGAACTTCGATGAAGTTTGCTCAAGTTTGTGTTGGGAATGGTTGGGTCGTCTACAGCCACATGTCCTTAGGAATCTGAAAGTTCTAGACAGCTCCAATTCTACAGTCTTCAGACCAGATTTGATATTGGTGATCAAATCCCCAAATTACCTCAACTGAGAATCTGGGCTTTGCCTGGAATCTCAACTGAAGCAGACAGGAGGTTATAACCTCTGGTCCTATCAAGGATAATGGTAGATCGATCCCTCCACGGTTGAACCATCTGTGCTTCTCAGTTGGAGGTGGGCTGACTAGCTAGGTTGGTCTGTTCTTTGGAAACTGGGCCTTGATTTATGGACAGGATGGCTAGTTTTCTCATTCGAGGCCTAAGAAAGGAGCAGTTTTGGATAGTCAACTCGGAAGACCAGCAGCCAAGCTAGGTTTCAACCCTAGTTGGAGAAACACCTGCAGTTTGGTGTTTCCTGGGATTCCACTGAAGTTCAAAGTTCACGATGGGGTAGCTTCCCCACCATGGAAGACGGTTGGGTTCTTCCCTGACAGTGAGAAGAATCCAACAATCTTCCATGTTAGGGAAGCAACTTGCTTTTGAGTGAAGGCATCATGATCAGCCAGGACCTGACTGGAAAAACATAGAAAGATAAATAGAATAACTTTATCGTCATTATGTATACTAATTGGTATACACTGAAATTAAATTTTGTTGCATATACCTCTCAAAGGATCACCACTTCCAATATGCACTACATAAACATGACAGGATAATAAATGAAAAAATACAAAATTATGCATATACCCACGTATATTATATAACCCATAGAAACAACACAGGTTCAGATGTATACATGTACATGGTGAAAAAAACAAATCTTGCGAGTTTACCAGACGGATGGCCTAGGGAACAAAGCTGTTACAGTATCTGGTAGTCCTGCTAGAAATACTTCAAAACCTCCTCCCAGAGGGAAGCAACAGAAACAGACCGTAAAGTGGGTGTGTGGGATCTCCAACAATGCTTTGAGCTCTAAGCACATAGCACTTATAAGCAGTATCCTGAATTACGGGAAGCGAGCTTCCTATATAATCTAATAATCTTGGTTGTCCTCACCACTCTCTGTAGGGACTTTCTATCTGAGGCACTGCAGCCACCATATGAAACAGTGATGCAACATGCAGCCCATTCCACCCGTGTCTAACCCTGAACTGTTGGAGGGGGTTCTGATCAGTCTCCAGAGGGGGCAGGAAAGTGTCTTGAACTCTATTTGGTGCATGTCCTTTAGTTGATGAATTTTCCCCGGGTACCACATTCTACCTTCCCCCCACCAAAAAAATTCAAATTGGCATTCTGCACATTGTCTTCTTGTAAGCGATGCCCCTGCCTACTTTGGATGCAGACCTCAATTCTTCACCCACCCACCTGTCCTTTTCTTCTTCGTCCCATTTTCAGAAGTCTTCAGTGTAGCACATTTTGTTGCCTCCATGCCTGCATCTTCCCGCCATTTTGTTCACAGCAATGTTGCCCCGCCATTTTGTCCATAACAGACTTATGTGTTGCCTACCGGCAGTGTTGTCCCAGCTTAGACTGGTGACAAAGGAGGGTGCAAGCTGCAGAATTGTGTGGCTGTGTTGGCGGCATAAGTGCTTTGTAACAGTGCAGCTGTTGAATCCTATGTCTTCAGTACCTGTGTAGGTATTTTCTAATGTTTTGTGTTTTGAAAAGGAGTGTGTCTGTGTATTTGCAAGACAGGTGGGTTAAGCAAGTAGAAAAGTTGCAGACTAGTATATTTACTATGGTTTCTTGGGCCTCAGCCCTGTAGGTAAACTTTCCTTCTCTTAAGAAATGTTGTGTACTGTACATAAGCCCTTGACTTTAGTGACTGAATTTACAACAGCTTTGAAAAAATGGGAATTATCAACGGTCCTTAAATTTAACGACCATCGGCACAATCCTAGCAGTCGTATGATCAATATTTGGACCCTTGGCAATTGGCAGGAGTAACATTATAGTAAATCTGTAGAAATTGAGATAAGGGACATATTTGGCATCTGAAATTGCATTATCCTTTTAGTAACCGTATTCTTATTAAAATCCTAGTTTAATGCAGGAAAGTCTATATTATTATACCACTATCCAGTATTGTTCTTGCAAGTGGTCTTCTAATATTATAGTAACATATTTCTAAGAAGCTCTCATAATAGCGCTTGTTCTAGTAATTGATATAACCTTTCTGTCTCTCTCTCTCTCTCTCTCTCTCTCTGTACTAAATGTTCTTCTACTATAGTAACCTCATAGCAACCACATTATGGCCTTCCTTGTAGTAACTCACCTTAGCACAAGAGCCATATCCATAGATTACGTTCACCCCTCATAAACCGCCCATGTTTTGTGCTTTTAGACAGGAATGTGCAGTGTTTTCAGATAGGACCAAAGAATAATAATAATAATGAGGTCTGGATTTAAAAAAAATAATTTCATTCCAATTTAATTCAATTTAAATTAATGCAATGCACACCGAGTAATTTATGGTGCTCCCCTTTTGTTAGAAATTACAATTAAGAGGACAATTTTGAAGAGCCACATCTTGGGGTCTCCAGATTTGAGTATTTGTGTTCTTGCAGGTGTAAATGTCCTGTCTTTCTAAAACGTTGTAACCATGTTGTCCTGCTTAGCACCTTTGCTTTCTCAGATTTTATTCAGTTGGGTTTTTGAATGGCCTGGGGGTTTTCTGATTCAAATTGCCTTCAGATAAAGTCATATTTAATGTGGTAACTTGGAGCAGCTTCCATCTACAACTGTACAGGTAGTTCTCAACTTACAACTGTTCGTTTAGTGGCTGTTCGAAGCCACAACAGAACTAAAAAAAAGTTGACCTGTGACCATTTTTCACACTTACGACTGCGGCAGCGTCTCCACAGTCACGTAATCAAAATTCGGATGCTAGGCAACTGGTTCGTATTGATGACGGTTGCAGCGTCCATGGGGTTTACGTGATAAGCCCCAGGAATCACATGACAAGCCAAGTCAATGGGGAAGCCAGATTCATTTTAACAACCGCCGTGGTTCACCCGACAACTGTGGCAAGTAAAATGGGGTAAACCTGGCTTAACAACTGTCTGGCTTAACAAGAGAAATTTTGGGGCTCCATTGTGGTCGTACGTCGAGGATTACCTGTCCCCAGTTTGGAAGGGAAGATGGCAGTTCTCGTGGGGAAGGGATGACCTGTGTTCATCCTGGAGACAGCGAAGGCAACTTCACCAACAGTGGAAAAGGGATCAGTCATTGATGCCAGTTGGGACATATGAATCCCACCGAAGGAAGAAAACTGCCTTCATGCGAATGGGGAGGGCAGGCAGGCTGCCAGTCCTTGCCCTCCTCATACTAAAGTTGGATTCATATCTTCATTAATGACCAAGGCCACAGAACGGATGATGGACCTTCTTCTACCACTAATTCTATTAACCTTCACGGGACAGGGCTGGTTCCTGGGTATCTTAATTCTTGTTTTCTTCCTGATCCGTATCGATCTCTATCTCCTTCCACCGCTGTCTTGTCATGCTGCATTTTCTTCGCTTGCATTTTCTTCGTCCTACACTGATCCTCCCTTCCTGTGTTGTGTGTCTCAGTTAGCCGCGAAAAAGGGCCGTTCCCCTGAATGACACGGCAAAGACCGTCCTCAGCCACCAAACATAACGGCAAGCGAGCAGAAGCACGTCAACCGTGGTTCATCCGAACTCTATGCGGTTCTCCCGCCCTCCTCTCTGCTCTCCCACCATAACGCCTCTCATTCCTCCCCTCCCAAGGTTGAAATTCCATCAGGAGCGATGGAAACATTCGGCCGATCTGTTGACATTGAGCTGTGGCTGGGATGTCACAGATGTTGGTTTCCTTCAGCAGAATTTTGTGCACCTTCCTGCCTTCCTTTACGATGGAGTCAAGCCATCCACTAACCAGATGCATGTGAACCCTGATTCTACTAACTTTCCCCCCTGCCCTGAGTCAACCACTGCAGCTCTCACTTCGGCTCGATTCCCCGAGACCCGGTCCTATTTTCTGAATTAAATATTCTTTTGCTCTGAAAATAATCATTTGAGATTGACAGGCACTAAATCTGGGCTTAGAACCCCTCAGCTTTCGTGCCCGTTAGAGGCCAGTTGTTCTGACCCAGCTCCCCAAACCCTCTGAAGTTCAATCAATGATTCCTTTATTAGGAGCGGCGGCAGCCCCGGCAAAAAGTTTCTCTCTCACCGCAGACTAACAAGTCTGTCCAGTAGAGAAATGAATCGTTGTCTGCCACAACGATTCGTCTCCACCGGCTGCCTTTTATCCTCAGAGCTAGGATGGGGCTTCGCGAGCAGTGATGGCTCTTCCTTCACAAGGACTGGGCCATAGATTTCCACTGCTCTCCTCTCCTCTGCCTTCTGCGCATCCGTGCGTCAGGCACTGGATCCAAGCTGTTCCTCCTCTTCCTCATCAGCCACCTCCGGACCTGGGGCTGGTCACTCTCCATCTGAGGGCTGCCCAGGGTCCACCTCTCTCTCTCTCTCTCTGCCAGCTCCATTCCCTCTTCCCACTCAAAGCTCTCAGGTTGCCTTGATGCTGACCCTGACTCCCATGTCACCCCCTCAGCTGCTGGAGGGGCAGGTGGCCACAACACTGTTGTGCATATATTAAGATACTGAAGCCGTCACAAATGGAAGAAGGGGCTTTTGAACTAATTCTTCACTGATTTGCTCTTCAACCGTTCTCTTCTGCGGCTTTTCAAAAAGAGGCTCCTTGGTGCTCTCTGAGCTTGGTTGTTTTCTTGCAGACGTTTCATGAGCCAAACTAGGTAACATCATCAGTGCTGGTAGCCTACTGCTACTTCTACTAGCATTGAGGATGTAACCTAGTTTGGGTCATGAAACGTCTGCAAGAAAACAACCAAGCTCAGAGAGCACCAAGGACCCCTCCATTCAGCCCTCAGCTACAAATATTCTCCTTTATTGGTACTTTTCAAAGAGCAGCCCTATCAGGGAATTTGTGCAGCAAGTGTCAGAGACAACTGACACGACCTTGTAGTTTTATATAAATAAATGTATTTTACAACTATGTATCCAGCAAACTAGATAGTCAGGCAAACGGGAGCATCGTGAGGTAAATCACAGAACAAACAGGGCCCACAGAAGAAAAGGGCGGGAAAAAAGGGAAACTCCCTCTCCACACTCACAGCAACCAATCACAGTGCAGATTGCCTCATGCAGGAGCCCGCCCCCTTCAACCAATATAACTGTGTGTTCTGGCTCGCTGCACAACCCCTCTGTTCCAGTTGCTATATTTAAATATCTACTGCTGGTGCTGCTACTACTAGCACTGATTATGTTCCCTAGCTGGGTCATAAAAGGTCTTCAAGAAAACAACCAAGCTCAGAAGGTACCAAGGACCCCTCATTTCAACCCTGAGCTACAAATATTCTCCTTTATTGGTACTTTACAACGGGTATCACAGACTTTTAATTGCAAATCAAGGATACCTTGACGTCTTCCGTTGTAGCATTGATTTGGCAATGTCATGAAGAGCATCTAAAATTCTGCCAGTTTTTCCCAAGGGGGCTACTGTTTGCAACGGGTAACCGTGGTCCCCAAGCCCTTATTTTTATAATTTTTCAGCCTCCAGGAGAATCCAGCCTCAGTGAGTCCTGCAGGGTTGCGTTTTCACCCAGTGTGCAGCGTATTTTTGCCGTGGGGATTGCCTTGCCCAGACTCGCTTGCGCCCGGCATTGGAGAAGTTCCAGCTTCTAACTAACTGCATCGCTCCCTGCCTACCCGCTCAGCTCATCCCCATTCCTTCTCTCCGCTCCTCCTTGCTACGTTGCGCCTGCTAATGTTAGCCAGTTCTGTCTTTTCCCTCCACCCCTTCCCTGCTCTAGGAGAGAAGGTGATGGCCGACGACCTGTTCACCCAGGACCTCTTTCGGTTCCTGCAACTCCTTTGTGAAGGCCACAACAATGGTAAGTAGAACTTGTTGGACCCAAGAGAAAGAAGGAGGGGAGAGACAGAAATAGGAACCGCTGAATAAACATATGAAGATACAACCCCCTTTATGGAGAGGTGGGGGTCAGCTTATTCTCTAAAGCACCTGAAGGCAGGACAAGGAGCAACGGATCGAAACTAACCAAGGAGAGAACCAACCTAGAACTAAGGAGAAGTTTTCCTGATAGTTAAAATAAATAGATTGCCTCCAGAAGTTGTGAATACTCCAACACTGGAAGTTTTTAAGATGAGATTGGACAAGTGTTCGTGTGAAATGGTGTAGGGTTCCTACCTGGAAAGTCCCTTCCAATTCTGTTATTCTATTATCATCATCATCATCACCATCATCTTTTAACGACCCCATCATCCCTTGCAGGGTGGAGTCTGGGCAACTGAATGGAGCTAGCAAAGTGTTTTATTGGCCGGATGCCCTTCCTGTTGCCAGTGCGGAGTTTTGTTCGGCAGATCTATTCTCAGTGTGCCCAGAGAGAGAAATATCTGCCAATACCTAGGATTGAACTCACAGCATCCTGATTGTGAGCTCCACCTCTAGGCTACCGCACCGCTCTCTGTTATTCTATTAGGATGTCCTCAAAATGTTTGGAATGGTTGAACGTCCGGTCAAAAAAAAATGGTTGCTATTGGAGAAGGTCCATGGAGGTCATACTAACCAGCTAGTAAAATCTAAGAGGGTTGATGGGCTCAAGTTTCCATGTCTAAATTGTGAGACCTTGGAGACGGACGTTCTCCTGCCCTCCAGGACAGCGTTCCTCTGTTGTTCACACATCCCCAACTCTGTGTAGTTTTCTGCATCCTTAGATGAGGCGATGCTGACCAACGCTACAATTTTTATATGATGTCTCATTGGGGATGCTGTCACTCCCAGTACGAATGTGACTGTTATTTATTACAACATGGGCCCAGGTTATTTGTTTTGGTGGACCCAAGAAGGGGGCTGAGGTCGAATTCTCATCCACTGTCTTCCCTGGCAGATTTCCAGAATTATCTGCGGACCCAGACTGGCAACACCACCACTATCAACATCATAATCTGCACCGTTGACTACCTTCTGCGACTTCAGGTGAGAATAGAGACCTCCCAGCTAAAGGTGTCCAAGGGAACAAGCACCGTTTCGGCTCATTTAATGAAAAGAAGGACTAGTGGGGTGACATGATAGCGGCCTTCCAGTATCTGAAGGGCTACCCCAAAGAAGAAGGGGTCAAGCTATTCTCCAAAGCACCAGAAGGCAAGATAAGAAGCAACGGATGGAAGTGTCGTGGCCCACAGAGCTGGCAGCAGAATCGGACAGTGAGGAGGAGGTTGGGGAGGAACATGGGCCAGTTGGAGTGTGAGGAAGTCAGACTAGAAGACCTCCAAGGTCCCTTCCAACTCTGTTATTCACGAATAACTGCTGCATCCACAGCAATAGCTTAGGAGAATTATCCTGTGGCTGTCGGACTTTCACAAGATGTTATCTTCCTCCCCTTCCAAATATCCAGGAGTCCATCAGTGACTTTTACTGGTATTATTCAGGCAAGGACGTAATCGACGATCAGGGCAAACGCAACTTCTCCAAAGCGATGTCCGTAGCCAAGCAGGTCTTCAACAGCCTCACGGAATACATCCAGGTATGGCTTTGGAGATGGGGAGGTTCCACAGGGAGAGACCCATCTCCAGAAGGTGTTGCACCTGGGCCTTGGGGTTCTTTTAATATCCCCCCTCCCCCCCACCCGAGGATGTGAACCTCCAATAAGGAAACCATGAGTTTATGATCGGCTTATGTGCCTCAACCTTGCGAGATCAGCTCAGGGCGGGGCGGCGAAAACCTTTGTCATTTAGGGTTGGTCCGAATGCCCTTGTCAGGCTCATCTCGGTCTTCCTTCTGCATGCAGTTAATATGAAATGTGCCCCACTTTGGATTATTATCCACTTTTATTAATGAAACGTGAAACTCCGTCAACTGAACATTTAAAAATGTGTCACAAATGTCATTGACTGGTGCTGATGGTTGATAGGGGTTGCTGCCAGCATCCTAGGTATCAATTAAGTATCTTCTTCTTAAAATGTATTGTTATTATTATTGTTGTTTTTGGTTAATCTTTAGTGAGATTCACAGCCTTTGGGGCTGGTTGGTAGCTCAACAGCTCGAGTCCTAACCAAGGACCTAGGAACGGTTCAGGTAGCGTCGGAGGATATAAGCTGTTCCAAGTAGCGTGGGTTTTTTTAGAATCAGGGTATTCAAGTTGTTGTCATTATTATTATTATTATCATCATCCTCATCCTCATCCTCATTATCATCTTGTCTTCTCAGGGACCTTGCACTGGGAACCAGCAGAGTTTAGCACACAGCAGACTGTGGGACGCAGTCATTGGTTTCCTCCACGTCTTTGCTCACATGATGATGAAACTGGCTCAGGTAAAGAGAAAATTAAGAGAGGGAGAAGACGGAAGGGTTCTTGGTTTGAGCTCTGGAAGAGACTACCTTGCCTAAGAAAAGAAATACCTTTAAATGCTTTAAATCCAAACGCAGATTTTGCGTGCTAGCAACCAGTATCTTTTCCCTCCAAACCTGTAGCTCTGACCTCCGGTTGTTGACTAATTATCTAGCAAGAAAGGAAAGAAAGCATTGATACTTGTCACATCATTTGGGATAGCAGTCGACTCTTGGGTTTCAGAGCTGAAGTCCAGCCATTGTGAACAGCCCCTGCCCTTCTGCAGCCTGAAACTAGTAGCCAGCTGGCTTATCCATAACGGTGTGAAGGATCCCTGAGTGCTCTCTGAGCTTGGCTGTTTTCTTGCAGACGTTTCGTTACCCAAGTAGGTAACATCATCAGTGCTGGTAAGGAGTGGGATTTGCACTCAGTTTATATCCTAATGGCTTCCTCCGTCGGTGTTGGTGAGGATGGGGTCAGAGGCTCTCTGGTTGACCCAAACATCTCCCCGCCAGCAATTAGCACCCAGATGATCATAGATCAAGGGTCTTCAACCTTGGCAAGTTTAAGACGTGTGGACTTCAACTCCCAGAATTCCTGAGCTAACATGACTGGAGGAGGAATTCTGGGAGTTGAAGTCCACATGTCTTAAACTTGCCAAGGTTGGAGACCCCGGTATAAATGACCTCCAAGATTAATATCAGACCAACATTCAAGAAGTAAAGAAGACCCCAATGAAGGAACTGACAAACAACCTAGCAGTAAAATGCTCAACCAAAGAGACTCCAAGGCTATTTCCACCAACACTTGACAGGAAAAGCCACCAGGATATAAAAATAAGAGCAATCCCCACTCTCTTCTACCACTGATGATGTTCCCTAGTTGGGTCATGAAACGCCTGCAAGGAAACAACCAAGCTCCGAGAGCACCAAGGCTCCAAATATTCTCCTTTATGGATAGTGTGGAGGTGTGCAAAATGCTTTGCATTAAAACAAAAAATTGAGTTTGAAATGGTGGTTCCCACCCTACCAGAACTGTTTTGAGGGCAGGCTGACCATACTGCCAGGAGCCAAAACCTAGCAGAATACAAAAGAAATAAATCTCTCTGAGAATCCCTTCTGAATAATACTTTTTTTTCCCAATGTGTAACAGACGACGCCAGAGCTTCGAAATGGCGTAAGAACCTTCTCTGTGGTCTGCGTCCCTCCATCCCACCCCTTTGGCTGAACCTCCCAATTCCCACGCTTCCCTTCCATTCCCACGCCCCTCCCCTTTACTCTCCCTTTCTTTTCACTGGGCCGGACCCATCAATCGATCGATTAAGCTTATACGGACGGCATCCTCAGGGGTGGCATTCAAAAACCCCAGCAGCCGGTTTGCTGCCCGGTTGCTGGGTGGGCGAGGGCCTACTGGAACTTCCTGTTTCCGGCTTCTAGTGGGGCTCCGGAGCCAAGGGGAGGCCTGTTTTCACCCTCCCGAGGATCCAGAGGCCTCCCCCGGGCCTCTGGGAGGGCAAAAATGGCCTTCCCCGGGCTCTGGAAGCCCTCCGGAAGCTGGAAACAGGTCCCAACTTCCAGAAGGCCCGTTTTTTTTTCCCCCTCCCTGCAAAATGGGCCGCATGGAGACCCCTGTGAGCTGAATCGGTATATTGAAGAGGAAATGTCCTATAGCTGTTGTCTATATGGTTACTCGGGGTCAAGGTCAGCCCAAGGCAGCCGTTACTTTTTAACCCACCCGTCTTAAAGTCTTAACAGTGGGGTCCCTGGTGCTCTCTGAGCTTGGTTGTTTCCTTGCAGACATTTCATGACCCAACTAGGTAATGTCATCAGTGCTAGCAGGGAGTGGAGCTTGTTCTCTCGGTAGTTCCTTGACAGGAGTAAAGGAACTTGGTAGCAGGAACTATCAACACAGACAAGCAAACAGCAAGCAACGTCCTAATCAGGGAGCCACCAAGTACACCCCCACCAACATGGATAGGACAAGCCACTTTTAGCCCTGATGATGTTCCCTAGTTGGGTCGTGAAATGTCTGCAAGGAAACAACCAAGCTCAGAGAGCACCAAGGACCCCATATTCCCACTCCTCTTCCCCCTCCTCCTTTCTAGCACTGATGATGTCCTCTAGTTGGGTCATGAAACATCTGCAAGAAAACCCACCGAGCTCAGAGAGCACCAAGCGCCCACCCACCCCAGTTCAATCCTGACCTACAAATTTTGCCTTCCGTCGAACTGCCAGATGCCTCCTGCTCCGTTAACTTGAACATGGAGGAATAGCATGTTTGATCTGGTTCCATTTTGCAGTGGCTTCTTTTCGTTCCTCATCCGGCTTTCCCTCTTCTGCTGTGTCCTCTCCGCTTTATCCATCTCCTTCCATCTATCAGGAGGTGGTTGAAGGCTCCACGCTTGGCCATTGCTTGGGGCTTGCTGGCTCATTTTCCCACCCAAGCTCATTTGGTAACCTTGCAGGCGCTGGCGGGTGAGCGGGAGGGATAGAGGGGGAGGCATTGGGTAGAAGGATGGAGAAGAAAGAGGACCACTAACAGCGAGGTGGATGAGTGGGCTTGATTGCAGGGGCACAGTTGGGGAACAAGTCGGACTGGGGAAGCTCTCTCTAAGTCAGAGGTCTTCAAAGTTGGCAAGACTTTGGCAACGTTGGCAAGACTTGTGGACTTCAACTCCTAGAATTCTGGGAGTTGAAATCCACAAGTCTTTAAATTGCCAACTTTGGAGACCTCTGATCTAAGTCATTGTCAGAGAAGGATGGAAGAAGTTGGCCTGGAGAACCCCATGTCAGCTTCCTCACAGCACAGAACCCCATGTCAGCTTCCTCACAGCACAGAACCCCATGTCAGCTTCCTCACGGGGTGGGAATAGGCATTGGGACAACTTCAGCGAGGAGACATCTTTCCAGAATTATCTCTTTCACTCACCAAACTATCTCTTTGTTGCGCTGCCCACGAGGAGCAATTTCGGAGCGAATCTTACCCAGAGGTAAGGAAGCCACCACTCATTCAAAGGAAGAAATGCACTCTATATATGTGTTTGAGGGTTAGTTCCTGGTTGGCATCCTCCAAAGAGAACGGGAGGCTTTGGGAAGGTCATCTAGTTGGGTTTTTTTTCTACGTGTAGCAGATGAGGACCATAACTAGTCAGGTTGGACATATCTAAAGCAATGTTTCTCAACCTCAGAAATTTTAAGATGCATGGACTTCATTTCCCAGAATAGCAATTCTGGGAGATGTAGTCCACGCGTCTTAAAGTCGCTGCGGTTGAAAAGCCACGATCTAAACTGACTTCTGATCCCAAATGTCCCTCTAGACTTAGTGTCCATGTGCTATGGGACCCCAGAGGGGTTTAGAGCACAGGTTGTGTAAATCTACCTTTACCCATGGATTCACACAACCTCCTCCTTCGCACCTATCAGTGATTGCGTTTTGATGGTTTTGATGGCTGGCTGGAAGCCAACTGGAGCGTGGGTGAAGATTAGAATATTGATGAGTGAAGGATTGTTAAGCGAAGAAGGCCCGGGGGGTTCTCCTTGAGGAGGTGTGTTTCAAAGAGGCCTCAGGCCCTACCTGAGAAATACATCCCGTTTCATTGCATTCTGTATCTGACACTTGCTTGTTCTTGTTCCAGGATTCCAGCCAAATTGCACTTCTGAAGGAGCTGTTGGACCTTCAAAAGGACATGGTGGTGATGCTGCTTTCTCTGCTGGAAGGTGATCACCTGGCAACCTTCTGGAGGAATTTGTGGGACTCCATGTTGGCTTCTAAAGGGCAGAACCTTATAGGCTCTTAGGCTCAGTTGCTAGCATCTCCAGCTGGACTCTGACTGGGTCTCTGGCCAAAAATCTGAAGGCCAATGCTAGATATAGCTGGCCCTTGACGTGCGACCATGAACATGTCCAACACACTGTCAGCCTTCCAACTAACCAGCACCAAATCAATCAACTCCGAGACAAGCATTTCTTCAAAGTTTCATTTTATTAGAGTTGTCATCTTGGCACATCTGGGAAAACCCAAAACCTGCGAGTTCTGGGTTTGCCCTTCTCCAAAAGAAATTCAAAGATCCATCCCCTGCACTCATCAGTTCGTCACATGGCCCAATCAAATTATCATCCCAACAGGAGACTTTCCTCCAGACACTCCCCTCCAGGTGCAGGGCAACGTGTCCTTGACTCTCTGAGAAAGGAATGTTGTTGTGTCTAATCTTCTGCCTCACTATGAAATCCCCTCTCCCAAATTCCCAGGCACTGAATGTGTCAGCCACGAAGCTTCCAAGTAAACAATAGCTTCCAAGGCTGACACACACTTTTCTCCTCCCGTTTTCCCCACGACGCAACTATGTGAGGTGGGTTGGGCTGAAAGAAAGTGATTGGCCCAAAGTCACCCAGATGGCTTTCATAGCTATGGTGAGACTAGAACTCCCAGTCTCCTCGGGATTGGCCCAAAGTCACCCCAAAAGTCTTAAAGTTGCCAAATTTGGAGAGCCTTGTCTTGGGCAATGGCTGAGGTAGGACTTGAACTCATGATTTCTCGCTTTCTAGCCTGGTGCCTTAACCACTAGGCCAAATTAGCTCTCTGGTTATATGAGTCGCACAGTTTCATTCTTAGACCAAGTGTTCAAATTGGGTCACGCTTGGCCCTATTTTCTCCAGGTTGGAGAACTTGAAGCAATGAGTAGGAAAAAAAATATTTACTAAGGCAGAGCAAAGATATGAACGGAACAAAGAGGAAGGCAGGGCACTGCCATCACCTGTATTCTTGGTATATCTAGACTAAATGACACAATTATGACATTGTCTAAGGAGATTCCCAGTCATTCAAGTCATGTTTGTCCCAAAAGAGCTTTTTCAAAAGGAAATTGGGCTTCTTTGTTTTTCTTAGAAGATGTTTTGCTTCTCATCCAAGAAGCTTCTTCAGTTCAGAACTGAAGAAGTTTTTGGATGAGAAGATAAGAAGATGAGATGAGATGAGAAGAAGCTTCTTGAACGAGAAGCAAAATACCTTCAAGGAAAAACAATGTCCAGTTGCCCTTTGACAAGGCACTTTTGGGACAGTTATGACCTTGTGTAATTGTGTCGTCTACCAAATGTCTGGTTATGACTTACATATCCTGTCTCTTGAGGAACAAAATATCCCTGCCAGCATAACTTTCTTGTCTGTCTTCCGCGTTCAGCCCCTTTGTCAAAGTATAATTTGCATCCTTGGTGTATCTACTCAGGAAACGTGGTGCACGGCACCATCGCTCGGCAGATGGTGGACATGTTGGTGGAGTCCTCCAGCAACGTGGAGATGATCCTCAAATTCTTCGACATGTTCTTGAAACTGAAGGACATTGTGGCATCCGATGCCTTCCGCGATTATATCACCGATCCGCGGGGCCTCATCTCCAAGAAGGATTTCCAGAAGGCCATGGACAGTCAGAAGCAGTACACACCATCGGAGATCCAGTTCCTTCTCTCCTGCTCAGAAGCGGATGAGAACGAGATGATAGACTATGAGGAGTTTGCCAACCGCTTCCAGGAGCCCGCCAAAGACATTGGCTTCAACATTGCTGTGCTGCTGACGAACCTCTCGGAGCACATGCCTCATGACGCCCGCCTGAAAACCTTCCTGGAACTGGCCGAATGCATCCTCAACTACTTCAATCCCTTCCTGGGCCGCATTGAGATCATGGGTGCCAGTAAGCGCATCGAACGCATCTACTTTGAGATCAGCGAGACCAATAAGACCCAGTGGGAGATGCCCCAGGTCAAGGAATCCAAGAGACAATTCATTTTCGACGTGGTCAATGAAGGGGGCGAGTCGGAGAAGATGGAGCTCTTCATCAACTTCTGTGAGGACACCATCTTTGAGATGCAGATTGCCTCCCAGATTTCAGAGGAGGAAGGTGAGGCGCAGGAGGAGGTGGAGGAAGAAGGAGAAAGCGCAGAAAGCGGGGAAGCCGAGAGTGTGTCGGCACCTTCGGAGGGGTCTTCGGTCTTCAGGGACTTCCTGGAGAGCATCTTGAATTTCTTCCGCATGTTCACCTATCGCAACATCCGCCGCCAGTTCCGCAAAGTCAAGAAGATGACAGTCAAGGAGATGGCCGTGGGAGTGGCCACCTTCCTTTACACCATCTTAATGGGCATCCTTGTCTTCTTCTATAGCGTCCTCAAGTGCTTCTTCCTGCTCATCTGGAACACCCTCTTTGGTGGTGGCTTAGTGGAGGAGGCCAAGAAGCTCACCATGACCGAACTGTTGGCCAGCATGCCTGATCCAACTCAGGATGAGGTCCACGGAGACGTGGCTCCTTCTGATGAAGATGAGCAGGTGACGGAAGAAGGAGAAGAAATCAATATTACAGAGCCCGGCAAGGAGGACGCCTCAGGTGAAGGTGGAGAAGGTTTTGGAGGGGATCCCAAGAAAGAGCATTTCCGTTCCATGGCCCCTGATGCACCTGGCGGGCTTGGAGATATGGGGGACACCACCCCAGTGGAACCTCCCACACCTGAAGGGACACCCATCCTCAAGAGGAAATTGGTATGATTGGGGCTTGGTATGATTGGGGCTTGAGGGGGTGGGAGTTTAGCTTAGCTTAGCTTAGTTTAGTTTAGTTTAGTTTAGTTAAGTTTATCGTCCTTGCACCTCGTACAACGAAATCAAACATCATCTTCAGTGCACATCATGACCATGAAAATAAACACAAACATACATCCTTCACACGCCACACATTGAACCGAAACCCTCCAACACCGCACTATTCAGTAGAATTCAAAAGAGCTACTGCCCTAGGATAGAAGCTGTTTTTCAGCCTATTTGTCCTTGTTTTTATTATTGTCCTGTACCGTCTGCCAGATGGTAATAGTTCAAAAAAAAAAAAAGGGGGTGTCCAGGATGAGATGGATCTTTGAGGATGTTTTGAACTTTCTTAAGGCAGCGGGAGCTGTAAAGCTCTTCCAAAGAGGGGAGAGGACAACCCATAATCCTCTGGGAAATGACCTTCACCCTCTGGAGTGCTGTCCTATCTGCCCCTGTGCAAGTGACAAACCCTACACAGGTGTGTAGTAAGTTAAGACACTCTCTCTGGTGCAGCGGTAGAAGGTCACCAACAGTTTTTCATCCAGTTGTCATTTCCTGAGAAACCTCAGGTAGTCTAATCTCTGCTTTGCCCTTTTGACCAGGGCTGCAATGTGAGCACCCCAGGTCAGGTCCTCTTTTAGGGTAACACCCAGAAACTTAAAACTGGCCACTTGCTCCATTTGGTCTCCACTGATAAGCCAGGGCTGGAGGTCTGATGTATTCTTTCCATAGTCCACTATAAGCTCCTTGGTCTTCTTGGTGTTGAGGACCAAGTTATGGTCTCCACACCACGAAAGCAACCGTTGGTCCATCTCATCTCGCTAGGCAGACTCATGCCCCCATCCCACCCCCAGAGATGAGTCCCACCACTGTTGTATCCTCTGCAAATTTAGTAATAGTATTATTAACATGAGTGGGAATGCAGTCATGCACATAGAGTATAGAATAAGTGGACAAAGAGGAAAAAGAAAGGAGGGAGAGAAACTATGTTCAGGGGACATGAGCCTAAGAGAAGCCCCTAACCTGGTCCCAAAACCTAGTTTTGAAGGAAAGTGAAGGGGGGCCGGACCTGTGCTCAGATCTAGTGGCAAAGGGAAGCCCCTCAAATCCCTGTATCCCCAAAGTAGGGCTGGAGTTTGCTTTCTCGGGCTCCATGGATGTTGGCCTATAACAGAATAACAGAGCGGAGACTTTGGAGGCCTCTTAATCCAACATCCTACTTGACCATTTCGGACAAAGTGCTATCCAATCTCTTCTTAATGAGATAAGCACCCACAACTTTTGAAGGGAAGCTGTTCCACTGATTAATTTGTTGTTACCGTCAGGAAGCGTCTCTTTATTTCTAGGCTGGCTCTCTCCTTGATTAGTTTCCATCCGTTGCTTCTCGTTCTGCCTTCAGGGGCTTTGGAGAATGAATTGACCCTCTCTTCTTTGGGGCAGCCCCTCAAAATATTGGAAGACTGCTATCCTAATTTCGTTAAACTAGACGTACCCAATTCCTGCAAGCATCCTTCAGATGTTTTGAGCCTCCAGTCCCCTAATCATCCATAGTTTACTTCTTCAAGCTACAGGATGCCACGTTAGTACTGAGTGATGCTGTCAGGGCTCCCAACAAATCCACCCCCATTCAAATCACAAGTCTCTAGCCGCCTCTCTCAGAGTAAAAAAGATTGATTGATTAGGAGTTGATATGTCGGTGTTTCTTGGTTGAAGCCGACTCTGACACGTTATTCATTTCACCCTTGACCCTGGTCTTCCCCCCACCCCCTGGATGTATATTCTCCAATGGGACACGTCCATAGCCAAGAGTCATCAATCATGCTCTCCAGTAATAATTTTGTGCGCCAACAGCTTTGGCTACCAAGGCAATAATCTGAGGCATTTAAGGAATGCACTGCTTTTCCCCACTCCCTTTCTGCTGGCAACTAAAAAGAACAAAGGAGTATTTTTTAGTTGACGGATAACCCTCTTGAAATCTCATAATATTTTCCTTTCTGAATCATGCCCCTCCCTTTTGTTTCTTCTCTTGGATCCAATTCATTGACGGTTGCTCTTGTGGTTCTCCAGGTGGAAGAAGAGGCAGGGGAGGAGGAGCTGGAGAAGATTGAGGAACCACCAGCAGAACCAGAGAAAGCTGAGTTGAGTGGTTTGGAGGTCCATCTGTGGTTGTCGAATTCATCAGAACCCACTAAAAAAAAAAATAAGGCAGAAGTTTTCATTGCCTAAGGCAGGGTCTCCAAAGTTGGCGACTTTAAGAGTTGTAGACTTCCAACTCCCAGAATTCCAGCATGGCTGGCTGAGGAATTATGGAGTTGAAGTCCACAAGTCTTAAAGTTGCCAAGTTTGGAGACTTCTGCCCTAACTACTCTTGGGGTTGGGCACAGGGTCTGGGAGGATAGCCGGTGATGATAATCGGCAACATGGTTTCTGTGGCCTTCCAGTGCGGAAAACGGAGAGAAGGCTGCCAAGGAAGAAGAGGAGAAGAAAGAGAAAGAACACAAGGAGGAAGAGCCGCCATCACCGCCACCAGCCCAGGAGGAGAAAAAGAAGAAGAAGATGGCCCAGCGGCCAGAGAAGAAAGAAGAGGAACAGGGAGTCTCCGAGTTTTGGAACGAGTTGGAGATCCAGAGGGTCAAATTCCTGGTAAGGGGTCTCGCTTGGATTGACAATCATGTGTGCTAAAGAACAGGATCTATTGACCTTGGCAACTTTAAGATGGGGGGACTTCAGCAGAACTGGCTGGGGAATTCTGGGAGTTGCAGTCTTTGGGACTATTTCCAAACTGTTTGAGACTCATTACGGGCTGCGAATGACTAAAATTCACAGCCATTGAAATAAAGACAAAACGGTTTTGGGACTAGCGTGTGTTTGTTAGTGTCTCAATAAGCCTTGGTCAGAACATGAAGCGAATTTATTTTGGACTTGGAAACAGTTTAATCGTGAAAACTTTTAGGTTTCTGAAGCGGAGAAAAACCATCCCGTTACACTTAACCTGATCTTCTCATCTTTTCAGAATTACCTGTCCAGGAATTTCTACAACCTGCGCTTCCTCGCCCTCTTCCTGGCCTTTGCCATCAACTTCATCTTGCTTTTTTATAAGGTAAAAGGTTTGCGGATGGATGGGAGTTGCCTCTTGGGAGTAGAGATGCAGGGACCCCATTATCAGGGCTTCCCAAGTAGTTTGGGAAAGAGGGTGAGAGGGTCCAGAGTGAGCCAAGAGTTTAAATCCATGTCCAACCACGGCAGCTTCCAAGACTTGTGGACTTCAACTCCCAGAATTCCTCAGCCAGCCAAAAGTTGGATGTCCCTGGTCTTGTCATTTCTCGCAGAGCATCCTGGGATCCAGAAGAACTTGATAGCGGAATCTATTAAGACAGGGGTGTCAAACTAGATTTCTTCGAGGGCCAGATCAGCATTGTAGTTCTCCTTGGGCTGGCCGGGGGGAGGGGCGGGAGGGAGATGGGACAGGTGCCTCCTGCAGCACCCTGCAGGTCAAAACAGGGTCTGGGGGAGCACATGAGGCCCCCTCAAGGTCCCTCCCCCCCATTTTCAGCCTGGACAGCCTCTGTAACACCCTGCTGGCCAAAATGGGGCATGGGGGAGGGGCATTGCATAGCCGGTCCTTTGCTATTTCCAGGCTGGCCCCGCGGGTCAGATTTAAGCATCCCGCAGGGTGGATCCTGCCCACAGACCTTGAATTTGACACCCCTGTATTAAGAGGTTGGGATAGAGAAAGGAATGGACATCTACCTGGGATATAAATGGTCATAATACCCTTAAGCAGAGTGACCCAAGTTAGAGAAAAGCCAGGATTGTAAGCCCGGACCTTAGCTTTTCCTCCTTTAGACCCTCATCTTGGTTTCATCTATAGCAGGCGTGTTCAACTCAAGGCCCACGGGCTGGATCTGGTCCGCAAGGTGCTTAGATCTGTCCCACAGGCCCATCCTGGAAACAGTGAAGGAACAGCCTGTGGTGCCTCTGCCAGCGAAAATGGAGCTCGGGAGGCCTATGTGTGGCCCTCCACAACAGCCTCCTGCAGTCCTCTGCGAGTGAAAATGGAGCTCGGGAGAGCCGCATGCAGGCCTCCTGGGCTCCGTTTCCAGCCACGACAACCTCCTGCAGCCCTCTGCCAGTGAAAACGGAGCTCGGGAGACCTGCGTGTTTCCCTCCGAGGCTCTGTTTCTGGCCACAACGGCCTCCTGCAGCCCTCTGCCAATGAAAACGGAGCTTGGGAGAGCACATTGCAGGCCTCCTGGGCTCCGTTTCCAGCCACGGCGGCCTCCTGCAGCCCTCTGCCAATGAAAACGGAGCTCGGGAGGGAAACGGAGAGCCTTGATGAGTGACATTGAGCTGGCCATGCCCCCTCCTTGTCTCCCTGAGGTCAAACACAACCCTGATGTGGCCCTCAATGAAATCGAGTTTGACACCCCTAATCTATCGTTTCTTCGTCCTATTAATGATTTCAATTTCCTAGGTGTCAGACACGCCCCCCGGTGAGGAGGAGTTTGAAGGCTCTGGTCTTGAAGGCGATCTGGATGCAGGATCCGGGGCAGGATCCGGCTTCGGTGGAGACGACAACGGGGGCAACGGGGATGGCAATGGCAACGGGGACGAGGACGAAGAAGACAGCGTGGTCTACTTCTTCCTGGAGGAGAGCACGGGCTACATGCAGCCAGCCTTACAATTCCTGTCCATCATCCACACCCTGGTCGCGTTCCTCTGCATCATCGGCTACAACTGTCTCAAGGTGCCACTGGTCATCTTCAAGCGTGAGAAGGAGCTGGCCCGTACGTTGGAGTTTAGCGGGCTCTATATCACGGAGCAACCGGAGGATGACGACATCAAAGGCCAGTGGGATCGTCTGGTGCTCAACGCTCCGTGAGTGAAGGAAAGGGAAACGGGTTATGGGGCGGCCCCTCAGAACTCCCCTCGCTTCCCAAGCCACGGCAGCCCCTCTCAGTTCTGAGCCTATGACGTCATTGAGCTAAAAATTGCAAACGGCGGAAGCAGGGCTGGGCCTTAAAAATTTTAGCAACTCCCTGGTTGCTAGTTGGGCGTGGCCATGGTGGGCATGGCCAATTGGCCTCCTGCACCACGACGGTGGCGGGGAGTTTTTGCCTTCCCCGGACTCCAGAGTCTTTCCTTGAGCCTCCAGGAGGGTGAAAACGGCCTTCCCGCGCTCCGGAGGCTATCCTAAAGCCAGAAACAGGCCCATTTCTGGCCTTCCCTAATTTCCAGGAGGCCCGTTTTTCACCCTCCTCAAGCCTCCATGCGCGCCCTGCATTTACCTGCATCCAAAACAGGCCGTTTGGGGACTCCTGTGAGGGGCGGGGCAGTGTGGGCGGAGCCAGCCAGGAGTGGGATTTGGGGGGGTTCTCCAAACTGCTCAGAATCTTAGCTAGGGCCTTTCCCAAACCCCCGTGAACCCCCAGCAGCCCACCCTGGGCGGAAGTAGGTCAGGCACAAAGAATCCGGAGTGCAGATTAAGCTGATTTATTGCTCATAGCTATACACAAGAATCCGGACAATTAACGGGTCAGTACTAAATTGGCACTAGCTAAGAGTTAACGGAAATCGAGAAGGGATTGGACGCGCCATTTATGGGAACGTAATGACTCCACGCTACTTCCTCTCTTGACTCTGCCTCTACGCTCTGTCTGTCCTTCTCCTAGTAAGAGTCCTTTATTGGCCAATTTGAACTGTTTGTAGTTGGTGTATGGCCGGATGGTGTGCTGTTTCTGGGTTTAGGCCAGGGGTCGGCATCTATGGCCCCTTTACGATCTGTGGACTTCAACTCCCAGAATTCCTGAGTTTTCATGGCTAAGTCGGCAGTGGTGGGATTCAATTTTGTTTTTACTTTCTGCGGGCGGGGCTTGGTGGGCGGGGCAGGGGAAGGTTACTGCAAAACCCCCCATTCCCTCCCCACCCCACTAACCTGCTTTCCAGCTCCGTTCTCCTGTGCAGGGCAATCAAAGAAGAGCCAGCCGATCAGCTGGGACTCAATGGGAGGCAGAGAAGAGATGGGGTTGGCGGGGCCAGTCAGAGGTGGGATTGGCCGGTTCTCCGAACGACTCAAAATTTCCGCTACCGGTTCTCCAGAACCAGTCCAAACCGGCTGAATACCACACCTCTGAAAGGCAGGACCCGAATTCATGGCAAAATCAGTTTGCAAAAGGAGGGAGAGATTAGAATGGACTTTGCAGGAGGATGAAAAGAATGGAAGGTCTGGATGTGGGATGAGGGATGAGGGAATCGTATCCCTGATGGCTTTTTAAAAATTGCTTCCCATTTTTTTTCTGCTGTGCCAGGTCGTTCCCGAGCAATTACTGGGATAAGTTTATCAAAAGGAAGGTAAGATTGCCCACAAGTCCTGTGCTCTTCCAGAGGAGGTTGGGTGAGCAGAGAGAACCTGATTGTTGTCAAAAGGCTAAGAGAATCTATCTGTACAGGTAATCCTCAACTTACTGCCAGGATTCCGGCAGTTACCCCCCCATTTAAATCATGAATCTCGAGCCAAACTTCCAAAACTAAACAGGATTCATTGGGAGTTAACATGCCAGCACTGCTTGGGTGTAACCAACTCTGAGACACATCATTCACTGTCACCCTTGACCCTGGTTTCCCCCCACCCCACCCCTCTGGGTGTATCGTAATTCATATTCTCCAATGGGACACCTCCATAGCCCGGAGTCATCAATCACGTTCTCCAGCTAGAATTTTGCGGGGCAGAAACTTCGGTCACCTAGTTACTATCTTCGAAAACATTTATGGAATGCACTTTGGGTTTGTAAGTTGCTGCACTGCTCCCCCACTCCCTTTCTGTTGGCAACACCAAAAAGACCGTAGAAATATTTTATGAGTTGACACGATTATTTTTTAATGACCAAAGTTATGATGATGCTGAAAACATACCTCATGAACTGGTCCTCGCACTTACATCCATTGTGGCATCCCTGCGGTCACACGATCGAAATTTGGACGCTTGGCAACCGGCGTGAGTTTATGATGGTTGTAGCGTCCCAGGGTCATGAGATCACCATTTCTGTTCTTCTCAGGGGGCTTTAATGAATTGGGAGAGCCAGATTCGCTGAACGACCCTGTGATTTGTTTAACGACCTGAGTACATAAAGGTCATAAGCTTGGGAATGACTTGGTGAATGACCCCCATCGCTTAGCTAGGGCAGTTCCTGTCCCAATTATGGCCCTACATTGAGGGCTACCTGTATGGTTGTGATTTTAAAATATGTGTCAGGATTCTGGCAGTTTCCCCATTTAAATCATGAGTCTCGAGCCAAACTTCCAAAACTTAAAAAGGATTTATTGGGAGTTAAATTATCCAGCACTGCCTGGGTGTAGCCGACTCTGAGGCACATCATTCATTGTCACCCTTGACCCTGGTTTTCCCCCCTACCCCTCTGGGTGTATCCTAATTCATATTCTCCAATGGGACACATCCATAGCCCGGAGTCATCAGTCATGCTCTGCAGTTAGATATTTGCAGGGTAGAAACGTCAGTC
Organism: Pseudonaja textilis; assembly: GCF_049901715.1. Classification (NCBI taxonomy): domain Eukaryota; kingdom Metazoa; phylum Chordata; class Lepidosauria; order Squamata; family Elapidae; genus Pseudonaja; species Pseudonaja textilis. The sequence goes on from NC_141999.1 coordinate 23,713,718, forward strand.
GCCTAGTTACTATCTTTGAAAACATCTATGGAATGCACTTTCAGTTTCCAAGCTGCCGCGCTGCTCCCACCCTTCCTTTCTGTTGGCAACTCTAAAAAGACCATGGAAATATTTTATGAGTTGACAATATGCCTAATTGTCGCTTCCCTTCTTTTCCAGGTTCTAGACAAATATGGCGACATTTACGGGCGAGAAAGGATCGCAGAACTTTTGGGCATAGATTTGGCCAGCCTAGAGATCTCAGCCCAAAATGAAAAGAAATCGGAGCCGGACACGTCGTTCTTGACTTGGTGAGAAAAGTTGGGCAAAACAGGAGGGGCAGAGAGAGAGAGAGAGAGGGAGATATGGGGCACCAGGTAATGCTCAAGTTGGCATCGTCTCCCTGACAGGTAGACGGCAGAGGGAGCATTTAAAGTTGCAATTCAGGGTGTTAATATTTCTTTAGTATCTATAACACCTTTTCGCACATTACTGTAGAGTACTGTACTGGTACTCCTTGACTTATGATCACAATTGAACAACACAAATTTGTGTTGTTATGTAAGATGTGTGCTGAGTGAGTTTTTCCTCATTTTACAACCTTTCTTTGCACAATTGTTAAGGGAATCATCGCTTAGAGATGGCTGTAAAGCGCTATGAAGCGGTATATAAGTCCTTCTTTCCTTCCTTCCTCTCTCCCTTCCTTCTAAGTGCTTCTAAGTATGTCTAAGTGCTATTGCTCTTCTCCTTTCCCTTTTCCTTCTTCCTTCCTTCCTTCCTTCTTCCTTCCTTCCTTCCTTCCTTCCTTCTTCCTTCCTAGTGCTTCTAAGTATAAGTGCTATTTCTCTTTCCTTCTTCCTTCCTTCCTTCCTTCCTTCCTTCCTTCCTTCCTTCCTTCCTTCTTTCCTTTCTAATGCTTCTTGTAAGTGTGCCCTTCCTTCCTTCCTTCCTTCCTAGTGCTTCTAAGTATAAGTGCTATTTCTCTTTCCTTCCTTCCTTCCTTCCTTCCTTCCTTCCTTCCTTCCTTCCTTCCTTCCTTCCTTCCTTCCTTCCTTCCTTCCTTCCTTTCCTTCCTTTCCTTCCTTCCTTCCTTCCTTCCTTCCTTCCTTCCTTCCTTGTGCTTCTAAGTATAAGTGCTATTTATCTTCCTTTCCTACCTACCAAGTGCTTCTAAGTATAAGTGCGCCCTCCCTTCCTTCTTTCCTTCCTTCCTTCCTTCCTTCCTCCCTCCCTCCCTCCCTCCCTCCCTCCCTTCCTTCCTTCCTTCCTTCCTTCTTTGCAAGTGCTTCTAAGCCTAAGTCTAACTGCTCTTGCTGTTTCTCTCTCTCTCTCTCTCTCTCTCTCTCTCAGGATTAGTTCCATTGACATTAAGTACAAGATCTGGAAACTTGGCGTCATCTTCACGGATAATGTAAGTAAGGACTTGGCCCCAAGGCAGAGAAATTCACCACTAAAATAGATATACTGACCCTCCTTTCATTCTGGAGAAATTCTGTCCTCGTGGTTCTTAAGGGTCGACACTAACTCAGCGAAACATCAGCAGATGTCAAGGAACATAGAGCTAGTCTCAGACTTACAACCACAATCAAGCCCAAAATTTATGTGGCTAAGCGAGACTGTTAAGGGAGTTTTGCCCCATTTTCCCAGAGGACAAAGAGGCGGTGGAGTTTGGCATGTCTGGGAGGGAGGGAGAGGGCTAAGACAGCCCCTCCTTAGCAATTCACAGGATATATCTAAAGTTATGCCGATAGTTGCTTTAGTCTGGCAAGATTCTGTCTATCAGTGGAAAAGCAATGAGGAAATTAAGAAGTAATTCCATGTGTTCTTCTTGGTCCTTGTGACATCAGTCTTGCCAGATTAATCTTAGCAATACTTTCCTCTACCTACTATCAAGACCCAAGGATATTTGTTCATTTGTTTTCCATTGAGTTCTTCTTTCTCTCCCTCTCACTGCAGTCCTTCCTGTATCTCTTCTGGTACATGGTGATGTCCGTCCTTGGCCATTACAACAACTTCTTCTTCGCTAGCCACCTTCTGGACATTGCCATGGGTGTCAAGACCTTACGGACCATCCTGTCCTCTGTCACCCACAATGGCAAACAGGTCAGTTGAGATGAGGGAAGTTTTGAGAGAGGAGTCCTCTGCTTCATAGGCACCAAGAGAAAGCTATTCTTTCCTGCTACTCAACTCACCATCTCCTTCACCTGTGTCCTCTTTCCCCAGCTGATGATGACCGTGGGGTTGCTGGCAGTGGTTGTCTACCTTTACACCGTGGTAGCCTTCAACTTCTTTCGCAAGTTCTATAACAAGAGCGAGGATGAGGATGAACCTGACATGAAATGTGATGACATGATGACGGTGAGAGACAACGAGACTTCCTAGACTGATGTTCTCCTGGATGTCTGGAGGCACCGGGGTTGGGAAGGCTGAATTGTGCCCTCGATCTTGAATCTGGATGCTTTCTACTCTTCTCCCATCAGTGTTACCTCTTCCACATGTATGTTGGAGTGAGAGCCGGTGGCGGCATCGGGGATGAGATTGAAGATCCGGCGGGAGACGAATATGAGCTCTATCGCGTGATCTTTGACATCACCTTCTTTTTCTTTGTCATTGTCATCTTGTTGGCCATCATCCAAGGTGAGATGGGTGGGCCTACATCCCTTCCCGAGTCTCTGTGGTATCACTGTGTCTCTCGTCTACTTCCTTTTTTCTAACCAGTATTTGCGGGAACAAAATTGCTTCAAAGCTGGCTGAGGAATTCTGGGAGTTGAAGTCCATAAGTCTTAAAGTTGCCAAGGTTGGAGACCCCTGCTCTACACAGTATGTGTGAAGCAAGGATGTCTTTGAGCATCTTCAGGATGTCTCTTCCAGTGACTCACCCTGCCTTTTGTAGAGGGTAGTAGTGGTTTTCGGGAAAGTGGCTTTGCTTTCCTTAATCTCAAGTTTTTCTTTTCTCTTTGACTTCTGGATGTCAACTCATAAAGCATTCCTTACTTGCTTTTGAGTTGCCCTAAGAAGGAGTGGGGAGGAGTTCTGATGGAGCAGTTCGTTGCTATGATCAGAGGCACATTCCACACATACCTTTCTCCAGATTGTGTCTCAAGTTACCAAGACCAGCCGGAAAGGCGTGTTTTCCAGAGCCCACGTGAAAGTGCTTCGTTGGAGAATGTGATTTATGACACCCTGGGAGGAGGGGGGAAACAGGATCGTGGGTGAACAATAAATTACGTAGGGCAGAGCCGACCGCAGTTGGGAAAAGTGCGGACATGTTGCTCCTAATAAATAATTTGATTTCTTTTGAAACTTGGCTCGAGGCTCATGAATTAATTAGGGCATCCGTCGGAACCCCTGACACTGGACTTCTTTCTCCATTTCCCCAGGTTTGATCATTGATGCCTTTGGGGAGTTGAGAGACCAGCAGGAGCAAGTGAAGGAGGACATGGAGGTACGCTGAATCACTTGTCGTTTTTAGCAGAATAACACAAGAGAGTTGGAAGGGACCTTAGAGGTCTTCTGGTCCAACACCACCACCACCCAAAATCAAGCAGAGACTCCTACAACATTCCAGACAAATGATTGTCCAATCTCTTCTTTAAAAACCCTTTAAAAACATCTGGAAGTTTTTCATCTGGGCTTTGTTCCCAGAGAGATGTCTTTCACCTCTTTGTTTTGGGAGATGTAAATGATGGTATCTTTGATTGGTGGAACAATGGAATCACCCATGGATTCACCCGTAGAAAGTCAGTCTATGAACAGAAAAAAAAAATGCTGTGCAGGCACTTCTCGATATACACCACAGTTGCGACCAGGATTTCCGTTGTTAAGGAGAGTGGGTGTTAAGAATCTCATTTTATGACCGTTTTTCCCTTTTCTTCACTGCCCTTTGTTGTCCTCCACAGACCAAATGTTTCATCTGCGGGCTTGGCAGTGACTATTTTGACACGACGCCCCACGGCTTTGAGACCCACACGTTGGAGGAGCACAACCTGGCAAATTACATGTAAGCAAAGGATACGGTGGGGAGGAGAAAGTGACGGCCAGGCTTTTCCTGCCCTTTACCGTGTAGCCTTGAAAGTTTCAGAAAAGCAGAAACCCATTCCTTCAAAGACTCTGAGAAGCAGATCCTTAGTCAGGGGTGGAATTCGACTGGTTCGGACCGGTTCTGCCGAGCCGGTACTGGCGATGAGCAGCAGAGACCGAACCATTTCTCTCCACCGCTCTGCTGTTGGGCCCACCTGCCTGTACAGGCTCCCATAGTCACCTTTATCCTCTGCTTTTGAAGAGCAACTGCTTTGCACGGCGCAGCAGAATGCCGTGCGGCAGCTGCTGAAGCGACCGGGAGAGGGCAGGCTTGCAGGAGGTGAGTTGGAATGCCTCTGCGCCTGCGCAAAGTACGCATTTGGCACACACATGCAAGCAAAGTGTGTGCACGCGTGCAAAACACATCCACCAAGCCACACCCACTGAACCGATGGTAAAAAATCTTTGAATCCCACCAGTGGGTGGGATTCTACCGGTTCGTGCAAACCCCTTGTTCCAATGCTCAGCTCGCTTCGAACCAGTTCGCTGCAACGAGGAAGTGGGCCCGCCTGCCCGCCACTGGTTTTTTCTGGGCATTCTGCCCTTGTTTAGAGCACAGCTGATTCACGTGGCAGAGCGATTTGCCGCGCCTCAGCTGTTTTCTTCACAGTGGCTGCAGTTGAGGGTAAGTCTGGGCTTGCCTTTTTGAAATGCGGAGCGCGCGATCACCGAACCGGTTGTTATACCGGTGGAATCCCACCCCTGCCCTTACCAAGCAAGTAGGGCCCAAAGTCAGCCTTTAGAAGTAGTCCAGACCAGGGAACCAATGTCATTAACACGAATACTGCTTTTATTATAAGGTTATGGTGACAAATCTTGCAAGTCGCTTTCTCAAACTACACGTCTGCTTTGGACTCAGATTTCTCTTATCTGACCATTGTCTTATTTGCTAGGTGTTCTTCTTCTGCCTCACAAGTTATTGTCATCCAGTTCATTGGGGACCTACAAGTTGAATTGCAGGAAGGGTGATAAGAGGAGCATTTTCCCCTTCCCCGTTCCTTTCAACTTGTCCACTTCCCAGGAGACAGCATTTCCCACCCCTTCAAAGGTGTTCCTCTGGGTACAACACACGTTTCTCTAAATCTGAAGATATGCTTGGCAACGATTCCTTTCCTCGCAAAGCTTTCCACGTCATTCCTTTCCCGACTTTCTTCCCCCTTGTAGGTTTTTCCTGATGTATCTCATCAATAAGGATGAAACGGAGCACACGGGCCAGGTGAGAGGACATCCCGAGGGTGCCCGGGGGCGGGAGTGGGGGGAATTAAAACTCAATATTTTGTCTTCATTTTTCTTCTTTTTAAATTATTTCTTTTAATAATATTTTTCTTTTTTCCCCCTCTCTCTTTTTCTTTTCTTTTGCTATTTTTTCCTTTTCTTTTTCTTCACGTTGTTTGAGAAACAATGTCAAACAACGGTGACACTAAATACTAAAGATGATAAGTCGATCTTTATAGAGCTTTTCTTGAAAGATGATGCGACAAACCTATAACATTTCGTTCAATCATTCCTTCATGAAACAAGGAATTTTAAACGTTAGGATCATTGGAAATCCTTTGCTTGTTTACAAATATCTTATTCTCCATGCCTTGTGCCCTTTTTCTCCACTTTTTTTCTCCTTTGGGCAGCGATTTATTCCATAAATGTTTTTTAAAATGACATTATTACGGGTAGTCCTCTACTTACAACCAAAACTGAGACAGAATTTCCACTGCTAAGCAGGGTGGTTGTTAAGGAAGTGCCACCTTTTTTTCACGACCTTGTTTGCCAAGGCTGTTGTGCAAATCAGTGCAGTCGTTAAGCAAATCATACCGTCGTTAAGCCAATCCGGCTCCCCTCCATTGACTTGGCTTGTTGGAAGCCAAAAGCAGCTCCGGTGGCCTAGTGGGGGAGCTCTCGCCTCACAATCAGGAGGCTGTGAGTTCGATCCTAGGTGGAGGCTAATATTTGGACTAGGCTCTCCTGCTTGAGCAGGGGGTCGGACTAGATGACCTCCAAGGCCCCTTCCAACTCTGTTATTGTATGAAACTGGCAAAGGCAATTACGTGAGCCTGGGATTGTGATGACCCAAAGAGGCGTGGCACAACAGCAACAAAGTCACAAAAGTAGGTCAAGCCCTTTTAATTCCTCCAACTTGGCCCCCAATGTCCAGTTATCATCGGCTGGAGAAAAAACTCCCAAGAACAGTTTTTAAAGGGAAGAAATTCAGTCCAAAACCAAAGTACATATAAATTATAAATAAAAACCAACACAAACCACGCTGCAGCAATTAATGAGACAAGGCAGGAGAAGGAATTGAAGACTTCAAACGATAATGAAACACGCCCAGTCGGGAGGATGCCAAAACCCAGATAAGACTTGACAAACAAAGATAATTCACACTTTGCTTCCAGCAAGGTGCTGTGAGGAAACACTCTTTTTAAATCCTGTTTTCCCAGCTGCAGCTAATGAAGGGAATCAGGGCCCTTTTCTCCCCCGTAACCCATGTAACTCACATTGCTCCCTTCTCCGTTCCTCTCTGCGTGCCCTAGGATGAAGAGGAGGGGACGGCCCTGGGTCTTCCTCTGAAGGCCCAGCCAGACTCTGCCCTTCCCCACTTTCCTCCACAGCCCCCAGAGCCACGCTACTCCCACTCCCTGTCAACTGTTCGACCTCCCCCTCCGAATCAGACTCCAACAAGGCCCCGACAGGGATGCTGCACCCGTCTTTAAATCCATGCTAAGTTTCCCAGCATCTGAATTTTGATCATGTAACCCCGGGAAATGCTGTGACGGTCGCTGTCCTAAATCCGTTGTAGCTTGGAAAGGTCACTCAACCAAACTGTTGTAAGCCGAGGACTCCCTGTAGCTGATTTTATTTTTTTTTAAAAAAAAGAGGGAAGCTGCTTTCTTTCTTTTTTTTTACCAGCTGGCTCCTGTGTTTTTCTCTTTTGCAGGAATCCTATGTCTGGAAAATGTACCAAGAGCGCTGTTGGGATTTTTTCCCGGCCGGAGATTGCTTCCGCAAACAGTATGAAGACCAGCTCAGCTAGAGGCTCCCCTGGGCGAAGCAGGGGCAAAGGCAGCTGCCCCGGGTCCACCACCTTTGCCCCCTTCCTTCAGCCCTAGAGAAAAGGGGAGGGGGATTCAGCACCAAAGCAGAGTGGCTGACCGTCTTTTGTTTCAAGCTTGGGGGGGAAACCGCCTCGTTCCCCTCCCTCCGCCCTCAAGTCATCACTCCTCTGTCTTCTGCCTCTTGCTGCCAAGCCCCCTCCCCTCGGTGGAAGAGGTGGGTACTTCTGCCCCCCCACCCCCACCCAACCCACCTCGCGAAATGCCCCCACCTGCTTGGGCTAAGCCAGCCTCCCACTTGGCCAGTAACTCGTTCCAACTCTTTCTGGTCTCCTGGCGGCGTAGATGGTGGGGTTCGTGCAATAGGCTTTTTTTTTTTTCCAGGTTAAAGTCCCCCCCACCTCTTCCCAGTTTCAAGTGCCTTTTATTGGCCCTCACTCGCCCCCCCAGGAGAGGGGAGGGTCCCCCATACAGGGAAAGACTACTCTTCCGGATCCATCAGGAGAACGGAACAGGACGATTCGCCCTGTCCGACTCACCCCAAGACAACTCGTCGCAGAGCAATTTTAACGATTTGGTTTTAATTATTTAAAATGAATGTTTTTAATATATATATATATATATATAGTTTAATGTTTGCCCTTCCCACTTTGTTCTATCCCTCCTTTCGTATCCTTTCTTTAACGATCCCATCCCGTTATTTCTTTGATATTAGCAGAGCTCTTGTCTCGCGGCAACTTGTCCCGCGGCGGTGAGTTGGACGTGGCGAGTCAGCGCAGGGAGAATTTGGGGCCGAGTTTGCTCCCGCTTTCGCTCACCCAGCGTAGTCGGGTGCCCAAGAGACGCAGAGGGTCTCCAAGGAGAAAAATGCAGCCCCCTCTGCCCCTCCCCTCCGTGACTTGAATTAACCCTCACACCTCGCCCTCCCTCTTGTGACGCTGAGGGTGGTGAGCGGGGGGGTGTCTTCTCTTGCCCTATCTGTACCAGAAATCCCACCCAGTTGTGTGTGTGTTTGTGTGTGCACTGGGGCTGTGGGAGGCGCTGCAGAGCCTCAGCTGGTGTGGGGAAAACTGTGCGCATCTGCGCGCCCAGTCACCAAACTGGTAGTGGAAACAGGCAGGATCCCACTGCTGATCCACAGGCCCTTGTGCTCAGACTTAGACCCCCCCTTTGCCATCCCCAATTTAATGGCCGTCCCCGCTGGACGTTTGAAGCCAGCTCTGTTGCGGGAATGCAGACCCCCCTCCGTGGTTCTCCCGCCCCTCGAGTCCAGCTTGGTTCTCTGCCAATAAAACCATAGACTGCTGCAACCCTCCGAGTCGACATCCTCCTTCTGCAGAACCAACAAGTTGCAAAGCTGTTTTTCTTTACTTTCTTTTTTTCCTGTTGTTTGTTCCGCATTTTTCACGAGTCTTGCTTTCTGACCAGTGTGTGATTTATTGCTTAGCCGTCCGCTGCAAATAGGCACAGATGCCAGCTTAGGATATCACATGACCCCCAAGCCATCCTGGCTTGGATGAATGGAGGCGCACACACACACACACACCCCTATATGTAAGGGATGTGTGAACAGAAAAGCTTGACTGAGAAGAGATTCAACAGAATAAGAGAGTCCAACCCCCTATCAAGCAGCAGACCCAGTGCCATTTCAGTCAGGTGGTTCTCCAATCTCTTCTCGTCTTAGAACATCAGACTTGGAAGGGACCTTGGAGGTCTTCTAGTCCAGCCCCTTGCTCAACCAGGAGAGCCCTATACCACTTCAGATAAATGGCTGTCCGATCTCTTCTTGGAAGCCTCCAGTGATGGGGCACCCACAACAGCCTGGGGGGGGGGTAACCACTAAGGCAGGATCTGGCCATACACAACTTAGCCACATCCTGCTTTTGGTTGCATTCACATATACATACATGCACACCGAGATACATCTTTCAGAGGAGAAGGTACATATGGGAAACAAAAACTGAACATATGTAAGGAGAAGAAGCATAAAACGAAGGCATTGGTGTCCCTCGGTGCTTCGGGGCGAAGCTACCGAGGAGTTGGGCTGGACAATTTCCCGCTTCCAGCCCTGTGTTGACAGTTTCCTGGGCAGCCCTGAAGGTGGAGTCCTTTTCCCCGTCATCCGTTCTTCTTTGAGGAATCCGTTCCGGAGGTTGGGAAATGGTCAGTCTGAGCAACCTGCAGGTTGACGTTGAACCGTCATTATTCCGGCACATAGAGATTGCTGGTGGAATTCAGATTATTCACTGGTCGCGTCTCTAACACAATGGTGCTGGCGAGGAAGGAGAAGAGAAAAGACAAGGATTAGGCGGGCACCCTGGAGGAGGACGTTTGGCGGCTGCGGATTGGCCGTGCTTGCTGAGAAGGTTGGGGAGAATGGAGACCACGGGATGGAGAAGGTGGTCTCAAAAGAGCCAAAGGAAAAGGAGTTCCTCTTATTCAGTACAGGACCCACGCAAGGAAATTGGAAGGAGTGGCTAAGTTCTGAAGGCCACAAAGGAGTGGAGCGAGCTGCACAGGTGGGAGAAGTACAGAGATGAGGTTGCTGGTCTTCAAACCTGGAGGCTCCCAGTAGGCGGAAGGTCCACCGCTGATCCTGCAGCTTCTGTCCTACCTGAGAAGAAACATTGGATCAGGATGAAGGGTTACGGATGCCTCTTAAGTGAGCCTCTTGCTAAGAATCATTGGACCACAAACCAGGAACAAGGTAAATGAGATGCTCTCATAGTTGGAGAACACTGTGGAATGCCATGGAGGAGTTACCTTGGGCTCTTCTCCCACCACCATCCTTGGCATAAAATCCCAAGATGACCAACCACACCATGTTGAAAACACAACTTCTCCTTTACCTGCCCTGATCCAAGCGGCCGTGTCTGCACACCATGGCGCCAAAATGCATGCACGCAGTTCTGCACCAGTGCTGGAGACAGAAGAAGTGAAGAAGTTCAGGTCCTGCCACCGTGACTTACTCCCCGTTTCATAAAAGCTGCTCAGGTGTTGGACGTGCCTCCCCCCGCGAAGCGGAATGGGGGAGTGAATCCTTTAAAAGTGGGCTAGCATCCCTCAAAGTAAAGGATGACTCAACCTTAACGCAAAGCAAGACCGGTCCCGTCTTTGAGAAACACCCAGCTGGCAGGGAGGAGGAATCAAGCATGGAAATAGCCTGGAGTCATTGTGCAACCACAAAACTCCTAACTGACCCTGCCTAAGTTCCTTGGAGCCTTATCTATTTGTTCCCAAGAGGAAGGAGACTGCCAGTGTGGGGAGATTCCTGTATTATAGGCAGAACATAATAAAATAGTTAGGTTGAGCTCTGTGCCAGAATTCCAGCAATCACCCTAATTAAATCATGAGCCTCAGGCCAAACTTCAAAAAACTTCAAAGGATTTATTAGGAGCGACATGCTGGCATGATCTGTATGAAACCAACTCTGAGATACGTAATTTACAATCGCCTAGGACCCTGTTTCCCCCCACCCCCCTGGGTGTTTCATAATTCAGATTGTCCAACGGACAACACATTCATGAGCTGGTTGTCATCAATCAGGCTCTCCAATAGAGGATTTTTGCGCCCAGAATACCCGGTTGCTCCAGTTACAATCGTTGTGAGGTAAGCTTGGAATGTGCTTCTGAGTTCATTTGCCATATGCTCCTTCAGGGTTCCCTCCTCTCTTCTTTCTTTTTTTTTTTAATAATTTTTTTTTATTTTTTAATAACAAGATAAACATAAACATACCACAAAAAACATAAAAAGATCCTTCTTCATGAATTTACATACAGTGCATCGATTGGTTTACCACTTTTTTTTGTGCATCCATTTCCTAGTCACTAGTATAATTATATTACATAATAGCTCATATTATCAATCAATAATTGTATAACCTAATATCATCGCTAAAAAAAACCCATTTATAATTTTGTTAATTCATATTTTAACGAGATAACTATAGTTTGCTTAATTTATTTTGCAATAAATCATAAGATCATACCAAATCTACCTTAATAATGTTTTATAAAGATAATATTAAGAAAAAAAAATTTTTATGCTAAATCTGAATATTCTATCATTATGTTTTATTATCTAACCATTGATAAAAAGATCCCAAACTTCATAAAATTGTTTATCTTCTTGTTCTCTGATTTCAAATGTCAATTTACTCATTTCAGCACAATCCAATATTTTCTTAATAATTTCTTCTTCTGATGGAGTTTTCTCACTCTTCCAGTTCTTAGCAAATACAATCCTAGCCGCTGTTAATATATTTACAATCAAATACTTCAAATTTTTATTATATATATCAGGTAAGATTCCCAATAAAAAATCTCTGGTTTCTTTCTTATGACAACTTGGAAACCGGCATGGGAATGTTTTACAAGTTAACACTCTGCATATCTGGATCTGGTTATTAAAACCTGACGCATCTCAATACTCATGACAGACAAGCCAACACACTCGCCCAAGCACCTTCACAACAATCGGAGAATCCTAGGCAGCCTTTGGTTAGAGAAGAAGGTTAGATTAGACCTCTTTCTCCATCAAGGTCAGAGATGCTCTGGAGATGTCAACCTGTCCTTCCTCTAAGACCCGAAAGGAGCATCAGATGATGGCGAGGCAACTGGAAGAGGAGGAAGTACTGAATAGGGTGGAGAAGAGGAACTCACCGACTGACTCCACAGCTACGTCGAAGGTGAGTTTTGGTGGAGATCCAAGCAATGCTCCTCGGGGACTGACAAACTGGATGCATCCTGGGAAACAAACCAAAAATGCATTGGCCCCAGCAGGAATGGTCCCTCCTCAACAGTCCTGACCAGCCAAGGGGCCACCTGGCTTCTACTTACCATCCATCAAAACCATCACTGTCTTGTTATCCAACTGAGTCACCTGGACGAAGCCACAGCAGGAAGGTTCTGTGGACAAACAAATGCATTGTTCAGAACCACGGCTAGGTATTCGTTTAAAGACTGCTTTTGATACTTAAAGAGTTCCTTCCGGAAGACCTTCAACCTAGTGAAGAAGGTGGCCTTTTGGTCTAGACTAAGGGTCTTCAACTTGGCAAGTTTAAGACTTGTGGACTTCAACTCCCAGAATTCCTGAGCTAATATGACTGGAGGAGGAATTCTGGGAGTTGAAGTCCACAAGTCTTAAAGCTGTCAAGTTTGAAGACCCCTGGTCTAGACAAAGAAGGAATGAACTGGTGTAACCTTTCTCCTCCTTCTTCTGCCATATCCATCATCGAACGTTGGCAATCATGTTGGCGATTCTATTTTTATCAACAGCCGCACAAAAAAGTGCTGTTGAGTTTTGTCCCAACCTGTTCCTTAGATTTTGAAGCCATTATGTTTTTCTTCTGCCTGGACCTTGTTTGCCTTCAATCTTTCCTTGGAGGAGGATTAAGTGAAGTATGCCGTGTTTTTCCAGGTGTTGCATCCCATGTCCACAAAATATTCCAACTTTCTCTTTTTTCTAGTTTTGATTATTTCCCTTGGCTTATCACCTCCTCATTTCTGATTTTGTCAACCCAACTTATATGTAACAGCTGCCTATAAATCCACATTTGAAATGCTTCTCGTCTCTTCAAGACCAATTCTCTGAAAAGATGTAACACCTGACAAGCCTGATTTTCAAACTTAGGCTTACGTCGTGACTGCAGAAGACCTTTCTACTGAAGTTCCATCTTATTATTGCCCATCATAAAGAATGTGCCACAGCAGATACGAAGACTCCCCCACAAATGTCAAATGAACCCCCACATGACTTAGAATCCATCCTAGGATTTAGCGGAGGGGGGGGAAAAGAAATCGGGATATTCAAAACCAGAATACTCACCGCTTTTGTCGCTGATAAACCAGGAAGTTAAGGAATTGAGGTTAATGACTTGGAACTGCACAGCTTGTCCCGGGGGGCCCCTTGCTCACACCAATGCAGACCACCGGATATTCCTCATCGGGGTTTATCAGCATCTCGAAGATAGGCAGCGAGGGAGGCAGGGGGAAATCAAAGTACTATCCAAGGAGAAGAAGAGAAGGATTTTCTGAATGGGGTTGATGCCCTCAAAAGTGTTGTCTCTGTCATCGGGAGCACCTGTACTAATAGCCACCTATCAAGTAGACCAGACTAGGAAACCATAGTCATGCGGACTAATACAGGTAAACCTTAACAGAAGAACCTATACAGTTCTGGACAGATAGCTGTCCAATCTCTTCTTAAAATCCTCCAGGGTTGGAGCATTCACAACTTTTGAAGGCAAGTCGTTCCACTGGTTAATGGTTCTCACAGTTAGGAAATTTCTCCTTAGTTCTAGGTGGCTTCTCTCCTTGATTGGTTTCCATCCATTGCTTCTTGTCAGGTGCTTTGGAGAATTGATTGACCCTCTCCTCTCTGGGGCAGCCCCTCAAATATTGGAAGACTGCTATCGTGTCCCCCCTAGTCCTTCTCTTCCTTAAACCAGACATACCCAGTTCCTGCAACCGTTCGTCGTATGGTTTAGCCACCAGTCCCTTAATCGTCTTTGCTGCTCTTTGCACTCTTTCTAGAATCTCAACATGGGGTTTTTTTTTAGTATTATGGTCACCCAAACTGGATGTAGTATTGCAAATGTGGTCTCCCCAGTGCAAAAGAGAGCATGCTTTCAATTGTCACCCAGAAGGAATTAATCATGTCCTGAAAAATGGGAAAACCCTGGCATCCCAAAATAGTTTCAATAATACAATTCAATAACAGTGAGAGACCTTCATAGAGCATGTGTTGTGGCCCACTAGCAGCAGATTCAGACAGTGAGGAGGTTGGGGAGGAGCATGGGCCAGTCGTGGAGTCTGGGGAAGGCTCTGGCGAGGGCTCTGCGTCAGAGGCAGAGATGAGGCCGGAGCCATCTGACAGTTATCAGCTGCCTTTGGAGTCGGAGATCAGTGGGGAAGAAGAACAGCTGGAGCCTGTTCCCAGTGTGCGCATGCACAGAGCTGCCAGACGAAGGGAACAGCTGAGGAACAATGGAGTAAAGCCACAGGTGGACGGTGAATGGCCTCTCCCAAAGGGAATAAAAGAGCGAAAGTGGAGTGGTGTTTGCAGGAGACAAATTAGTTCAATTCATTAGGGTGAAGATCTTGTTCCTGGCTCCTTGCCACGTATTATCTGCTACAGAGTAGCGTCTGGAAGATAATGGCCTGGCAGCTCTCCAAGCCTGATGAAGGCCCGTAGTTGTGAAATCTCTTGAAAGATTGTTGGCCAGGACTTTGCTGGAGAAGAATTCACTTCAAACTAAATAAAAAGGGATTTTATCGGGACGAGGAGCATGCACAGGGTGGGAAAGAGGTGTTCTCCGTTGCTTGGCACCCACCTGTCAATTGCACCCGATGTGCTAAATTGCAAACGAACAACCTAGCCAACTAAGCCTATCAGACACACAACATGGCTCTCTCTGTTCCTTGGGATGCCCACTTTGACCCTGGCAAGGAGAGGCTTCCTCTGGCAGAGGACTCGGGCTCTTACCTTGACCAGCATAAATTTCTGCATGGGTTCATACCATTGGAGGAGAACAACCCCTGCCTCCAAGGCTCCACAGAGGAAGTGGCAACTGTTCTGGGTGTTCTTGGCTGCAAGAAAGCGGGAGAGAAGGTGCTGTATTGGATGCTAGGCAGGACAACGGAGGGGAGGGAGGAGAGGAGCGGTCAGCCGTGGTGGCTGTGACCGTCCCTAGGATTGGCATTCAAAGCACCTGTGCAACATTTCTGGCATCCCTTCGTGTCGGGGATCTTGGTGGTGATGATGTTTTTCCTGGAGGGAAGGAAGGAGAGGAAAGAGATGCGTTGGTTATGGAGGGATACGGGCTTGGCTTTTAGGACTGTCCTACAGAGCGTCCCGCAACTTTAAGAAGTCTGGACTTCACCAAGACTTCTCCCACCAACAGAACTAGCCACTTGTGTAAGAACAGAGGACAAACCCCGCTCCCTTCTAGCACTGTTGATGTTACCTAGCTGGGTCATGAAATGTCTGCAAGACAACCATCAAGCTCAGAGAGCACCAATGACCCTACAGTCCTCCTCCTCCTTCTCTTTCTCCTCCTTCTCCTCTCTGCAAACCCCACTCCCTTCTAGCACTGATGATATTACCTAGTTGGGTCACAAAAAGTTTGCAAGAAAACCACTAAGCTCAAGAAAGTGCCTAGGACCTCACAGTCCCCCTCCTTCTCCTCTCTGCAAACCCCACTCCCTTCTAACACTGATGATGCTACCTAGCTGGGTCACGAAAAGTCTGCAAGAAAACAACCAGAGCTCCAAGGACCCAGCCGAAAATAACCCGTTGAAGCTCCAGCCAGCCAGGTTGCTAAAGACCTCTTCCAGATAAAGAGATTTGACCATTCTCACATCTAAATGATTCCTGAAGAATTAAGGAAGCGGGTGAGAAAAAAATACACTGTTCCGGTGAAGGGTTCACCTGGGTAATAGTCGGTGTGGAGAAAGGGATACTCCCAGGCGCTGGTCTCTCTTGCTCTGCTCGTGCAGACTGAGTAAATTGTGGGAAAAGAGTTGGGGTACCTTGCCTGAACAGAAGGGAAAAGAAAACTTATTGAGATTAATTGAGTTGTACAGCAAGTCCTCGATTTACGACCGTTCATTTAGTCGTCATCATCTTTTAATGACTCCATAATCCCTTGTGGGGTGGAGTCTTGGCAACTGGATGGAACTGAGTGTTAGCTGGCTGGATGCCCTTCCTGTCACCAGGGCGGAGGTTTGTTTCAGCAGGGATATTCTCATATCCGCGTCTCCCTAGGATCGAAATCACAGCCTCCTGATTGTGAGGCGAGAGCTCCCCCTCTAGGCTATCACACCACTCTACAACCATTTAGTGACTGTTCGAAATGACAACGGCGCTGAAAAAAGCGACTTGGAAACATTCTCACACTTATTACATTGCAGTATCCCATTAGTGACACGATCTGAATTCAGAGGCTTGGCAACTTGGTATGTATCTATGACGGTTGAAGTGTCCAAGGACCACGCACGTTATCCCCATTTGCTGACATTCTGTTCTGACCCAACCAGGTTCCCAAAGAACAAACACAGACAAAGGCAGAAGCCGCCCCCTTTCAAGGTTTAATCACGAATGCTGTTCCTTTATAGATAAAAGGCTGCTTTCCAACCATTATCTCCGACAAGAAAGAGCCTTGCCAAGTTGTTTGTCAAGGCTGCCAACGACCCAGAGATAAGAACTAATTTGCAAGATTCTCCAAACACTAAGGTGTCCACCAGTTGAGCTTAAGAGCTTCTTTGCTGTCTGCAAAGAACACTTTTCCAAACCTAGTTTTATCCTCTTGAGGAAGGGGCCATTACCTGGCAGCCTTACTCCCGAGTTGCCTGTGCTGCCGTAATTGTTCTTTCCTCCAAGCAATCCTTTGTGCACGTGCGCTTGGCACAGGCTCCTCGGGAACCTCCTCGTCACTGCTGCCAGCCCCCACCATCTCTGAAGGCAGCAGTCCACTCCCTGATGGTCCTGGCCCTTCATCAGAGTCCTTACTCTCCTCAGCCATCTGCACCTGCTGCCAGCTAACCACAACATGTTCCTAGCCAGTTCCGGCAAGGAAAATTACCGGCGCATCTCATTTAACAAGCGCCTTACTTAACAACAGAAGTGCCAGTTATAATTGTGGTTGTGCGTCAAAGATTATCTGTTCTGGATATAAACAATTATTATGGCTAACTGGGTACAAATGATTAGAGATTCTGTTCAGGCCTTGGGACTTAAATTTTGCAAGAGGAATGGGTCTGTATTTGCAGAATTGCCACAAGCACCTTTAAGAGCCCTTAGTAATGCACCTCCGAGGTGGCTCTACTACAATTTCACTTTGTCTTTCAAATGCTCTTTTCGTCCCTCTCATTCTCTTGATTTTTTTTAACTTCAGGTGGCTTTTATGGTCTTTTACCGCTTTCTCAAGAGGGCTTTTTCAAAAACGGGAGGCGAAGAGAACGAAATAAAATACAAGAGGAAATTGTTTGAACAGCAGGTTGGTCTCCAGACATTAGCCAACTGATTGATTTTATTACCACTTCCTGAATTTTGCAGATAAAAACGTTGAAAGGCAAACAAAGTTAAAAAAAAACTTTTAAAAATGTAAAATATGTATATATCATCGGTTAGCAATCTACCCAATGAAAACTCTGTGCTTAAGTAATTTAAGAGGAAGTGTATCTCTTTTTACAGGAAGAAATGGGTTTTTTAAAATTTGTTTTTAGTATAGAGTACTGTTTTTCAGCCTAAGCCACTTCAACTCCCAGAATTCATGCTGGCCAGAGAATTCTGGGAGTTGGTCCAAACAGGGTAGCTCAGGAATTCTGGGAGTTGAAGTCCACACATTTTAAAGTGGACACAGTTGAGAAGCACAGATATATAGAGAAAAAAGCTCATGGGAACTCAAGCTTTTCTGGCTTTTAAAACCAAGTTTTCATGGCTTGAGGGGATTTTCCTACTTCCTCTCTCGTTTTCAACAAAAAGTTAGAGAAATATTGACTGAATTCTTTGACGCTCCAGAAGCAGGTCGGGGAAAACATCTGCCACCCTTGGCTGGGAACTGCTGGTCCTGATGGCTGGGGCTTATGGGAATTGTAGTCAGTTTGATATTTGGGTTGGGGATAGCAGCGGGGCGGCGGGTTCATTTCTTCCAGCCTTGAATTCAAAAATGCCAACGTGGGCCAAAAAATCGAGACCTGCAGGTGATATTTGCCATAAGGACCTATGCACCACCGTTCTGAGCCCTGCAGAATTTGCTCGGTATCGCTTTCTCTTCCCCACAAAATCACCTTTTTCTCTGCTGCATCACACCTGCACTTTTCTCCTCGGGGGGGGAGGGGGGGCACCAAAATCCAGCTTTCGGCTTCCTTCGCTTCCTGCCTACTTCAGAATGGCTAAGTTCAAACAGTAGATGCACCCAGATCAATTGCAATCCAGCAGCAACCTTGCTGTCAGCCAATGGCCCATATTTCATGGGCTTGCTGGACTTCGTGCAACAAAGTCTATGGTGGCTAATCTTTTTCGGCTCCCGTGCTGAAAATTGGGCGCACGCTTGCACGCACACACTCTCCTCTCTATGACAGCCCCTCAAATATTGGAACACTGCTATCATTGTCACCCCTGGTCCCTAGATTTAAAGGTAAAAGTTCTCCTTGCACATAATGTGCTAGTTGTTTCCGGCTCTAGGGGGCGGTGCTCATCTCCGTCACAAAGCCGAAGAGCCAGCTCTGTCCGGAGACGTCTCCGTGTGGCCGGCAGGACTAAATGCCTTCGAAGGTTCACGGAACGCTGTTCCCTTCCCTGTTTTTTCTACTTGCATTTTTTTATGTGCTTTTGAACTGCTAGGTTGGCAGAAGCTGGGACAAATAACGGGAGCTCCCTCCGTCACACGGTGCTAGCGATTCGAACCGCCGACCTTTCCGATCGACGAGCTCAGCGTCTTAGCCACTGAGCCGCCACGTCCCTAGATTAAATCTACCCGATTCCTGCAGCCATTCTTCCTGTGTTTTAGCCTCCGGGCCCCTAATCATCTTTGTTGCTCTTCTCTGCGCTTTTTGCAACGTACCTGAAAGTGACATGAGAACGTTCCCCATGCAATAGACCCACGTCGTTCGGCTGTGATAAAGCTTGAGAAAGGGAGAGGGATGAAAAAAGAAGAATGATGATTGTTCTTCGAAGCAAGCCAGAAACTGAATTCTCCCTCCTGTCATTCAGAACCGTTCCGGCCACCCCGTCAATCTCACCAGTTCTAGAGCGGGTTCTGCCTCCTTCCGGTTCAAGGCGAAGATTCCTTCTTCAGCCCCCAGAATTAAGTGCAGCTCTGGAAAATAGGGAGGAAATTCACGATTAAGGTGGGTCCACATGCCATCATCCAGTGGGTGTCTACTCTTAGCGGCCACATAAGTAGACGCTCTCCATGAATCTCTTGTCTCTAAACTTGGGCCATCAGGTCTTCCAAAGGTCCAGATTGGCGCCAGAGAGAGGCATATTGTCTTTCTCCATCTTCGCTGAGTCTTTGCACCACCTGAATTTTAGGTCGGTACTGGAACTCAGCAGCCCGGACAGCCCCCTTTCAAGGTGCTGGTAGCTATTTAGAGATTCGGGATAATGTCAGCGTTCCAGAAAGCCTCCACTCCAACAAATAACTCCGAGACAAACATCCTCTCAAAAGTTCTGTTTTATTTTTATTTTATTT
Source organism: Pseudonaja textilis (assembly GCF_049901715.1). Classification (NCBI taxonomy): domain Eukaryota; kingdom Metazoa; phylum Chordata; class Lepidosauria; order Squamata; family Elapidae; genus Pseudonaja; species Pseudonaja textilis. The sequence continues at coordinate 23,733,020 of NC_141999.1, forward strand.
TATTAGTAAACTGGCACATCCCGAATCTGAAAGTTCCGGGCTTCCTTGCAATAAGTAGAAACTACAAATCCACCCCCTGCACCCATCATGACATCACATGCCCCAATTACCATCCGTCCCAGCTTGAGACGTTCTCTCACCCAGGTGCAGAGATAACATGACCTTGGCTTAAAAAAAGAATGCTATTATGTCTAACCACATACACTCCCAAGAAATTCCCCCCTCCGGTTTTCCCAAGTTCAAGAATGTGGCAGTGTGGAAGTGTCCGGTGTCAATATGGCTTCCAAAGGTGACAGAACCGGTAGTAAAAATATTTGCATCCCACCTGTGGTGCCATTGTAACTTCAAACAGTCCCTGAACGAATGGTTGTAAGTCATGTATGTGCCTTTGTGCATATGTCTGTGTGTGTGTGAGAGAGAGAGATTTCAGAAGGAATGAGAAAAATTGTGGATTTCATTGTCGAATTTTCACCTGAGGAACGTGGAAAAAGGGGGTCATAAGTCACTTTTCAGTGCCCATTGTAACTTGGAAACGTCACTAAACAAACTGTTGTAAGTCAGGGACCACCTGTAGTCAGTCACACACACACGCACACACGCACACACACACACACACACACACACACACAAACGATGTTCAGAAGAACTAGTCCTAGATTGAGGGAGCCATCCTGGAGCTCCGTTGCAAACCGGGCAATTATTTCTAGATCATTTTTTTAGATCTAGTCACCCTGCAAGAGCAGATTAGTAGAGTCTTTTAGGCCAGGGGAGCAACGGGCAAGAGGACCTCACCTGGACGAGATGCTGCTCACCTGGGGACCGATGTATTCCCGCCCCACCCGCCAGCCCCTCCCCCAGCTCTGCTCCAGGCCTACCATTGGTGTGCGGATGGGTCCAGGCGGTGGCCGAGGTGAGGCGCAAGGGACACTCGTTGAAGACTTTCTTGAAGAGGGCCCTGTCCTGTGGAGGAGAAACAGGCAAGAGCTCACCTGGGAGGAACAGGTGTGCCTCCTGGCCCTCAGGGGATTCCCACCTCCTGGTGGTAACTGTTCCCCTTTTAATTTCACACGCCCCCAGTGATTCCCAAACTGGTTTAAAGTATTTTGGAGGGGAAGAGGAGGAGATGGTGGAGAAGATGGGGAAGGAGAAGGAAAGGGGGAAAGGGGGAAAAGGAAAGTGAAGGAGAAAGGGGAGGAGAGGAGGAGAGGAGAAAGAGAAAAGGGAGAAGGCGGAGAAGGAGAAGGAAAGGGGGGAGGGAAAGGAGACAAGGAGGAAGAGAGGGAGAAAAAATGGAGGCGATGGAGAAGGAAAGGGGGAAGGAAAGTGAAGGAGAAAGGAGGGGAGGAGGAGGAGAGAAAGATGGAGAAGGAAAGGGGAAAGGGACAGAGGGAAAGGAGGAGAGAAGGAAAAAATGGAGAAGGCTATAGAGGAGAAGGAAAGGGGAAGAGAAGAAGGAGGAAGAAAATGGAGAAGGCAGTGGAGGAGAAAGGGAAAGGAGGAGGAGAGAAGGAGAAAACGGAGAAGGTGATGGAGAAGGAGAAGAAAAAGGGGGAAAGGGAAAGAGAAGGAGAAAGAGAGGAAGAGTGGAAAAGGAGGAGGAGAAGAAAGATTCCTTGCTCTGCTGCATTTTGGTCCTCAAAAAAATCCAAGTTATTCTCTCTTCCTATCAGTCTCAATTAAAAAAAAAAAACACAGTTTAATTTGAGCAATAATGGAATGATTTGGACCAGAGCCGACTGGCCCAACGTGGAGGCTGAACACGCTTACCAGTTTCAGTCTCCTCTCCATCTTAGGAGGAAGGCTGGGTGGCATCTCATCTAAGGGATCCGAACGCAGTTCTGGAACTGCAGGAGAGTAAGATAACAGTCAGTACCTCACCCCACCAAATCTTGCTCCAAGGATTATCAACGCCCCCAGATCTCAACTCTTAGTCAACAAAACTAAGCCCTTATTATTTTATTCTGGACTCTCCAGACTCAAGTTGGGTCCTATGGATTCCTCATCTTCATTTAATGACCCCATAATCCCCTGCGGGATGGAGTCTTGGGCAACTGAATGGAGCTGATTGTTTACTGGCCGGATGCCCTTCCTGTCACCAGGGCGGAGTTTTGTTTCAGCAGAGAGTGCCCAGAGAGAAAAAAACATCTACCTCTCCCTAGGATCGAACTCACAGCCTCCTGATTGTGAGGCGCGACTTCCACCTCTAGGCCACCAGCACCGCTCCTAAATCATCTAATATGAATGTAACCCCTAAAAAGCTTGTTCCGGGAATGAAAGGGGTCCCTGCTTCGACCTATTTTTTTTCCTCTGCACTCAGTCCTCGACTTATGACCACAATTGAGCCAGGCATTTCTGTTCTTAAAGTGAGGCATTTCTTCAGGGAGTTTTACGACCTTTCTTGCCTATCATTGTTAAGTGAATCCCTGCAGGTGATAAATAACTAACTCAGTTGTTAAGTGAATGCCGCTTCCTTGTTCACTCCGGTTTGTCAGAGGGTTGCAGAAGGGGGGTTACATGACCCTGGGACACCCCCCCCCCATGAAGTGTGGGAGCATCTCCTCCCATCGTTTTATTCCCACTTTCTGGGAGAAAGTCGTACCCAGAGGTGGTATTTAGCCGGTTTGGACCAGTTCTGGAGAACCGGTAGCGGAAATTTTGAGTAATTCAGAGAACCAGCAAATACTGCCTCTGACTGGCTCCGCCCCCATCTATTCTCCGCCTCCCGGGTCCCAGCTGATTGGCTTGGTCTTCTTTTGTTGCCCTTCATAGGAGAACGGAGCTGGAAAGCAGGTTAGTGAAGTGGGGAGGGAATGGGAATTTTGCAGTAACCTTCCCCCAGAAGTGGGGAAGGAATGGAGATTTTACGCTATCCTTCCCTTGCCAGGCCCACCAAGCCACACCCACCAAGCCACGCCCACAGAACTGGTAGTAAAAAAAAATTGACCAATACTTGAATACAGCTCTGCTGTCCAGAATCCACACTGTATATCAGACATAAATACAATTGAGCGAGTCCAGAAGTATTTTACCAGAAAGTTAGCAACAGAATACCCTACACCCCCAGACTTGAGATTCTAGGCTTAGACAACCTTGAACTATGCCGGCTAAGATTAAACTTAAGCATAGTACATAAAATCATACGTTACAACGTCTTACCAGTTTATGAATATTTCAGCTTCAACCACAGCAACACAAGAGCACACAACAGATACAAACTTCATGTAAACCACTCCCAACTCGATTGCAGGAAGTACAATTTCAACAACAGAGTGGTCAATGTCCTGAACTCATTACCTGATTCTGTTGTCACCTGCTCAAACTCCCACTCCTTTACCCTCCAACTAACCTCTATTGACCTCACCCCATTCCTAAGAGGTCTGCAAGGGGCGTCCATAAGCGCACCATAGTGCCTACCGTCCCTGTCCTATTGTCCCCAATTATCAGTTCCTATTTCTTATAGTTAAACTTAATGTTTATTCTTATTTCTATTATATTATAAGCATCTGACAAAACAAATCGATAAAATAAATAAAAAATGTTGACTGGCCGTACCTGACTTGGCTGTGAGGTGGGACGCCTCGGCTCTCTGAGAACTACTTTGTGGCGAGGGCCAACTCAGGATGGGACCACTGGAACAGCGTCCCCGGACTAGGGATTTGGCAGGAAAGTGGTTGCGGGATCGAGACCCTGCCGTTTTGTCCGCGGGGAGACAAACTCTCGGCTGTTAAAAGAGAGAATTTCAGTGGGAATCAAATTCATTTGTCGGCGGGAAAACCAAACTTGTATTATTATATTATTATGTTATATATATTATATTATATTATATTATATTATATTATATTATATTATATTATATTATATTATATTATATTATGTTATATTATATTATATTATATTATATTATATTATATTATATTATATTATATTATATTATATTATTATTATAAAATGGCAGCCGAGGGGAGAAGGGGGCACCCATGGATTAAATCTGCACACACACCCCCATGGAAGAACGCGGGTAGGAGCAAGGGAGCCCTGGGCCACGGCTGCCCACTGGAGGAATGGGACTCACCTTGGTGTATCTCCACCTGCAAGGGCAGAGGAAGGGGAGTTGCAAACTTACTTTGCTCCCACAGAGGGTTTACCTTGGGAGGTAGAGGGGGTGGAAGATCGACAGGCTGAGCATCCCTGGAAGAAAAGATAAGTGACTAGGTTCAAAAACAGAGAGATTGAGGTGGGGGGCTTTTGCTGCCTGTTTTCTCCCCCCCCCCCCCCCACCCACATCTCCGATGAATTGTTCTAGCAAAACGTTACTAATAGAGGAGAACAGCCGCTTGGGGTTGAACTGGTGCTCCCTGACCTTGGTTGCAGATATTTCATGGCGTTACTACAGAGATGGTATTCAGCCGGTTCTAGAGAACCAGTAGTGGAAATTTGGAGTAGTTCGGAGAACTGGCACATCCCACCTCTGAATGGCCCCGCCAACCCCATCTATTCTCTGCCTCCCGTTGAGTCCCAGTTCTGACCCAAACCCTTTTCCAATAAAACAAACCACAAACCAAAGGGAACAGAAAACTTTGAATGATTCTTATGAATCCCCGGTTAAAAGGCTGCTGCAAACTAATTAGCTTTGATAGGCACGAGCTTCGCCAAAACTGTGCGAGGCTGCCAAGAATCACAGATAAGACATATTTCACAACACAAGAGTCTTCAAATACCAACTTAGGATACTGCAAGGTCCACGAGGCTGAGTTTCAAAACGTCTTTGCTTCCTGCAAAGAATGCCCGATTCACAGCTGGCTTTTATCTTCTTGAAGGAGGGGCCATTACCTTGCATCCTGTGCAGATCCTGCTAGGGTGTATCCCTAACACATCCTTACTCTTGAGTCACCCATGCTGTTGCAGCTGCTCTTTCCTGCGAGCAATCCCACATGCATGCGCGCTTGGCACAGGCTCCTCAGGAACCTCGTCATCACTGCTGCCAGCCCTCACAATCTCTTAAGGCAGCAGTCCACTCCCTAATGGTCCTGGCCCCTCACCTGAGTCCTCGCTCTCCTCAACTGTCCGCACCTGCTGCCGGCTAACCGCAACAGTCCCAGCTGATCGGCTGGGTCTTATTTGGTTGCCCTGCAGAGGAGAACGGAGCTGGAAAGCAGGTTAGTGGGGTGGGGAGGGAATGGAAATTTTACAGTATCCTTCCCCTGCCACGCCCACCAAGCCACACTCACAGAACTGTAGTAAAATTTTTTGAATCCCATCACTGCCCTACTAGGTAACGTTATCAATACTAGAAGGGTGTGGAGGTTGCTCTCTGTTTTTAAACCTCACTCCCTTCTAGCACCGATGATGTTACCTAGCTGGGTGATGAAACGTCTGCAAAGAAACAACTAACCTCAAAGAGCACCAAGGGCCCCATTATAGCAAGACACCATAATTGAAAAGTCACCAAGGGCCACTCCTGGGGAGGCAAGCCCCCTTCAGACAGGAAGGAAAACATTTATTTTCCAGGACTGTTATTTCCAAATATCAAGCAGGAATCGAGTAGCCTTAGGGACTAGCTCCTTGCTGGATCCTGAGATCCGTCTCTTCTCAATTTTTGGCTAAACGACTGTGTGTTCTATCATTTGATATTTTAAAAATTCTAGGAGAAAAGGTTACCTGATTAGGTCTGGTCTGCTGGGGCTGGAAGGAAGAGGAAGAAAGAAGGGTCAGAGAAGGGAAATTTAGGAGAGAAAGAATGACCAAGTGGGCTTATGCTCATGTAGTTTAGTGGCTACTTCATTGTTTTATTAGTCCTTTGTTTTGCCATGGTCAAAACCTACTGTTTTGTTTCTCAGCTTTGGCCATTTTAAAACAAGTGGACTTCAACTCCCAGAATTCCCCAGCCAGCTTTAAACTATAAGCGGTTAAGACAGAACTTACATATCCACATCATCGTAGTCGTCCGAATCGGTTACACTCTTCCTGCAAAAGTCAGGAAAACAAAGCTAAAATAAACTTGTATTTCACCTCTAGGCAGCAGCTACGGGAGCTGGTTCCCAAGGCCTCCTCCGGACTCCCTTACCCGCTGCTGAATTCACCACCAAGTTTGTCCATCGTACTGTAGCCTGGATCTAGCATGATCTCCTGTAGAAGAAGAGACATTTGCAAGTCCATCGGCCTAAAGGAAGGGATGAGTCTCTGGAAGAATTGGGAGACAAATTCCTTAACAGCCAGCCAGCGCTTGAGGGTGATGGCAGGGAATTGGATGCTACCGGTTCGCACCGGTTCGAGCGAACCGGGTGTTAATGTTACATCTGGTTCGCCAAACTGGTAGTTGAAATGACTGGCTGGCCCTGCCCACCATGCTTTGCCCCTCCCACCCAACTCCACCCCTCCCAGGAGTCTCCACATGGCCCATTTGGGATCCCAGGTAAGCTCAGGGCCCACATGGAGGCTCAGGGAGGGTGAAAATTGGGCCCGTTTCCAACCTCCAGAGAGTCTTGCAAAAACGCCCCCCCACCGGCCATGGTGCAGGAGGCTGACTAGGCCACACCCCAACATGGGCACGTCCACCCAGCAACCCGTTTGCTAAATTTTTTGAAGCCCATCCCTGGATGATGAGCGGTGATTATCCAGCTCATCTGGAGACCCCAAGTTGGCAAAGGTTGCCCTAGAGTCTGGGAATGCTCCCTAGATCAGTATTTCTGAACGTTTGGTGACTTTAGGATGGGTGGACTTCAACTCCCAGAATTCCCTAGCCGGACCATGTTCGCGGGAGGAATTCTGAAGTCCATAAGTTCTTAAAAGTTATACGAGGGCTTGGGAATTCTGGGAATGGAAGTCCGCCCATCTTAAAGTCAAGGTTGAGGAACACTGAGCTAGAGAAAGAGTGGAAGAAGGAGAAGAGCCAGCTGTGAAATCTTCGGTCTGTTGAGTTTGTTGGTGCCAAGAGTGGCGGGCTAAGGGTAGGACCCAGGCCTTGAAGACGACCAAGAGAAGAGGGAACCTTTCTCCAGGGCTAGAGCAGAAGAGCCAACGAAGAGTTACCATAGAGCTTGAAGATCCCAGAGTTTGTCTTCTTCGTAAGGTAGGGCTGAAATTATGTTCTGCAACGAGACGGGAAACGGGATTTAGAGCAGTGAGGAGGGAGGTGGAGGCTGCAGAGACCAAGCAGCTAACGTTATTTTTTCCCCTAGGGCATGTGAATCTACTTAGATGAGGTAGACAGGTGTACCTTTGAAGGCACATAATGGTAACATAGGTAGTATTAGTGGGAAAGAATAATAACTTGCTATTCCGCTCCCGTAAGAATTGCTTCGCTCCTATAATTGCTTCTGCCGTTTGCTCCTACCAATGATCTAATTCCGTGATGGCGAACCTTTTTCTTGTAGTGTGCCAAAAGTGCGTGCCTGCACCCACAATGCAATGTGCCCCGCTTCCCCCGCGCATATGCGTGCAACACCCCTGCCCCACCCCCTTACCTGGACTGTGCATGCGCACGCTTCCCAGGCTGATTTTTGGCCTGTTTGAGGCCGTTTTCTAGAAAGACCGGAAGTGCCTGTTTTCAGCCTCTGGAGCCCGGGGAGGCCATTTTCACCTGCCGGGGGGCTCGAGGGAAACCTCTGCAGCCTTTGGAGGCGAAAAAAACGGGCCCATTTTTAGGCACTTCCGGTATTTCCGGAAGTCCCGTTTTTCAGCCACCCGAAGCTGCAGAGGCTTCCCTCGAGCCCCCGGGAGGGTGAGAACAGCCTCAAACGGGCCGAAAATCAGCTGGGAGGCACAGGCATGCGCAGTTGCAGGTAAGTTTGGTTGGGGCTCGTTGTTTTGGTTTTTTATAACTCAGTACCCAGAACGGAATATGCTGTAGCTTGGCGGGGTTACACCTGTATTGCTAAGCACCCGGCCCCTCCTGTTCCTTTCTGCACAGCCCATGCAGGGCTACATGGAAGGCAGGGGCCCAAAATTGGATACTAAACTGATGTCTCCGAAGCTATAAAAGGATGCCATACCTTCCCCCCAAGGTGTTGGCCTTCCTTATATGTCTCTTTTTGCGTGTGTTTGGAACCGTTTACCCAGCTTTTTAACTTGGTTCCAATTAAACGCTGATTCTTTCTCGAGCCTCCACTGAAGTTCTTCTTTTTGGCTCATTTTGTTGACTTAAGTGTTATCGCCGAATCTTCCATTTTGAATGAGTGAGAGTGGACCAACCCTACCTTGGGCCCCAGCGTATCCTGGAGAAGTCACGCCCTGCCGCTGGCTGGAGCGAATCCTTCGCGGCACCGGAGGGGGAGGCAACTGAGGAAGAGAATGTAAGAGGCATGTTGGAGGTGTGTGTGATGGCCAGCCCAAAATGGAAGGCTTTTGTGGCCGTGTGCTTCCTAGAGACGCCCTTATTTTGCCACCGCCCCACCCACCCCCAAAAAAAACACTCTTGAGGTTGACTTGAGCAGAGGTCTCCAAACTTGGCAACTTTAAGACTTTGTGGACTTCAACTCCCAGAATTCCTGAGTTAACATGACCGGAGGAGGAATTCTGGGAGTTGAAGTCCCCCAAAAGTCTTCAAGCTGCCAAGTTTGAAGACCCCCCCTGGACTGTGGATGACTCCTAAGATGAAGACCCCTTCTCTCCCACTTTTCCAGCCTCATCTCTTTGCTCTCACCTCTTGTTCCTCTTCTTCGGCCTCACCTCTGGGGAGCTGGTCAGGGTTGTGTACTTTCTCCAAGAGGTCAAGGGTCAGCCTCTGCGTGAGCCCTGCCTGGGCTACAAACTGGTGCTGGGAAAAGAAAAGTGAAGACGGTTGGTTGGAAAAGTGAAGACTCTGACTGGATGGCGGGGAAGGGAAGGATTGATCATCCTGGCAGAGAGCTGGTCCTCTGCATCCTTTTTTAGAAGGTCGTTGAGGCCACTTGGAGGTTTGTCTGTTTTTCTCAGGGTCACCTGAGTGGTGCAAATTGGATGTGGAGCCTTCTTGGAACTGCGGAAAGGACCATGCTGTAGTCTGGAGAGAGGGGGTGCCGTATCCCTCCCCCCCCTGCTCAAAATTGAACAGCCCCCTCTCAATAAAAGGGGGAGGGAATATGACATCATCCAGTCTACAACACGGTCCCTTCAGTCCTTCTTGGATGAGAAGCAAAAGGTCTTCAACGACCCTGAAAAAAAGGGACTTAGGACCGTCTCTCACATGACCGTTGTAGAATCCCATGGTCACGTGATTAACATTCGCAGGCTTGGCAAGGGGTTCGTATTTAGGAGGGTTGTGGATTTTTGTGACCTTCGGACCAGCAGAGTCCAAGGGGGAAACCAGATATGTTTAAACAGACATAATGAATTCAACATCCAGTTGAATTTGTGCTCTGAATGATCGAAGAATGGGAGGAAGCTCTCCATAGAGGCCACATGCTGGGTGTCCATCACCCTTTGTCCTGCCTCTGGGAAGGTCGAAGAGACGGGCCAAGTTTGCCACCCTAGCAGGGTGCCACCTCCCAGAAGGTAGGAGAGACCCCAGCAATTCTCCCCTGGACAGCCTGGCCTTGAGGGGGCTTTGCTCCAGAGGTGATATTCGGACCAGTTCCGGAGAATCCGTAGCGTAAATTTTGAGTAGTTTGGAGAACCGGCAAATCCCACCCCTGACTGGCCCCACCCCATCTATGCTCCGCCTCCCATTGAGTCCCAGCTGATTGGCTGGATCTCCTTTGGTTGTCCTGCACAGGAGAACGGAGTTGGAAAGCAGGTTAGTGAGGTGAGGAGGGAAGGGGGATTTTGCAGTGTCCTTCCCCTGCCACGCCCAAGAAGCCGCATCCACCAAGCCACGTCCATAGGACCGGTAGTAAAAAAATTGGAATCCCACCACTGGAAGGAAGAGAGGAAAGAAAGGGGATGGAAGAGAGGAAGGAAAGTGAAAGGAAGAGAGGAAGGAAAGTGAAAGGAAGAGAGGAAGGAAAGGGGAAGGAAGAGAGAAAGGAAAAGGATGGAAGAGAGGAAGGAAGGAGGAAGGAAGAGAGCAAAGAAAGGGGAAGGAAGAGAGGGAGGAAAGTGAAAGGAAGAGAGGAAGGAAGGAGGAAGGAAGAGAGGAAATAAAGGGAAGGAAGCAGAGGTGGTATTTAGCCGGTTCTGACTAGTTCTGGAGAACCAGTACCAGAAATTTTGAGTAGTTTGGAGAGCCAGCAAATCCCACCTCTGACTGGCCCCGCCAACCCCATCGATTCTCCGCCTCTCATTGAGTCCCAGCTGATCGGCTGGGTCTCCTTTGGTTGCCCTGCAGAGGAGAACGGAGCTGGAAAGCAGGTTAGTGGGGTGGGGTGGGGAGGGAAGGGGGATTTTGCAGTAACCTTCCCCTGCCATGCCCACCAAGCCACGCCCACCAAGCCACGCCCACAGAGACGGTAGTAAAAAACAATTGAATCCCACCAGCGCTTTGCTGCCAGCTCTGCAGAGCACACGTCCTGCGTAGAGGTGGAGAGAGAGAGGAGGGCTTACTCACCGTGAGCATCTTGGAGGCACTGGGCCGTTTCTTGGGGCTTTTAGTTAGCGTCACCTTGACAAAGTTGTGGAAGGCGGGGGACCTGTGGAGACAGCCGCAGCACCCGTGAGGGAAAATGTTTGGGGCTGTAACGTAGCCGATGCTTAACAGCTGCCTTGTTTTGCAGTGGAAATTCTAGCCCTGGTTGTGATCATTAAGTTGAGGGTTACCTGTATTCCAAACTTCCGGCGTTCTGCCCCAAAGGATAACACTAAGATTAACATCGGACCAACAATCAAGAAGTAAATAGCACCTCAAGCAAGGAGCTGCCAACCAAGGAAAACAGTAAACCAAAGAACCTCCAAAACCACTTCCACCAACGTTGACTGGGCAAATCACTAGAATATAAAGTGAGAGCAAAACCCCTTCCTTACTAGCCCTGATGATGTTCCCTAGTTGGGTCATGAAACGTGTGCAAGAAAACCCCCAAGCTCAGAGAGCACCAAGGATCCTCTAATCCTCCTCCTCCTCCTCCTCCTCCTCCTCCTCCTCCTCTTTTTCCTCTTCCTCCTCCTCCTCCTCCTCCTCCTCCCTGCAAACCCCACTCCCTTCTAGACTGATGATGTTCCCTAGTTGGGTCATGAAACGTCTGCAAGAAAACCCCCAAGCTCAGGATTGAACTGTGAGCACCAAGGACCGCACAGTTCAACCCTGAGCTACAAATATTCTCCTTTAACAAGACTAAGTAAGGGTCTGTCGCCACTCCGAAGGACCCCTTGACAGTACTCACCAGCGGGCTTTCTCCTTCAGCTTTGGAGGCTGGTAGCCACTCTTGGTCATCAACACCAGCACCCTGCCGGATGGTACAAGGAGACGAGCCTCCGATTAGCCGGGGAGCAGCCTCTTCCTTAAATCTTTTCACCGAAATGATTTTTTTCAACCCCCACTCAGGGATCAGAGAAGGGAAACAGGACCCGCCGGACAGGGGTGGGATTCTACCGGTTCAGACTGGTTTGGGCAAACTGGTAGCTCCGAAGATCAACTGTGAGCCAATCAGTTCGCTCCGACGATCAGCTGTTGGGCCCACCTGCCCGCCCCGGTTCTAATCTGTGCCTTATTTCCGGCTTTTCCAGCTCAGCTGATTAGTGTGGCACAGATTGTCGCGTATCAGCTGTTGTACGCATAGGGCTTGCAGCTGAAGGTGAGTTGCAAATGCTGCCTGCACGCGCTTTGCGCATGCTCACCGAACCGACGGTTATACCAGTTGAATCCCACCCCTGCTGCTGGGTCACCTTACCGCAAAGGATGCATATCAAACATGGGGGGCTGCAGCTCAGCCATCTCAATGGCCGTGATGCCCACCGACCACACGTCACACAGCTCGTTGTAGCCCCCTTTCAGTTCCACCGCCGCCACTTCTGGGGCCATCCTGGAACAGAGGGTGAGGGGCTTTATGCAGGGGTGAGCTTCAAAATTTTTTAGTAAGGGGCTCTCTTTCCTAATGACTGGCTGGGTGGGTATGGCTGGGTGGGCATGTCACCAGGTAGGCATGTGACCAAGGTGTGCATGACTAGGTGATCATGTGACTGGGTGGATGTGGCCAACTTGACGTCGCTTCTTTGCCCTAATTACCTAAAACAAGATATATACCAAAAAGTTGTTTATTATTTTGTGCATTTAATAATACTTAAATAAAAGACTGGGTGAAGCCAAGCTTAATAGCAGTGACTGTGAGAAGGATCTTGGAGTCTCGGTGGAATTTCTGGTGAGTTGCGTGATTCTTATTATTTGGGAATTAATCCCTTCAGAGGCTAGAGGCTAGGTTATCTGATTTTTCTCAATGGCTCTCCCTTGCAAGCGCTGAGTGGATTGTTTATCTAGCTTGCCACACTTTTACTAGGTGTGAAATGCTCTTGGCTGAATGCCCAGAAGTTCAATTAAGCCTATTAAGAGCTTTCCCTTGCTGCTTGTCTTTCTGAAGTTATTGGGAGCACGCCGAGCCCTGCCGAGTCTTAGCTAGGGGCTCTCCCAAGCCCCTGCGAGCCCCCAGCAGTCCCCTCTGGTTTTATGTGACACTCAGGCTCACCATTCCTTCAAGATCCCCTTGGGTCCCATTAGGAGCACCCCGAGGTCTTTTCCAACCAGCTAACCAGGTTTGTCATGGCAGAAGCCTACAAACCAGGATTTCTCCCTTGTTTCCTGGCTCACCGATGCCCATTTCAGAAGGGACAACGCTGTTGGATGTGTTTGTTCCCGAAAAAAGGTGTATGGGAAAATGCACATAACTGGGGGCCTCGGTTAGCGTTATATATGCTGGAACAGATTCTGAAACCAGGTTGGGTGGGGAGCCCTTCCGATCTGCCGCCCAGATTCTCCTTGGCATCTCGTGGCTCAGATACCCATTGGGCCAACAGTTGGCTTTACCAGTAAGGAGTTCCAATGAAGGACATCCGGCGGGCAAAGGTGGCACTCAGTTGAGCGGAGATTCCAAAATCCGCTGCCAGAAAGAAAGAAAGAAAAAAAGAAAGAAAGAAAGAAAGAAAGAAAGAAAGAAAGAAAGAAAGAAAGAAAGAAAGAAAGAAGAGAAAAACAGAGAAGTTGAAAAAGTCTCTTGTGGTAGATCCGCATCGTGCTCGGCTTTGGGAAAATAAAAACGTTGTGGACTTCAAGGAAATCCATCCAACAAAATCCCAAATCTTACCAGGAAAAGGTGCTACCAGATTCCTGAAATTTTTGCTTTCATAACGTGGCTCTCCCTCGGGGGAGGCTCCACAATGAAATTCCCAATTCTTCTAACTTGTCCAGGGAGATTCTCCGTCATCCAGGTCGTGGTTTTTCCTGAAGATTCTTTTTCCAAGAGGCAAAACTGGAGTTTCTGCTTTTTCTTTGAAGAGGTTTCGCTTCTCATGTGAGAAGCTTCTTCCGCTCTGAGTGAAGAATTCCATTCCCTACCATTCACTCAGAGCAGAAGAAGCTTCTCGGATGAGAAGCGAAACCTCTTCAAAGGAAAAGCAGAAACTCCAGTTTTGCCCCTTGGAAAAAAGCACCTTTGGGACAACTCTTCTAACCCTTCCGGAATTTCTCTCTCACACAAACATGCAAACACACGCATGACTTTCAACCATTTGTTCAGGGACCGTTTGAAATTCCAACGGCACAGAAGAAAGGGACTTATGACCGTTTTCCCCCTTATGACTGTTGCCGCATTCTCCATTCACGGGCTCAAAATTCGAATGCTTGACATCTGCTTCATATTTTATGACGGTTGTAGCATCCTGGGGGTGCGCAATTCCCCTTTTGCGACCTTCTGACCAGCAAAGTAAGGGGGAAATCAGATTCACACAACAACTGTGTTACTAAGTTAACAACGGCAAAAATTCACTTAACTCAGCGTGGGCAGAAAGGCCGCAGAAGTGGGACAGACTTCACTGAAGAACTGTCTTGCTTAGTAAGGGAAATTTCGGGCTGAAGTGTGGTCATAAGTCGAGGACTGCCTGTACACGCCCAAAAATAATAGTTAAGATGTTCGCACAACTCATCAAATATTTCTATGGTCTTTTTAGAGTTGCCAACAGAAAGGGAGGGGGGAGCAGTGCGACAGCTTGGAAATAGAAAGTGCATTCCATACATAGCTTTTCAAAGATAGTAACTAGGTGACTGAAGTTTCTGCCGTGCAAAATTCTAATTGGAGAACATGATTGATGACTCTGGGCTATGGATGTGTCCCATTGGAGAATATGAATTAGGATACACCCAGAGGGTGGGGAGAAAACCAGGGTCAAGGGTGACAAGGAATTATGTGTCTCAGAGTCGGCTACACCCAGGCAGTGCTGGACATGTTAACTCCCAATAAATCCTTTGAAGTTTTGGAAGTTTGGCTCAAGACTCATGATTTAAATGGGGGGTAACTGCCGGAATCCTGACAGCTAGCCAACTATGAGGCACATCATTCATTGTCACCCTTAACCCTGGTTTTCCCTCCATCTCCGGGTGTATCCTAATTCACATTCTCCAATGGGACACATCCATCGCCAAGAATCATCAATCATGCTCTCCAGTTAGAATTTTGCACGTGGCAGAAACTTGTCACCTAGTTGCTATCTTTGAAAACATAACGCTACTAAATCAGAATTTTTAACTGCTTCCCACAGAGCCAAGCCCTACTGGGTAGGATTTAGGGGGTACATGGTGCCCACAGACCCTTCAGATAGTGTGGCTAAGGGTGACTAGCTCAAGAAACAATGTCCAGAGAATGAACTTACCCAGTTTTACTTCCCCGTGGTCGTTGAGAAGAATGTTAGCTCCCTGAAAGGTGAAGAAGAGAAAAAGGAAGTGAGATTTACTCAGAGTGAAATTGACTGACGTCCAGACAGTAACAGCTTCTCTCGCCCAACTAGACAATATGTTCTGACCAAGGCTTATTGAGACACTAACAAACACACATTAGTCCCCAAACCCTTTTGTCTTTATTTCAACGGCTGTGAATTTTAGTCATTCACCGCCTGTAATGAGTCTCAAACAGTTTGTAAATAGTCCCATGGAAGTCTGCCGGGATAAGTCTGATAAGCACACACCTTTATCTTCCTTGAAATGCTGCCAACGATTACATTTCCAATTAGTTGTGCAAGGCCAACCAGAGCACAAATTCAACACGGAGCTTCAAGGTTTAATCCGAACAGAGCAAACAACGTTGCTTCCTGCAAAGGTTCCTGTCCCTTTGCTCCTTCTTTATGTCTTATGGGAGGGCCAATCACCTCCAAGCCTCACTCCCATTGCTCCTTTTGTCTTAACTATTCTTGCCATCTAGCAGCTCTGCGCATGCACACACTGGGAACAAGCTCCCTCTGTTCTTCTGCCTCGCTGTTGTCAGATTCTGGAGGCTCCGGAGTTAGCACAAAACTCCCAGATGGCCCTGGCCCCATCTCTGTATCGGATGCAGATTCCTTGTCCAAGTCCTCCCCAGACTGGCCCATGTTTCTCCTCACTGTCCAACTCTGCTGCTGTCTCCACAGGCTGTCAGTGGACCACAACACAATATTCCCAATTCCCAGACTCCGGGGTCCTTTTCTATTTAGAGTTCCAATGTTTACAAACTGCTCTTTCAACTTTTCTACCTCATTTTGTGACTGCGAGCTGACAAAATATACGATAGCTGCCAACTTTGTTGGAATTCAGGAGGGCTTGGGCCTAGACCGCTTATGAGAATGTAAAGACTCCAGGCTGATGCCTCTCTTGACTCCACCAGCCCTTCTCCTCCACTGTCCTGAATTAATTTTCTCAAGAAAACTGGAGATGGGCGATAACATAAGAGAAGGATAAGTTTCATAATTCTTACCTTTATATCTCGATGAATCTTGCCTTGTTTGTGAAGATAAGACAAACCCTGGAAGGATGGGAAAAAACCCACACATCCAATTATCTTTAAGTCATGCTTAATATAACAATATTTAATATAAGGATAGTCTTTGACTTATGACTACAACTGGGACCAGAATTTTGGTTGCTAAACAAAGTGGTTGTTAAGTTAGACATGCCCTATTTTATGACCTCTTTTGCCACGGTTGTTAAGCAAATTGCTGCAGTTGTCAAGCAAATCAGATGGTCCTTAAGCGAAACTGAATTTCTATTATTTAGTTATTTAATCTAGTTCACTTCATCTAGTTCACTAAAAGCTGGGAGATTTATAAAGAAGCTGCTGATTTGCATGTGGGGTATTCCAGGTTCAAGCCAAACCTAGCACACTTCCACCCCCAGGGAAAATAGCCTGGGGAAAAAGGGGTGTCCATAGATGTCTACTCACTTGTAAGGTTTCCCGGCAGATATAGGCAATCTGCAGCTCTGACAAGGGGCCCGTGACTGCAAAGGAACAAGGAGACAGTGAATATCACTTTTCAGCCTGCATGAAATTTCATCACACTCCGCCAGTGCCGCTTCTGATATCTCGAACGATCTGGAAGGATTTAAGATTAAGTTGCCGGATTTAAGATTAAGTTTCTTCTTTCCTTCTTCTCCCTGTCTCTCCTTTCTTTCCTTCCCCTTCTTTCTTTCCTTCCTTCCTTCTTCTCCCTGTCTCTCCTTTCTTCCCTTCCCCTTCTTTCTTTCCTTCCTTCCTTTTTCTCCCTGTCTCTCCTTTCTTCCCTTCCCTTTCTTTCTTTCCTTCCTTCCTTCCTTTTTTCCATCTCTCCTTTCTTCCCTTTCTTTTCTTCCTTCCTTCCTTCTTCTTCTTCTCTCCTCTCTTCCTTTCCCTTCCCTTTCCTTCCTTCCTTCTCCGTCTCTCCTTTCTTCCCTCTTTTCTTCTTTCCTTCCTTCTTCTCCCTCTCTTTCATCCCTCCCTCCACCTCCTCTTCCTCCCTCCCTCGCTTCCTACCTCCTCCTCCCCTTCTGAAGTGTACTTGCCCTCTTCTTACCTCTTTTCTTCCTTCCTTTCAGGGTATTAAGAACAAGGACGACTAGATTTAAGAACAGTTTTTATCCAAGTGCAGTTTTGAGTTTGAATGCAGGGTCATAAGATTTTTGTGGAATTTAATGGCTGAGAGTAATGGGGTATTTACATTTTTAAACTGTATAGAGATTATTGTATGGTCTGTTGTGTTTAGTTTTATTTTTCTTTCAATGGTGTTGTCCAGTTTTACTTGTGGAAGAGCACCTCATTTCGTTGCACCCGCTTGCAAGTGTAATGACAAATAAAATTCTTATGTCTTATGTCTTTCCTTTCCTCCCTCTCCTCTCTTTCTCTCTCTCTTCTTTCTTTTTCTTTCTTTCTCTTTTTTATTTTTGAGGTACAGTAAAGGTCAAAGAGAAAAGGAAAAAAAGGAAGGGAAAGTAAAAAAAATAACACTTTTTTAAAAAAGCAAAAGACACATTGGTGTTGGCGCTGCCCTGTTGTGGTCTCCCCCAGTCCGACTCTCCTTGTGCTGTGAAGGGTCTTCATCCTGCTCACATCACCGTAACCATCGAGGCAAGTTTTAAAAACCTTGCCCTAAAATTGGCTAATTCCCTAAGATTCCAGATTGACTGTATCCTGCGTGCCTTAGAGAACAAGCAAACCTTCCACCCACTCCAACCCCAATCTCTGCCCTTTGCTGGGATAGACTAGAATAGAATAACAGAGTTGGAAGGCACCTTGGAGGTCTGCTAGTCCAACCCCCTGCTTAGGCAGGAAACCCTACATCCCTTCAGACGAGTGGTACTGTGTCCCGGTTGACTTTTGACTTCCACCGTGTCCCCCCCCCCGTCCCCACCCCCAAACCGGGAGATGCAAATACAGAAGGGAGGAAGTGAAGAAGCGGCAAGAAAGCATTCAAAATGAAAACGAGAAAGCAGTGTTGTGGTCAGCCTGTTATCATTCAAGTTGTGTTTGTGATGCTTCTCTGCCCCCACTCCGAAACCAGAAGGCGGGGAGAGACGGAGGCTTCTACTGCCCCACAACAAGGACCCTCTGGTTCAGGGGTCTCCAACCTTTTGGACTTCAGGGACCACCAAACTCATAATTTTAAATCCCGCGGACCAGAGACCCTGGGAAAATCCCCCAAAAGAGTCTGCAGGAAAATTCCCCACCCCCATTTTCCTACCGATCAATCGTTCTTTATTTGGGATTGCAGGAAACCAGCTCCAGCTCCATTCTCAGGGAGAGAGAGAGAGAGAGAGAGAGAGAGAGAGAGAGAGAGACTTTTGGCTTCATGCAAGGAAAGCAGCAGAAGCCGCAGAAGTCTTTCTTTCTCTCCCCCAAACTCCGCCAGAAATGAGTCTTTGTGAGACTTGTCGTGCCGGCACAGCCTCTTGGAGCAAGGAGGCCTTGCAGGGTCCCAAAGACTCATTTCTGGCGGAGTTTGTGGGAGAGAAAGAAAGACTTCCGCTGCTTTCCTTGCGTGCAGCCAAAAGCACAAGAAGAAAGAAGCGGAAAGAAGCAACCCGGTGGCCAGGCCAGGCGCGTGGGGCGCATGGGGCAAGTTCTCCCCCTCCTCCCTTTCCCCCCTCCCCTCACTACCTCATGTTGTTCGCAATGCGAATGATGCAAGCCTTGTGTTCCCACGGGCCATATGGGTGGCGCAGCCGTGTATTCCTGCGCAGCTTGGATTAATTGCTTGGGGGGGGGGGACATTTCTCTGAGGACCACCAAAATTTTCTCACAGACCACCAGTGGTCCTCTGCCCACTGATTGGCAACCACTGCTCTGATTGGCCCTCCTTTGCTTGCTTGTTCCAACTGCAACCCACATTGCTCGCTGGTCTCCTCACCCAGCGGTGAAAGGCGCTTCCTGCTTCCTTCTGCCCTGAAGGATAGAATCGGGATCATCAAAAGGAGAGAGAAAGATATATATCTCAAACTTTGGAATTTGCTGCCTTGAGATGCTGTGCCAGTGAGGCATTTGTCTCACTTTAAAAAGAAAGAGTTGGACCAATTGATGGAAGTCTTAGGAGATCAACGGCTCTTGGCTCAGGTTGGTTGTTGGCTACTTCACCAATAGGCTGCTTGACTAGATGGGCCAGTAGATCCTATCCAGCAGGTCCTCTTCTTATGTTCTTTCCTACTAAGATAACAGATCATCAGAGTTGGAAGGGACCTTGTAGGTCATCTAGTCCAACCCCCTGCCCAAGCAGAAGAGCCTACACCATTTCTGACCGATGGCAGTCCAGTCTCTCCTTGGAAATCTCAAGTGATGAAGCTCCCACAACTTCCGAAAGCAACTTCTCTTCCATTGGATGATTGTTCTCACTGTCAGAAAGTTTCCCCTTATTTCAGGTTGAATCTCTCCTTGTTCAGTTTCCATCCATTATTCCTTGTCTGGCCTTCAGGTGCCTTGGAGAATAGCTTGACCCCCTTCCTCCTCTCTGTAGCAGCCCCTCAAATATTGGAAGACTGCTATCCTGTCTCCCCTGGTCCTTCTCTTCACCAGACTAGCCAAGCCCAGTTCCTGCAACTGTTCATCATATGTTTGAGCCTCCAGTTCCCTCATCATCCTGGTTGCTCTTCTCTGTACTTGTTCTCGAGTCTGAACATCTTTTTTATAGTGTGGTGACCAAAACTGGATGCAGTACTCTAGGTGCGGCCTTACTAAGGCTTTATAGAGTGGTATTACTACCTCTCTTGATCTTTAACCCGATCTCCAGAGAGTTCGGTGTTGGAGCTGGTGGGATGACTTTGGTGGTGGATGGCATTGTTCTCTTGATGGCTCAGAACGCTGATGAAATCTCAAAAGCTCACAATGGATCACATTGGTGGCAACATCTCCAGGGGGTGTTTGGAGGTTTCTTCAGTGAAGAAGAGGACAAGCACAGCTAGCCAGAAGACCTCTTAGACCAAGAGTCTTCCAACTCGGCAAGTTTAAGACTTGTGGACTTCAACTCCCAGAATTCCTGAGCTAACATGACTGGAGGAGGAATTCTGGGAGTTGAAGTCCACAAGTCTTAAAGTCGTCAAGTTTGAAAACCCCTGTCTTAGACCAATAGAACAGAATATTTGCAACTCAGGTTTGAACGGTGGAGTCCTTGGTGCTCTCTGAACTTGGCAGCTTTCTTGCAGACGTTTCATGACCAAACTAGGTAATCTCATCAAGGCAACTTCTTTAGAAGATCAGAAGATTAGGGAACTGTGCTCTCCTAAGCTAAGCGCACGCTTCAATTTTCAATTCTATCCAATAAAAAGCAGAGAGTGATCCAGACCAAGGGAACCTCTCCTCGATCCCATCCCAATAAATTTCTTTCTTGCAGGGAATTTTTCCTTCTGATTAGACTTAACACTATTTTATTGTCAACCTACCATGCAGTAATTCCTCCCGGCCAGTTAACCATTCTTCTTTCAAGCTGGCTGAAAAGTAACGAAACTTTTGTGTTTGTCCAAGAAACGGGAGCGCTTGGCTTTGCGCCTCCCTTTATGGTTTTCTGTTCTCCTTGCGAGCAGCTGAAGGCAGCTCTGAAGTGCGAAACAACACAAGCAGACTGGAAAGGGGGAAGTTTGCAACCTCACTCAAGCCAGCTGAACAACGTGGGGTCTGTCTTCCTTTGAAGCAGGTGCTATTGACATGCTAGAGAAAACCAACAACCGCACTTTGTTTCACTTCTGTTGCAAAAAAAAAAAAAAAAGGACTGCCTAATCATTCGGTTGTACTCCTCCCTCAAGGAGGCTATGAACCCGGCACCCAAAGTGACATGCTTGATGTGTGCGCGTGAGAGACACATCCTTCTCTCTTAACAACTGCACAGGGCTTAAATTTACATTAAAAACACTTTGAGAGATAAGAATGAAGGAAAGTTCCCTGCACACTGTATCTTAGAATACAGAATGAGAGAGTTGGAAGGGACTTTGGAGGTCTTCTAGTCCAACCCCTTGCCCAAGCAGGAGGCCCTACACCATTCTGGACAAATGGCTGATCAATCTTTTCTTAAAAACCTCCAGTGATGGAATCCCACAATTTCTGGGGGGAAGCTGTTCCACTGATGAATTGTTCTCATTGCCAGAAAATTTCTGCTTAGTTCCAGATTGCTTCTGTCCTCAATTAGTTTCCCCCCCACCCGTTGCTTCTTGTTCTGCCTTCAAGGGCTTTGGAGAATAGCTTGACTCCCTCTTCTTTGGGGCAGCCCTTCAAATATTGGAAGACTGCTATCATGTCTCCCCTAGTCCTTCTCTTCCTTAAACCAGACATGCCCAGTTTCTGCAACCGTTCGTCAAATGGTTAAACTAGACATCCCCAATTCCCACAACGATTCATCACTCCCAGAATTCCTCAGCCAACCTTGGCCACTTTAAGACTTGTGGACTTCAACTCCCAGAATTCCTCCAACAACCTTGGCTACTTTAAGACTTGTGGACTTTAACTCCCAGGATTCCTCAGCCAGCAAAGCTTTAAGATTTGTGGACTTCCCAGAATTCCTCCTCCAGTCATGTTAGCACAGAAATTCTGGGAGTTGAAGTCCACAAGTCTCAAACTTGCCAAGGTTGAAGACCCTTGGATTAGACAAACAGACAGACAGACAGAGATGGAGATAGAAGATAGATACTGGAGACCAGAGGTCTTCAAACTTGACAACTTTAAGACTTGTGGACTTCAACTCCCAGAATTCCTCCTCCAGTCATGTTAACTCAGGAATTCTGGGAGTTGAAGTCCACCAGTCTTAAAGTTGCCAAGTTTGGGGACCCCTGGTATAGGGTCTCTTGCCTTGAACAGGATGTTGGACTAGAAGTCATCCAAGGCCCCTTCCAGCACTAGGACTCTATGATTTTATAAGCTGAACTTAGGAAGTGCAAGTGAGATTCGTCCTGACTTTTTAGCAGCTACCTTGATAGATGTCCTGGAGGGATCCTCCTGCGCAGAATTCCATGCAAATCCACAGCTTCTTAAACCTGAAGGAAGGAGAGAAAGAGGGTTCGTGTGGAAGGAAGCTGAGAATGGGGGAAAGGAGGAGGAAGAATCACGCCCAGCTATCCAGAATGCCCAGGAGTGTATCAACTCATCAAATATTTCTATGGTCTTTTGGAGTTGCCGACAGAAAGGGAGCCATGCAGTAGCTTGCAAACTGAAAGCGCATTCCATAAATGTTTTCAAAGATTGTAACTAGGTGACCGAAGTTTCTGCCTTGCAAAATTCTAACTGAAGAGCATGATTGATGACTCTTGGCTATGGAGGTGTCCCATTGTAGAATATGAATTATGATACACCCAGGGGGTGGGGAAAACCAGGGTCAAGGGTGACAATGCATGACGTGTCTCAGAGTCAGCTACACCCAGGCAGTGCTGGCATGTTAACTCCCAATAAATCCTTTCGAATTTTTGGAAATTTGGCTTGAGACTCAGGATTTAAATGAGGTTGACAGAGCGCTTTCTAATCGTAGCCATAACACTTATACACCACTTCACGGTGCTTTGCAGCCCCCTCTAAGAGGTTTACAGAGTCAGCCTCTTGCCCCCCAACAATCCGGGTCCTTATTTTACCAACCTCGGAAGAGCGCAAGGCTGAGTTCAACCTTGAGCCAGTGAGAATCGAACTGCTGACAGTCGGCAGAATGAGCCTGAATGCAGTGCTGCATTCTAGCCACTGCGCCACCACGGCTCTTTCATACACCCGTTTTGCAACCCACCCACACCACCCTTTCTCAAGGCAGAGAAACAATTCACAAGAGAACCGTCCCATCTTCAGAGAAAGATCGCTCACCGGATGTAACTCCCGTAGTACGCGACGATGTTCGGATGTTTGCAGGTTTTCACCATCACGATCTCTTGTTGGATAGCCACGCAATCATCATCTGGGCAAAAAGAAGAAGAAGAGAAACAGGCATTTTAGGGTTTAGGGTTTTAGGAGAGAAGGAAAACAGGCTCTCCCTCCTAGCACTGATGATGTTACCTAGTTGGGTCATGAGACGTCTGCAAGGAAACAAACAAGCTCAGAGAGCACCAAAGACCCAACAGTTCTCCTCCTCCTCCTCCTCCTCTCTTCCTTTCTGCAAACCTCCCTCCCTTCTAGCACTGATGATGTTCCCTAGTTGGGTCATGAAATGCCTGCAAGGAAACTACCAAGCTCAGAGACCACCAAGGACCCCACATGTTGATCCCGAGCTACAGATATTCTCCTTTATTGAAACATCTGGATCTGAGCTTTCTAGATGTTCCAGGGCTTCGTCGGCCAACATCTCCACTACTGCGTTGCTGAGTTACAGGCAGTCCTCGACTTATGATCACAACCGAGTCCCCAATTTTTGTTGTCCAGCAAAGGCAGTTGTTAAGTGAGCGTTGCCCCACTTTATGACCTCTTTTGCCGCCATTGTTAAGGCAAGTCACTGCAGTGGTGAAGCGAATTGTGCAGCCGTTCAGCGAATCTGGCTTCCCACGTCATCTTTGCTTGCTGGAAGCCAGCTGGGAAGGTTACACATGGCTAGCCGGGGGATATAGGAGTTGCAGTCACCAAGGTTGGGAAATCCTGGCTTAATTTTTGTCCTTGCTCACCTGCTTCCATTTTTACAATTTTGATGGCAGACAGTTTTCCCGACTCTCTCTTCCTTGCCTGAGAAGATGACAGTGACAGAAAAGGTAATAAAAAAGTTTACTTTTGATTTTGATTTTTAGTGGCAGGAGGCAGAAATTCTATTTAAATCAAGCAAATGGAATTACAAAAGGTATAACGACCACCTTGGCTCCGGAGCAGAGTTCTAATTCCGCACTTACTCCATCTTGGCTGGTTTGATGTGTTTCTACCATCATTTTTTTTTTGTTTTTTAACTCTTGGCTTTCTCTGACATTTCCCAGTTTGGAAGGGAAAGTGAGAAAGAGGAAGCCAGAACCAGAGCTGAAAACGTTTTGTGTATTGCTGGCAGAGGATACAGCTGCTGCCCTCAGCTAGTTTTCTGTGTGTGTGTGTGATTATTATTATATATTATTATTTTCATCCACATTTTGTGCTGTTAAAGCAATATTTTTATGTTTTGTAGGCAGCATTGAGGGTGGGGGTCATTGCCAGCATGAGATTGCTCAATCTTTCCTTCTTGGGAAAACAAAGATGTGCGAAACTGGCTGAGGACAAAACAGGAGATTTATTTTTTTGCAAAAATAGAGTGGAACAGATCAAGGATTTTAGCCCCTTGCTGGGCTAAACGGTTGAGAGAGGGGGACGTGTTCGAGCATGGGTATTAATTCAGTTGTGAGGGGTATGACTAACAGAAAGGAAACATCCTTTTCTTGTAGGGATTATTTAAGAAGAAGAAGAAGAAGAAAAATACGGTGTAATTATGTACATCTGGCCAAACTGCGAGGCTTTGTTTGATTACAGGGGTATTAAAAAACACAAGTCAATAAAAAAAAACAAAAGAAAGTTGTAGTAGCAAACAGGAAACTTCATCTGGGGCTGCCAGACTGCCATCTGTGCAGCTTTGAGGAGTCTTTACACAGAAGCCTAAAATTGCAGCAATTAAACTCAAATTAATGGAGGGTTGCACGGGTGCAAGGCTTCCATTGGTAAGCCGAGGGATCAAATAATATCTCTTTGGCATGTAGGACGATTCTATACAGCGATGTGTTTCAACCTTGGCATTTTGAAGATTGTGGACTTCAACTCCCAGAATTCCCCGTCGCCAGCCAGACTGCTGGGGATTTCTGGGAGTTGAAGCCCAGGCATATTAAAGTTGCTAAGGTTGAGAGAAACACTGTTAAAACAGAAAGTGAGACTGATTCGATTCCAAACGACGCTCAGGGTATTGTACATTAACACGCTTTTAGACAGCAACAGCTCACTTTTAAACCAATTCTGCTCTAATCGATCTGGTGATTGGAACTGACCTAATCAGTAGAAGCATTCGAATTAAATCAAATAAAATCAAACAACAGACTCTGATGAAAACATGAGAGATATTCGTACATTCCCTAAGAAGGCCCATACAAAGCCCAAATCCAGGGACCACCTGCCCTTATGGCTATTTCCAATATGTTTAGGACAAAGAGAGAGAGAGGGAGGGAAAGAAAGAGAGAGAGAGAAAGAGGGAGAGAAAGAGAGAGAGAGAGCGCAAAGCAATCAGGAATAATGTAAGAGCAATTTTTTCGACTACCACATTTTATTCATTTTTCAGGCTTGTGCCATTTTAGTTAAATTAATTATTAGCCTTTAATAAAACGATTTAATACAATTTGTGAGGGAGCTACCAAAATCTTCTACCTTTTAAACAGGTTAGTTGCAGGAAAAATTTTTTTTGCAAACAATTAGTCCTGGCTGGGATTCAGTCAAACCGTCTCATACCTTCTTGCTCACATAAAGCTGATTAAATGATAGAATTTGCAGCCACGAATGGACTCGGGACCAGTGATGGGAATCAAAAAAAAAAAAAGTCCACTCTTCTGTACTTTTATGCCTGCTTCCACCCCAAACAATTATAGTACATTTATTGCTAAACCATCAGATTAACCTTCCTTAAGGGTTTTAGCTAAGATGCAACCATGATTTTAATGCATTGGAAGCAGTTGGAAATGTATACTACATATTTATTAGACTATTAGATTAATAAGATCAGTTTCCCCTACCGTATATCATGTGGCCCAAAGTTCCACAGACTAATATTAACTTTTTTTTTCTTTTTTTCTTTTTAAAAATCCTTTGCACCTTGCCTTTTCTTGGAAGCCTGATCTATATTTGTTGCATTTGTTAAATGATGTCCAGGAACAAAAACCATTTAAGCCACAATCACCGCTCCCCAGCTGGAAAAAAAGTGCCCGGGCAGCACTCGAACCCAAACCCCCATGCAGGACAACTGAGGTTACCTTATAGACTTCCCCATAGGTCCCTCCGCCAACACGCTGCAAAAGTTCAAAGTCCTCTTGAGGGTTTCGGGTGGAAATCTCCAGTTGGGCTGCTCTTTCTTGAGCATCCATTGTTCAGGGTTCCCCCGCTTGTGCAGGCAGAGTATATAAACTCTGTACGCGTGTAGGCGTCGTTCTCTGTGCTGTGGTCAGGATACGGGTGAAGAGTTCTGCTTCCTGATTTGCAGCGTGATTAATGTGGGCGAGCAAATTTCTGGGGTTGAAGGATGAAGGGCCTTCTCGGCTCATCCAGAAATGGTCAAGACCCTTCTTGGGAGTTTGGATGTAAGTGGATGGAGATCTTTCCAGCCTGCAGGTTTTATTTTTTATTTTATTTACTTATTTCCTTTGTTGGTCAAGCACGTATGAAAAAACCAAGTATAAGTATGAACATAACGTAACTGTGATGACCCAAAGGGGTGTGGCACAAAAGCAACGAAGTCACAAAAATTGGCAAAGTCCCTTTAATTCCTCCAACTTGGCCCCCAATGTCCAGTTATCATCTACTGGAGAAAAAAACTCTCCCGAGAACAGTTTTTAAAGGGAAGAAATTCAGTTCGAACCCAAAGTACATACTTTAAAGCCTCCAGTTTAAGTATCTTTATCAAATTTCAAAGAGCAAATGTTAAGATTCAAGCTAACATAAAGGAAGGAAAAGGGAGGAGAATAAGACAAGTTAAAAAGTGACAAAAGAAATCTGTTCCAAATGCAAAACACAAGCAGAGGAGAGGAGTTTCAGTTTCACAGCAACAACCAGCTTTAGTACAGAACAGTTGAGCTAAGCCACGCCCAGGTTCCTTGCTGTCTCCTTGCTCACACAGCGAATACTGTTTCCGTTTCCAAACAGCCCTCAACTCTCACATGCTGACAGGATGCTAGCCAGATGAATACCGATGGATGCTGGCAGGCAGAGGCAGAATTCCCACCCCGTCTTATTTTCCTCCCCCAAAACTAATCCTGGCCACACAGTTTTGTAGCGAAGCAAGGGGGAAGAGCTAGTATTGAATAAATCAACAAATACCCAAACAGATATTTACTGTAACAAGCATGACCCCTCCATCCTTTTTTCTCCAGAGCCACATGGGAGATGCAACTTGGGGTCTTGGGGCTTTTCCTTAAGTGATATGGGATCAAAGGAAGGTCCCATTTATTTATTTATTTGTTGGGGGGATGATGTTCAAAACCTCCCATCAGTTGCACCTGCCACCTGGGTTGCACCTTTCACAGGTAACACACGTAATATTTTATAAGTTTTCTCCATGGCCTCCAGAGCGTGGATTCTGGTCTCTGCTGACTGATTATCTCCTCGGCTGGGACAGTGGGCATCTCATGGGGGCAAAATCTCTAGGCCGGGAGCCTGCAGGAATCTAAGACCTGTGCTAGACCAGGGGTGTCCAACCTTGGCAAGTTTAAGGCGTGTGGACTTCAACTCCCAGAATTCCCCAGCCAGCACGTGCTGGCTGGGGAATTCTGGGAGTTGAAATCCACACACCTTAAAGTTGCCAAGGTTGGACATCTCTGTGTTAAAGCATGCTGAAGGCCCACCCCATCTCTGGTGGATCCCTTGGAAGGTGGGGAGGATGTAGCAGAGTCTGGTAGGGTTAAGTTGCAAAAATGCTGGAATGGGGGGCTCCTAGCCTTCTTTCCTGCCCCCCCCCCCCCCCCTTGGCCCTGCCAGGGGGCATTGAGGTAGCCGATCAGAGAAGAAACTTTTATGATTCTCGCACACAGCTAGGATGTATTTGGAGAGTTGTTTTTCAAAAGGGGCGATGAAGAAAGTAAAACAAGTTCCTAGTCCTCATTGTCAAAAAAAAAAAAAAAAAAAACACATGCTTTCTACAAGGAGGCGGGGAAGTGGGCGGGGCTACTTATAAGGCGGGGCTCGGAGAGGGCGGCTCTGTGCCAGTGGTTTTCATCCTCAGCCGCTTTTAAGACGTGTGGACTTCAACTCCCACAATGCAGCGGATTCGCTGGACCCAAGGGAAGGAGTCTATTCTGTCCCAGCAAGGCCGGCTGAGGAATGCTGGGAGTTGAAGTCCCAACCCGTCTTAAAAGTGGCTGAAGTTTGAGAAACGCTTCGATTTTCACTGCGCACGCGTACTCCGTGTGCTCCGTTGGCAAAACCTAGAGCGGGAAAGGAAGTTGGCGCCTTCAGCCGGAAGTTCCCTTCGCTTTGCTTCTTCCGCTTCCTTTTTCCGGCTTCCTCTTCGTCTCCAGCCTCCGCAGACATGGCTGCCTTCGAGCAGATGCGGGCGAGCGTCGGGAAGCTGCTGAAGGGCATCGACAGGTATTTCTCCCTCCCCCCCCCCCAAAGCGGTCCCGGGAGCTTTGAAACCTTCATCTAGGAACCTCAGGAAGCTTTGTGGGAGGATGGCACTCTGCTCATGCTCAGGAACCCCACGTCTCCGCCGGACTGGCAGCATTTCTGCGTCTCCTGCATCTCCTTTTAGCTTGAAAAATGGGATTTAAGGAGGAGAAACCGGGATGGGGCGGAAGGAATTAGTCAGCGTCCTTCCTGACGGCTGCTCCATCTTTTTCCTGAATTTCAGGTACAACCCAGAAAATCTCGTCACTCTGCAGCACTACGTGGAGACCCAGGCCAAAGAGAATGCCTATGACTTGGAGGCCAACTTGGCTGTGCTCAAACTGTGAGTTGCTGATCATTTGCCCCTTTTACACTCTTTCGCAAAGCATCGAAGGCAAGACCTGGAGACCCAGAAGTGGGATGGTGCCCATTCGGCTGACTCAGTTGGTTGTTGTTGGCAAGAGGGTGAAAGGAGTCGTGGCTTTTTTTTCATTGTTGCCGTTTTAGTCTTTTATCTCTGTAAATGGCCTGGAGTCAATGAGAGGTTGAGCAGCCATCTAACATTTCTGAAATAAATTCTAAGGTAGGAGTGCCAAACTTGAGGCCTGCGGGCGAAATCTGGCCTGCAGAGTGCTTAGATCTGGCCCGTGGGGGTCACCTTGGAAACCGCAAAGGACCAGCCTGCAGCCAACGAAAACGGAGCTCATGGGAGGGCGGCACGCAGCCCAGAGCTCCGTTTTGGCTGGCAGAGTCCTATCAAAATAAACTCCAAAACGAAACAAAAGGAGAAATGTTTTCTCTTTTACATTTGAGCATGCAGGAAAGGAGAAAGGGAAAGAGAAAAGAAAAAGAAGAAAAGAGGGGAAGGAAGAAGAAGAATGGCGAATGAAGAGGGAAGGAAAAAGAAGAAAAGAAAGGAAGATTATAATAGCAATAGCACTTAGACATATATAATGTTTTACACCGCTTTACAGCCCTCTCTAAGCGGTTTACAGGATCAGCCAAAATGAGGACAACTTGGGGTCCTCATTTTACCCACCTCGGAAGGATGGAAGGCTGAGTCAACTTTGAGCCTGGTGGGATTTGATCTGCCAAATTGCAGTAGGAGTAGCTTGCAGTACAGCAGTGCGCCACCGAGGCTCCATAATGAGAGGGAGGGTCTGAGGAAGTCCTGCCTTAGCACTTGGCCACTACAGGTGCCCCTGACACGTGTAATGTTGAGCTGGCCACGCTTATCCCCACCCACATATCCGGAGGTCAAGTGTGACCCTGTTGCAGCCTTCCGTGAAATCGAGTTTGACACCCCTGTTCTGGAAGGAGAAATCCTGAAATGCTGTGCTTTCATGTTGGGCTTTCTGCGCAAACTTCTCAGGTTGTGATCTCGCCATCCTTTTTTCCTCTAGGTATCAGTTTAATCCTAACTTATTCCAGGTCTCGGTGACTGCCCAGATTCTCCTCAAAGCACTGACCAACCTGCCTCACACAGACTTCACACTCTGCAAGTGCATGATTGACCAGGCTCGCGTATCCTCTTTGTACTCTAGGATAACTTCCCCCCAAATCCCTGTTAGGACTTGAAGCCTCCCACCAGGCACAGCTCACCAGGAAAAAGTCTAGACCAGAGGTCCCTAAACTTGGCCCCTTTAAGACTGGTGGACTTCAACTCCCAGAATTCCTCCTCCAGTCACGTTTGCTGAGGAATTCTGGGAGTTGAAGGCCACAAGTCTTAAACTTGCCAAGTTGGAAGACTCGTACCCTAAATCCTATAGAAATCCCAATTCTGTTAAGAACCTGCTAGATTAGGGGTCCCTAAACTTGGCCACTTTAAGACTGGTGGACTTCAACTCCCAGAATTCCTCCTCCAGTCACGTTAACTGAGGAATTCTGGGAGTTGAAGTCCACCAGTCTTAAAGTGGCCAAGTTTGGAGACCTCTGGTCTAGATGGAGAATTCAGCTGAGAACAATGGCTTAGACCAAGAGTGGGCAACTATGGTCCCTTTGTAACTTGTGGACTTCAACTCCCAGAATTCCTGAGCCAGCCACGAAATATGCCATCAGGCTTACTTAGATAGGTGGAGGTACGATCAGATGTACATAAGCCTCTGTTTTAGCTGGGCAGCGTTCTTCTTCTTGTGCCCTATCTGTCATCGGACATTGGTGACCATGTTGGCAATCCTATTTTTATCAACAGCTGCACAAAAAAGGGCTGCTGAGTTTTGTCCAAACCAGTTCCTTAGAATTTGAAGCCATGTTGTTCTCCTCCTGCCTGGACCTCATTCACCTTCAATCTTTCCTTGGAGTGAAGGATGACGTGTTTTTCTGGGCGTTGCATCCCAATGTCCGAAATATTCTAACTTTCTCTTTTTTTATGGTTTTGACGATGTCCCTTGGCTTTCCCAGGCAGCTTATCACCTCATTTCTGATTTTTATCAACTCAACTTATACATAACAGCTGCCTGTAAAAACACATTTCAAACGCTTCCAGGTCTCTTCAAGTGGCTTTTGGTCAGAGACCAAGCATGGGAGTATTTAATAGCTTGTCCGGTCCACAAGATCCTTGGGGGAGAGGGGTGGGGAGGAATTGTCCATGCATTTCTCCAGCTTCCTATGTAGGATTCCTTAACTTTGCTGCTGCCAGCAAGAGGAGAGCCCGATCCGTCAGATCTTATACCTGGGGGAATTGTTGGAGAACTGTCATTTTCAGGCTTTCTGGGTAAGTCAATTTTTTTATTTTATTGATGAATAGATTCACGCAGACATGACTGATAAGCCTGCGGAAATCAAATCCGTTTGTGCTTGCGAAATAAATAGTTTTAATACAGGTAGTCCTTGACTTGCAACCGTTCATATAGCCACTGTTCAACATTACAGCGGCACTGAAAAAAAGATTGCAAACTTGGATGCAACTCACTTAACAACCATCTAGCTTAGGAATGGAAATTCGGCTCCCAATTGCTGTCATAAGGACAACCTGTATTGCAGTCCGAGGAACATCTGCAGAACGACACATTTGTTCCCTTGGTTTTTGGGAAGACACAGTCGTTTAATACAGGGGTCTCCAACCTTGGCTGTTTTAAACCTAGAGGACTTCGACTCCCAGAATTCCCCAGCCAACAAAGCTGCAAATCTGGCTGGGGAATTCTGGGAGTTGAAGTCCTCCAGGCTTAAAGTTACCAAGGTTGGAGACTGTGGTGGTCTGACAATTGAAAAATGGGAGACGCAGGGAAACGTCTGAGCAATTGCCAGCCCCGAGAGCACTCGGGTAGCAGTATTTATTAAGAAAATGCAAGTACAAAATCAAAACAATTACCTCAACATTATTATCTCAACCGGGCCTCGGCGAAGGTGATAAAGTTCCCGTGAGAATATCCAGGCACCAAAGGTCTCATGGGAATGGCTCGCTGGGTACTGTGAACTTTACCCACATTCCTGGTCTCTAAGCTTTGCAGACCCCAACAGGATCAAATCACCCATCATAAAAGCACTACTGCCCTCATGAGGAGCGTTTGTGATACCCCCAGATCTTACAAAGCTGTACGAGGACTTGCAGAATATGATGAATATATTACCACAGGAGACCTCTGGTTTAATAGGCGTCAGGTTGTTTGGTCAATTGCAAATGTTTTAAATTGATTTTCGTGCTGCTTTTGTTTAATCTCCTGAAAAACAGTAAGTTTAGATGCTTGTAGAAAAGTAGACCGATATCTGTCATTGGCTGTGGTGCTGTCCTTGACCAAGGCTATCCTCTCTCATTTCTGATTTTTTATTTTTTTTAATAATAGCAAGCTCTGGATAAGAATATGAAACTCCTAGATGGGATCATCGGATTTGAAGATTCAGTTAGGAAATGTAAGTCAAAAGTATTGCAATTTGCATGGGGGGTGTCTCAAGTATTGCTCCATTTTGGGAGGGTCGTTTCCCCCTCCCTGCTTGATACGTCTTTTAATATTTGGGAGATTCTTGCAGGGGGTATGTGTCAAAAAAATAAAGTCAAGAGAGCAGCCAGAACTGCACACTTTGAAGTCATGCCATTTTAAACATAATTTGATTGTATTTTGTAACATATACAAATTTCATTTTTTAGTTAAACAGTGTGTTGTCTGGGTACAAATATTTTTAGGAAATAATCAAAATGTGTATCAAAACAAATAATATTTGTTACACTGGTTTTAGTTCTATAGTAATAATAATAATAGATGCTTATCCATTTTAACAAACCTCCCTTATATCATTAGTCCTTTTCTTTCATTTACACGTTTCTAACTTCTGTTTTTTTATTAGCTAATAGCTAACCATTGATAAAATAAGTTGGATGTCAAAAAGTATTCAGTTTCTTCCTTTTCCTTAATTGTGTCGTTTTCCTTTTTCAGTCATTTGTCACGTAGTTGGGATCACATACCAGCACATTGACCGATGGCTTCTGGCCAAAATGTTGGGCGATCTAACAGGTGAGTGAGTGGCTGTACAGGCAGGTATATAATTCCCTTCCCTTTGTTATGTGGGTTCATGACAATGTTTCGTTGTACCTCGTAGCCTGCTGATATTTAGAATGGAGGGATATGGGAGGAAATACAGAAAACCGTGTTTTAATCTACATGTTAATTTGTAAAATGTATGTCTCTGTCTATATTGATCTCTAATCTCTATATCTGTCTATAATCTAATCTATCAATCATCTATACGATCTATCTATCTATCTGTAATCTCTATCTAATCTATCAATTATCTATATCTATTTACCTATGTACCTCTATCTCTAATCTCTCATCTCTAATCTATATCAATCATCTATATCTACCTACCTACCTCTATCTCTAATTTCTCTCTCTACCTCTATATCAATCATCTACCTATCTACCTCTATATATCTCTAATCTCTCTCTCTAAACTATATTTATCAATCATCTATATTTACCATCTACATCTCTCTCTCATTCTCTCTCTCTCTCTCTAATCTATATCATCTATAGATATATACCTCCGTCTACTCCATCTACCTCTGTCTGTCTGTCTATCCATCCATCCATCCATTCTATCTATCAATCAAATTGCCGCCTGTCTCATGGTTCAGGGTGACAGGATCAGCACATGTTCGAATGGGAAGCAAATTAATTTTACGTTTCTCTTTAGTTTTCTACGTGGTGAAACCATTCCTGGGTCCTTAGCTGCATAATTCATTTTGTTCTTCCCATTCCAAATTCTCCACGGCTTTCACAGTTTTGCCGTTCTCCATATATTTCGCATTAACAATCGTTTTCATAAACCTGACGGAAGAAAGAGAGTTTCTGACAAAACCCAGAATTCTCTCTTTGGCCCAATCCTCCCAGCATGTAAGTCTCCTTCTTTGCTGCAGATAATCAGCTGAAGTCTTGGATGAGCAAATATGGCTGGGTAGAAACAGAACCCGGGACAATATTCATTTCAAACCAGGAAGAGAACATCAAGCCTAAAAACATTGTGGAGAAAATAGACTTTGACAGTGAGTATCTTTTTTTTTTTACTCCTGCTCGTTTCCCTCCTTTTTCATTTTTATTTTTTTTCTATACTAAAGAGGAGATGACGTATAAATCTTGCTGTTTGGAGCTGAGTGTTGCAATATGTCAATCGCATGTGCCATCACTTTTTCCTACGTGCGATGCTTGCCTTCTTAGTTCAGCTCTCAGAAGTTGCTGAGAAGAGCATCTCTGGTGTGTGTCGTGTCCATTTGGAACTCAGAAGCCCAGTGTAACTATTTCCCAATTTTTGGAAGCTGTGCTTATTCCCTCTTTTGACTTGATGAGGTTCCCCATGTAGGCAGATCCTAACAACCATCATGAGGTTATGAGTTGAAGTTTGTCCGTCGCAATGCGTTCCTCCCCTCCTCCAGGTAGAGTAGCAGCCCCTATTTAGCCACAACTTTAAAATATCACCCTGTAAGGACCCAAAGCACAGGTAATCAGTAAGAGTCCCTTTACTAGCTCCAACTTTGCCCCCAATGTCCAGGAGAAAAAAAACGTCCAGGAACAGCCTTTGACTATAACGAATCAAGTCTAAAACATGGTCAACACAAACGGTAATTATAAGTCCACGCAAGCCAAAATGAGATAATTGGTTTGGCAGGGCAGGAGCAAGAATTCCAGATGTGCAGGCATGGCAAAACTCACATGGATGAGAAGACTCCAGGAACACAGATAAGCAGCGGCAACACAGGATAAAGTCACATTTGCTCCCAATAACTGCCGTACTCAGCATTCAGTCCTTTTAAACTCTCATTCCCGGATGTGTCTAATGAAGGGAATCAGGGCCCTTTCCTCCCCTGTAAGCCATGCAACCCACGTTGCTCCCTTCTCCGTTCCTCCCTGCGTGCCCTAGGACGAAGGGGTGGGCCTGGGTCTTCCTCTGAACTCCCTCTCCCTTGCTCTCCCTCTCCCCTGCTCTGCCCAGCCGTGCTTTGCCCTTCCCCAGTTTCCTCCCCAGCCAACGGAGCCGTACTCCCACTCCCTATCAGCTGTTCATCTTCCTCCTCGGATTCAGATTCCGACAGGGGCATGACCTACCCATTCCTTCGCTTCCTGCAACAGGTGATGCAGGAACATAAGGAAAGGTTTGGAAGTTCCTGGATCTCCACTCTCCCTCGACTCTGTGTATCAGGAACCTTTCCTCTGGTTTGTGGGAAGGAGGCAGTTGAGATCAATTTTGTCCAGCGGTTTGTTTGAGGGATGCTTTTGTGGCTGCATACCTGTGTTTTTTTGTCTCCTAAAACGCGTATCCACATCCCTTCAGGCAAATCAGAGGTGTTAGGGTAGGCCTGCTCTAGGAAGGTAAAAAGAAAGGTGATCGATCTCAAGAGGCCCTGAATTGCAAGATGGGGACCGGGCGAAATTGGTGCTCTTCGGTATATTACAGGTAGTCCTCAATTTACGATCATCGGCCGCTTAACAAATGTTTGAAATTATGTCGAACTTTTAGAAAAGCTCCTTGTGGCTATTGCCACCCTCTCTCCCTGCAGTTGTGTGATCACTTTTTGAGGACTTGGCAACCAGTTTGCATTTATGACTGGTGTCCTGCGACCACATGCCCATGATTTTTGGCACCTTTCATGATTATTATTACTCAGTTTATTTGTCGGCCCGCTTGCAGTTCGAAGCAACTCCGCACCAGACGGCCGTTACCTGTGCTAGATGCTCTTCACAATGGCATGGTTTGCTTAATGACCGTGTGATTCACTTAAGAACAGAAGGGTTAGGGTTCAAAAAATCTACAATTACGCTGAAATGGGATAAACTTTAAAATTAAAAGAAAAGGAAGACTCGAAGTACTACACGGTTTGAGAAAACTGATACAAATGGATAAATGATAGAGATCGAGTAGATAAATAAGGAAGAGTTTAAAGAGGATAATGCTTGGAAAATAACCAGGAATATGAAATATGTACTGGGATAATAATGGGTATATAACCACCATCAAATTGATTTGTAATGTTCATAGTGTTTTTCGTTTTAATGAGTTGTATTATATTTTGTATCTATTTTTTAATGTTTAATAAAGGTATTTATTTTAAAAAATAGAACAGAAGGGACTCATAACCTACGTAAAAACAGTTATAAAATAAATTGAATCCTGTCACATGCCTCAATTTATGACTACAAGTGACTTTGAGGGCTACCTGCAAGACTCCTTTCTCCATTCGATGCAGTTATGCTAATTCAGATGGATGGGAGTTGTAATCCTCTACAATTTTGCCAGCTTGTGAGCGTTCACCTGGATCAGGCAAAGACCTGAAACTCACATTCTGAATTTCTCTCTTTTCACCACCCCGTTTCCCTTCTGTTTTCTTTCAGGTGTTTCCAGTATCATGGCTTCTTCCCAATGACCCCTTATCCGCCATACTAATTTCAGCCCCATTTTTTAAAAGGTGTTTATTAAAACCAATAAACAGCTGTTTGATTTGCCAGTGGTGCGCATAGCTGTCTGGCTTCCTGGATTCTATCAGGCATGGGCAATTTGATTTGCTGTATGTTTTTTTTAAAAAAATAATTCACAGCTCTGGTGTTTTGTATTTTTGTGATAGGCATTTTATATGTTGTTTCTGTGAACGTAATGCACTGTGCTGAATTTTGCTGTCCCCCCACAAAATAAAATAACCAAGTAAGAAATGGGCACTTCTCAAAGAAGTAGTATGAAGCTACCCATGACAGGAGCTTAAGCCATGCAACACACCTGCAGGATTTCATCCGTGGCCCTGGACGCTGCCCTCTGTAGATAAGAGCCACCCCTTGAAATCCACGCCAAAGCTTAAAGGTGCGTTAACTAATAAAACCAGGGTAACGCTAAAGTCAAAATACAATGGGATAATCAGATTGTGACCCGGGTTGCGCCGTTCTTCTAATGGCCACTAGATGGGGGTGTGAAGCCAAAAGAAGAAATAAGATTTGACTGCTTTTCCCCTCGCTAGCTCAACTAAGCAAGGACTTGTTCCACTCTCAGCAGGTTGTAACCAGGGCGTAGTGGGGAGAGGAGATTCAGGTTGAGCTATGAGTGGGAGAGGCAGGAGGCCAGTACCCTTTTCCCTCTTAACAGCTGCTTTTACTTGCCATTTTTGCCTCCAAGCCTTAAAGGGAACATTGTCCAGGAGAAGCGGTTCTCCAGCTATATAAGGCGGAAGAAACTAGAATGGTTTATGGTTTCTTGCTCGGGCAGGGGGTTGGACTAGAAGACCTCCGAGGTCCCTTCCAGCTCTATCCTGATTGATTGGTTGTAGGTGCAGCTATTCACCTGCAGATTTGAACTTGCCAGTGCAGGAACTTCCAACAGGCATGACTCACAAGGTGTGGTTGGAACTGGCTCCGCCCTTGAGACCGGGAGAGGTTCCAAGACACAGAGATACCTGGGGCCACCAGGGGGGGCAGGTTGCTCCACGAAGCTGTCCGACCCTGATCCAGGTGGGACAGGGTCTTGCCTTGCCTTTCTCAAGACCTCGACTTAACGACCACCCGTCGGGATGGGAATTGTGCACGGTCACGACTTAGGGCCAGAACTTTCTCGCTAAACGAGGCGGTCCTGCCCTGTTTTACAACCTTTTCTGCTGCAGTCATTAAGTGAATCCAGCTCCCCCCCCCATTGACTTTACCTGATTGGAGGTGCCCCCCCCCCCTTCCCAAGGAAGGTTGACCTGGGGAGGCTGCAACCCTTGTCAACGCAAGCTGGTTGCCGAGCGCACCTGGGTTGTGATTGCAGAGAGGTGGTCGTAATAGCGAGGACCGGTCGCAAGTCGCTTTTTTTTTCTCCCCAGCACCGTTGTAACTCTGCGTGGTTGTAAGTCGAGGACGGCCTGGCTTCCAAGGCTTTGGCCCTCTCGCTTTGGGTTCCCCCACTGCAGATTATTCTGTCACCAACGGTGACCTGCGTTGACGGGTCTCTAGTTTACTTTATTCTCATTGCACCTCGTACAGTGAAATTAAATACCATCTTCAGTGTACAAAAATTATGACTATGAAGATAAACACAAACACACATCCTTTCACACCCCACACATTGAATTGAAAACCCCTGATATTACAGTAATATTGCATTGTACAGTTGAATCCAGTAAGAGCTCCTGCCCTGGGATAGAAGCTGTTTTTCAGCCCATTTGTCCTTGTTTTGATTATTCTCCTGTACCGTCTGCCAGATGATAATAGTTCAAAAAAAAAGGGTTCCCAGGATGAGATGGATCTTTGAGGATGTTTTGAACTTTCTTAAGGCAGCGGGAGCTCTAAAGCTCTTCTAAAGAGGGGAGAGGGCAACCTGTGATCCTCTGGGCAATGACTTTAACCCTCTGGAGTGCTGTCCTATCTGCCCCTGTGCAAGTGGCAAACCCTACACAGCTGTGTAGTAAGTTAAGACACTCTCTCTGGTGCAGTGGTAGAAGGTCACCAACAGTTTTTCATCCAGTTGTCATTTCCTGAGAAACCTCAGGTAGTCTAATCTCTACTGGGCCCTTTTGACCAGGGCTACAATGTGATCCCCCCAGGTCAGGTCCTCTTTTAGGGTAACACCCAGAAACTTAAAACTGGCCCCTTGTTCCCCTCGGTCTCCCTTGAGAAGCCAGGGCTGGAGGTCTGATCTGCTCCTTCTAGAGTCCACTATCAGCTCCTTGGTCTTATCGGTGTTGAGGACCAAGTTATGGTCTCCACACCACGAAAGCAACCGTTGGTCCACCTCATCTCGGTCGGCAGATTCATCCCTCCCCCCGGAGGTGAGTCCCACCGCTGTTGTATCCTCTGCAATGCTTGGAAGAAGCAACTTGCTTAAATATCTACGGAGGGAAGTTTTCCCTCCTCCCTGTTTTTTATGTCTTTCACTATTCGGGAGATTCTTGCAGGAGGTGTGTGTAAAAAAACAAAAAAGCTGTGTGCAAAAATGGTGCAACCACCACTGCACAAGTGAAGTCCTGTCTATGGAAGATTCTCAGTCATGTAGGTCATGGTTGTCTCAAAGAGGCAACTAGACTTTCTGGTTCTCTTCTAACCAGGACTCTGCAACTATTCAAAAAGAAACAGTAATAAATCCATTTTTTTCAGTGGTGGTGTAACTTCGGTCATTAAATGAATAAACGGTTCTAAGTTGAAAGGACTACCTCTATTCCTATTGCTTGGGATCGTCAAATTCTTCCATTTTTTTCCCCTCCCTAAACCAACCCTGGGAGGCAATGATGTTAAAAGGATCCTGAATGGCCCCAAACAGGCTGAATTTTCATGCCGTTCCTAATTTGATATCTTCGGCAAGAAATATCTTATCCAGAGGTCTCCAAACTTGGCAACCTTAAGACTTGTAAACCAACTCCCAGAATTCCCCAGCCAGTATGTGGACTGAGGAATTCTGGGAGTTGAAGTCCACAAGTCAAACTTTTAAGTCTTAAAAGTTGCCAAGTTTGGAGACCCCTGCTCTTATTTTTGGACTCTCTGAGCTGTTTATTCTGGTTTTCTTCCTACAACGACCATCATAGATAGTTCTGGGAAGGGCGATGGGAGGAGTGAACGGTTTACCAGTCTTCTAAAGTTCTTCTAACCAGAAAATCCACAGTTGCCTCTTGAAAAAGCACTTTGGGGACAATCCTCTTTAAAAAAAAAAAAGGGGACCGGAGCACAAACGAACCTTTGAGAAACGGCTAAAGGAGGCCTATTGTGAGGGCTGGGCTTTTATCTCCCGTCGCTTCTCCGCTTTTTCCCAGGTCATTTTGCACCAGTCTCAGCTGGCAGGAAAGAGACCTGGTTTTTCTCCTTCCTCCGATTGGTTCTGCAGCCACTCTGGATGCCCACCTGGGAACAAACCTGAATGAAGCATCTCTCGGGCTGGCCCAAGGAACCGGGCACCGGGCCCAGAAGCTCTGAGACAAGGAAGAAAGGCCGCGCTTGTTCCTTGTAAACTGATTCTCTACCTGCACAAACATCAGAAAGGAATGAGGAGGCCTCCCTCCCCATTTCCTGAGGTTTGCTAGGAATTGCCAAAAAATCGGTTTCATAAATCCCCCGCAGTGTTACTTTTCTTTCTGCGGGCAGGCCTCGACTTACGGGCACAACTGAGCCCCAAAATTTCTGTTGCTGAGCAAGACAAGTTGCTCAGTGAGTTTTGTCCTGTATTAATGACTTTCCTTGCCACCGTTAAGTGAATCACTCGCCTTTCAATGACCCCATAATCCCTTGTGTCCAGATGGAGTCGGGGCTACGGAATGGAGCTGAGGGTTTTACTGACCCAATGCCTTTCCTGTCACCAGTGCAGAGTTTATATTCAGCAGACATACTCTCTGTGCCGAGAGAGAGAGAAATATCGTCCTCTACCAAGGATCGAACTCGCAGCCTCCTGATTTGTGCAAAGGGGGATTGCCTGTATTTGTATTGCTTGGGATCTTCAAATTCTTCCATTTTTTTTCCTCCCTAAACCAGTCCTGGGAGGCAGTGATGTGATCCTGAATGGCCACAAACCGGTGGAGTTTTCATGCCATTCCTAATCTGAAATTTTCAGCAGGAAGTCTCTCTTATCCTTGGATTATTGGAGCTGTTTATTCAGATTTTTTCCCCGCAGTGACCGCCAATAGATAGTTCTGGGAAGGGCGATGGAGGAAATGGATGAAGTCATAGTCCATTTCTGAAGGCGATATAGGTGGATCTCTGATGTTGGATTTCTTTTTTATTTATTTCTGGTCAGGCTGCCAAGGCGGGGGCAGTAGGTTCTCTTTAAGAATTCTTTACTCATTTCTAAAAGTTTTGCCAGTTGGCCCTGTAGTAAGTAACTGCTTGGAAGGGTCAAGTTCGGGGCAAGATCTAAAAATAAAAGACATAATAAAATGAGTGTTGGTGAAAAATAGTAAAACCATCAGAGATTAAAATAGCATTTAACCGAATTTTCTGTCCTCAGTCTTCAAGGCATTTAGCTTATTTTTGTCTGCTTCGCATTGCCAGAAAGGTTAAGATGTGAAAAATATCGAAGGATGTTTTGTCTGTTAGAGGACTATATTTTCAGAACGTTATTTGTTTACTGATCTGTAGGGCTTAGATAGCCACCTATTGCGTAGAGGTAGTTCTTGTTTAGCGACCACAATTGGGACCATAAGCTTAGTCGTTGAGTGAAGCAATAATTAGATGAACCCGTAACTGTGCTTACGAACTAAATTAAAATTTCCCTTTGCTTTACAGACCTGCAGAGGTCATAAACACGAGGATAGGTTGCCAAGTTGCTTTTTCAGCCCGGTCGGGACTGCACGCGGTCGCTAAACAAGGACTTCCTGCTATAATAATTCTAGGCAGCTTACAACAATCCATAAAAGGTAGCTTAAAGCAACGCTTATCTTTCTGCCCGATGGCGACACCCAACAGTCTACTAGCTCTACTTTCATCCCAATGCTTGGGGGAAGAATTAAGTCTCTATGATCCTTTGGAAGGGGCGCCACCCTTTTAGGATCTTAAGTAGGATGCCTAAAGAGGAGCATCTATCTTGGGAATCCAACTTCTAATTGAATGCTTGTGTTAGTTTTGCTTACTCTTATCCTAATTGCAAGGCTACAGGCTAAGGCCCCACCTGAAATGCTGCATCCAGTTTTGGTCGTCATGATGTAAAAAAAAGGTGTTGAGACTCTTTAAGAAAGAGTGCAGAGAAGAGCAACCAAGATGATTAAGGGACTGGAGGCTAAAACATATAAGGGACGGCTGCTGGACTTGGGTATGTCTGGTTTAAGGAAGAGAAGGACTCGGGGAGACATGATAGAAGTCTTCCAATATCTCAGGGGCTGCCCCAAAGAAGAGGGAGTCAAGCTATTCTTCAAAGCCCCTGAAGGCAGGACAAGAAGCAACGGATGGAAACGAATCCAGGAGAGAAGCAACTTAAAACTAAGGAGGAATTTCCTGACAGGGAGAACAATTAATCAGTGGAACAAGTTGTGTCCAGAAGTTGTGAATACTCCATCACTGGAAGTTTTTAAGAAGAGAATGGATAACCCTTTGTCTGAAGCGGTATAGGGTTTCCTGCCAAAGCAGGGGGTTGGACTAGAAGACCTCCAAGGTCCCTTCCAACTCTTGTGATTCTGTTCTAGAGGTTAGTAATGCTTCAGCTAGAGATAAGCGGCTAATGGATGGAAGCCAATCCAGGAGAGAAGCAACCTTAGAACTAAGGAGAAATTCCCTGGCCGTGAGAAAAATTTAACCAGTGGAACAGCTTTCTTTCAGGAAGTTGTGAGCGCTCCATCACTGGACGATTTTTAAGAGGAATTGCCTAGAACGGTATAAAGTTCTGCTCGAACAGAAGACCTCTAATGTTCCCTTGTTTTGTTATTCCGTTGAACTCTGAAGTTGTGCGTTATTGAAAAGAACTCCCAACAGAAAGGAAACACTCATTGTTGGGTTCTTGGCGGCTTCCCCTAGCAGATGATTCATTACGTTAACTGCAGA
The DNA here is from genome assembly GCF_049901715.1 of Pseudonaja textilis. NCBI lineage: Eukaryota > Metazoa > Chordata > Lepidosauria > Squamata > Elapidae > Pseudonaja > Pseudonaja textilis. The sequence goes on from NC_141999.1 coordinate 23,774,940, forward strand.
TGAATTATTGCCAGACTAGAGAAGATTTATCGGTGAGTGAGGTTGACAAAGTTCACTGTCCCACGTACCGGCCGCATTTCCTCACCTGATCATAAAACGTCTCGGAGAACACCCAACACCCAACCGGGGAAGGCATTCCCCACTGTTAGACCTCAAACCCTCTTCCGTTTCATGTTCTTGCCATTTTCCCCAAAGTTCAGCCGTATTTTTTAATATTCAGGTAGCCCAAAAGCCCATCCCTTCTAGGCTAAGAAATGCAAGGAGGAAGCTGGGAAAACGGCAGGATTTCTATTTATGAGAAAGGTTGATAGCCTCATTATAAAGGGCGTGGCACCACTTCCTCTCCGGCGGCCTGTGAGATACAATAAAACAACGTCAACTCAAAAGAACAATAAAACCTCGGGGCCTCAGGCCACCTTCTTCCTTAAAGGTAGACTTCCCTTCCCTAGTGCCTTCGGGCCTGAGATTTTACTAGGAAGATGGAGGAGGGTGGAGGAGAAAGAGGAAGAGAGGAGGAGGAGGAGGAGGAAGAAAAAGAAGAGGAAGTAGAAGAGGAAAGGAAGGGAAGAGGAAGAGGGAGGAAAGAAGCGAGAAGGAGGAAAAGAAGGAGAGGAGGAAGAAAAAGAAGAGGAAAGAAAAGAGGAAGGAGAAGAGGAAAGGAAGTGGGAGGAAAGAAGGAAGAGAAGAGGAAAAGAAGGAAGAGGAGAGGAAGAGAAGAGGAAAAGGGAGGAAAGAAGGAAGAGGAAGAGAAGGAGGAAAAGAATGAGAGGAGGAGGAAGTAAAAGAAGGAGAAGAGGAAAGAAGAGAAGACGAAAAGAGGAAGGAGAAGAAAGGAGAAGAGGAGGAAGTGGGAGGAAAGAAGGAAGAAGGGGAAGAGAAGGAGGAAAAGAATGAGAGGAGGAGGAAGTAAAAGAAGGAGAAGAGGAAAGAAGAGAAGACGAAAAGAGGAAGGAGAAAGAAGAGAAGAGGAAGTGGGAGGAAAGAAGGAAGAGAAGGAGGAAAGGAGAGGAGGAGGAAGGAAGAGGAAGGAAAAGAGGGAGGAAAGAAGGAAGAGAAGGGGAAGAGAAGGAGGAAAAGAAGGAGAGGAGGAAGGAAAAGAAGGAGAAGAGGAAATAAGAGAAGACGAAAAGAGGAAGGAGAAGAAAGGAGAAGAGGAGGAAGTGGGAGGAAAGAAGGAAGAAGGGGAAGAGAAGGAGGAAAAGAATGAGAGGAGGAAGAAGTAAAGGAGAAGAGGAAAGAAGAGAAGACAAAAAGAGGAAGGAGAAAGAAGAGAAGAGGAAGTGGGAGGAAAGAAGGAAGAGAAGGAGGAAAGGAGAGGAGGAGGAAGGAAGAGGAAGGAGAAGAGGGAGGAAAGAAGGAAGAGAAGGGGAAGAGAAGGAGAGGAGGAAGAAAAAGGAGAAGAGGAAGTGGGAGGAAAGAAGGGGAAGAGGAGGAGGAGGAAAAAGAGGAAGGCGAAAGGAGGAGGAGGAAAGGAAGAGAAGGAAAGAAAGGAGGAAGGAAGAGAAATGGAAGAGGAGGAAGGAAAGAAGCGCAGGAGGAAGAGAAGGAGGAAAGAAGGGAGAGAAGAGGAGGAAAAAGAAGAGCAGGAGGAGGGAGAAGAAGGAGAAGCAGAAGGAAGGAAAAAAAGGAGGTCCCAGGAGCCAAGACAGAGTAGGGTCCTTTTGGGACAATATACCCCCGAGATTCAATCGGCCCCTACTCCGCAGGCCTTTTGCAAAGCATGGAAGATCTGAATGGATTCCTGGGTTGGGAGGTCAGAGGCCACATAGCTGCGGCTTTCGAGTTATCTCTGATGGGTTGTTGATCTTGGCTGTCCTTAAAAGGCCTCCTTGTGCTGCCCTGACGTATCTTTAATTGAGTTTTTAAAGTCTCTTGCGAGCTGCCCAGAGCCATTACGGCCAAGGTGGACCATCAGTACAGGTCAAATCCAATCCAATCAAGAAATCATGGTTAGGTTTGTCTTTACGCATCTGCTAAGGATGGACAAACCCGATTCGCCTTGCCGGGAGCTGCCTTGCAGGACGGTTGGGAAACGCAAACTTTACAGATCTTAGGTCCCTGGCTTCCTATGGTAGGAGTAGGGACCCCGTAGCCACCTTCAGCCCGCGGAGCCCCCTTCCCAAATTACTACTGCAAAAGAGTGATGGTGCCGAAAGTCTGCCTCTAATAGACGCTGCAAGATGCTGACTCTCTAAACTGCCTAGGGCCGTGAAGCACTGCGAAGCGGTATATAAGTCTAAGGGCTATTGCTAGGAGGGTGGGAGGGAGGGAGGAAGGAAGGAAGGACCCTGATGGCGCAGTGGTCAGAATGCAGTATTGCAGGCTAACTCTGCCCACTGCCAGCAGTTCGATCCTGACCGGCTCAAGGTTGGCTCAGCCTTCCGTCCTTCCGAGGTGAGTTAAACGAGGACCCAGATTGTAGGGGAGCAATAGGCCAATTCTGTAAACCGCTCAGAGGGGGCTGCAAAGCCCTGTGAAGCGGTATATAAATCTAAGTGCTATTGCTAAGTGGGAAGGGAAGGGAAAGGGAAAGGGGAGGAAGGACGGACAGACGGACGGACGGATCCTGGTGACAGAGTGGTTAGAATGCAGTATGGCAGGCTAACTCTGCCCATTGCCAGCAGTTCGATCCTGACCAGCTCAAGATTGACTCAGCCCTCCATCCTTTCGAAGGCGGGTCAGACAAGGACCTGGATTGTTGGGGGGCGAGAGGCCGACTCCGTAAACTGCTTAGAGAAGGCTGTAAAGCCCCATGAAGCGGTATATAAGTCTTTTCAGTGCTACTGGTGTTAGAGAAAGGGAAAAAGGATGTAAGCTGAACCTACGAGAAAGGCAGATGAAAATCGAAAACCCGCAATGGGTGGGAATTGTCCGTGCGCGCAGGCCGTGCCGGAGGAGAAGCCAGGGAGGTGTCACAAGTCCAACATAAGCCACCTCTTTGCTGCCAAAACGGGTCGCCCCATGCGAGCGGGTGTGTGTGTGTGTGTGTGAAGGCTGATCTGCTGCCCCCCGGCCGTGTCTGTGTGAACTCAGCCAGTCTGGAACAGTCTCGGGCTCCTGACAGCCAGATGGCTATAGATCAGACGCCGGCCATTCAACCCGCCCCCCCCCCCAAACCAAACCCACCCACCCACCCTTTCGCAGAGACGGCTTTGCAAAGGCCTTGGTCTGTCTGGCGAGTACGGTGGTGGTGCCGTGTCTGAGATTTGCACAGATTGCAAAGCTGGGGGGGTGGGGCTGTAAGGGGTTGTGTGTGAATTGTCGTGGTTCCAGAAGGTGGCCATATAAAGCCCGTCTCCAGATGGGAGAAATTCTCCAGGAAGGCTGGGAATTTGGCATTTCCCCCCCTCTCTTCTCCCCACACCCCCCAGACGTGTCTGTTTGGGGGCTGTTTCAAAACTTGGCCGGGAATCCTCCGCGCGCTGTTTTGCAATTCTGTCAACATTTTTTTTTTCTTCCTTTCTTTCTTTCCTGACCTTCCCCTCCCCTCCCCGTCTGCTCTCCCCTCCTCTTTGTTTTCCATTGAGCGATCCAGCAGGGGTTGTGCCCTGACTTTTCCTGTCCAGAGCGATGCTGAACATTCCAGAGAGAAATGCGTATTTCAAACTGCGGCTGGCCGTGACTTTGCATCCTTCCATGCAGTCCAAGGCCTGGAAGAATGGAACTGCAGCCTATTGGGCCGGTGGATTGGTACAGCCGGATGCAAATAATCGATCACAGATAATCAGAGTGGGAAGGGGCCTAGGAGGTCATCTAGCCCAGGGGTCGACAACCTTTTGGAGCTCAGGGACCACCAATCTCATCGTTTTAAATCCCGCAGACAAGAGACCCTGGGAAAATCCAAAAAAAAAAGTCTGCAGGAAAATTCCCCACCCTGTTTTCCTAACCGATCGATCATTCTTGATTTGGGATCTCAGGATACCGTCTCCAGCTCCGTTCTCAAGGGGAGAGAAAGAGAGACTTTTGGCTTCATGCAAGGAAAGCCGCAGAAGCCGCAGAAGTCTTTCTCTCTCTCCGCCAAACTCCGCCAGAAATGAGCCTTTGCCGGAGCAGCCTCTTGGATCAGGAGGCCTTGCAGAGTCCCAAAGACTCATTTCTGGCGGACTTTGGGGGAGAGAAAGAAAGACTTTTGCTGCTTTTCTTGCGTGCAGCCAAAAGCAGAAGAAGAAAGAAGCAGCCCGGCGGCCAGGCCATGCGCGTGGGGTGAGTGGGGCAAGTCCCCTCCCTTCGTCCTTTCCCCGCTATCCTCACTACCTTGTGTTGTTCACAATGCAAGCAACACAAGCCTTGTGTTCCCGCGGGCCATGTGGGCGGCGCAGCCT